>NC_034608.1:82447487-82474151 GCF_900095145.1 Mus pahari | reverse complement strand
CAGCCTTGTCTAGTCCCTGATTTTAGTGGGATTGCTTCGAGTTTCTGTCCATTTACTTTGATATTGGCTACTGGTTTTTTGTAGGTTGCTTTTATTATGTTTAGGTAGGGGCCTTGAATTCCTAATCTTTCCAAGACTTTTATCCTGAAGGTCCACCCACATTTATACTGTCTGTCATCTCATTGTGTACTGTATCATGTATCAAAATGCCACACTAAGCCTCATTGATGTGTACTCTTAACATTACTTCCAAAAGATAAATAAATCCAGGTGCACTGAACACATCTTTAACTCAGCTGGGTGGGAGACTGAGTCAGGAAAACTATTTTATAGCCAACCTAGACAGTCTTTCAGGTCATTAAATATAAAAAGCAAAATATGAAATGTTCTTCAAAATAAAAATACTCTTGGATAAGAGAAAGTGAAATCTCATTTTACATTTTAATTAACAAATAAGAATTGTCTCTATTTAGAGTTACACTGTGTTTTTACAGTATGCATGCATTATCCAGTGATTAATCCAGCTAGTTAATATTTGTGCCAATTTTGTGGTGACAACATTTGACATACTTTTAGCAATTTTGAAATATGCATCATGCTATTATTAATTATAGTTTGCTTGATTCACAACAGAATTCTTGAATTTATTCTTTTTCACTGACATTTTTTATCTTTGACCAACATCTTCCAAGTCCCCACAATCCCCTGGATTATATAGCCACTAGTCTATCATCTAGTATCCTGTGGTGTGACATTTTTGGATTTCATATATAAATGAGCACATGTAGTGTTTTCTATGTGCCCGTGTTGTAGTATATATCTAGAATTTTATTTTTAAGGCTGAATATATTTGTTACATTTTGATCACTAATGGTCTCTGTTGTTGGACACATAGTTTATGTCCATATCTTAGACACTGTGAGTCATGCTACAGTGACCATGACAGTGCATGCATCTCTTTGACATTATTTCTTTCCTTCAAGTATATACCTGGAATCCTCACAGTTCTGAATACTGGAGAAGCAAGGCCAGGGTGCCAGCAGGGTCACAGTCTGGAAGAGCTCCCTGAGGGCTTCAGAGCCTTGCTGCTGGACTTCTAGCCTTTCCTTGGGGTGTAGCATGTATACAGAGGGATCAAGCTTTCTAGTGTCTCCCTATCCATCTGTGACATGGTCTGTATGTTCCTTTATAGAGCATAATAGATAGATGAAAATTGTAAACAAAGCTCCCTAAGGCAGTTTCATTGGCTTTTGGCATCATCTGTGAGGAGATGATGAGGTTGCCATGTCTCTCTCTACCCCCATTCCTTGCCAGGATCCTGTTTTCATCCTCTACTTTTCTTTCATTATTTATTTACTATTTGAGGACCTTAAATTTACAAGTTATTTTCTTTAGGCTCTAGAGATGTCACTATTTTAGAGGAGCCTAAGATACTATGTACGACTCTGGGTAACTTTTTACTTAAAAAATAATTATTTGTAATTATTAATTTTCTGGTAACTTTAAAAGTTCATCTCTATCCAGCTGTACAAATTATATAATATAAAATTATGTTTCTGTTACATAATTATTGGTTATTTTGATTCCTTTTCATCTACCATCCATTTATTTTATACTGCACATGTAAAATTGCTCAAGATTGTGAACAAATTTTCATAGAAAAGCAGAATGCTAAGCAGCTACACAACTGTACAGATGCCAAAGAATTAAAATGTCTTTTGTTTCAAGCATGGTTAAAGCTGCTAGATATGTATTACCCCAGTCATTAGGTGGGGGCAGGAGGGCAATGAGTGAGGGGCAAAGCCAGTCTAGTCTACTCAGTGAGATCTCATCTCAAAAAGAAAGACAGGAATGAGGGAAAGGAGGGAGGGAGGGAGGAGAGAAAGAAAAGAATGAATATTTTCACTATGTTATGAGAGAGCTGAGAGGCATATCTTTTTAGGTAGTATATTACTAAATTGATACAAATGGTGTCCAGGAATGGAAATCTGTCTCCACAGGATTGATCATTTTCTGTTAGTTCCTGGTGTGTGGACTAATGGTGTTCCGGCCATAATTACTCTGTGTTTAACTGAATGACTGCTTTGGGTCAATGAAGTTGAAGCAAGTGAGAACCCTGCCACTCTGGGAAGGATTTTATCTGCACATAGGTTTCATAAAAGCGTTTCTTCATAGTACAATTTCTCCCCCAAAGAGAAAACATTGCGCAAATAAATGTTCATTACGATAGGCAGGGGGAAGCTAACAGCCTTGCTGAGTGTGCACGAAGGGAGAAGCCAGGCCATGTGGCTCTCAGGAAAAGCACTTAATTGTTCAGCTTGTAACTAACATGTTTGTCAGGGTTTCTCCTAAGAGGTCTGGTACCCATTTGGTGACAAGTTCAGCTGATAAAGAGCTCAGAAATTGGTGTGGCTTTGTGACAAGAGATGGGCTAGTAATGTTAGTCCCTGTTGCCATACAAAAAAGGAATATTCTAACACTGGACTTAAAAGGTTGGAAGGACTTAGGACCAATGATAAATGTTGATAAATTGAAGTCATTAAGCAGAAAGGATTTTACAGGCTTCCCGTGCTTTTCTTTGATTATTTGCTGCACACTGAATGACTTCATAATTTCCCGTAGGAGGAGCAGCTGAAGTCCCATGAAAGCAAGCTGAAGCAGATCACCACTGAGCTGGCTGAGCATCGCTCGTATCCCCCAGACAAGAAGGTCAAAGCCAAGGATGTCGATGAGTACAAGCTGAAAGACCACTATCTAGAGTTTGAGGTATGGCTAACCTAGATGTTACTAAGTGGTGTTTTATGGTCTGTCTGTGAAGTCAACACCTCATAGCATTCATGGTAGTGAGCTTGACTTGTCCTGGCTCCAATTTAGGACATCCTAATATGACAGGAGCCCTTCTAGCCTCATGTTTGTGATTTTATTTAGGCACCAAATAAATAGCAAAGTGATGGCCAGTTCATTCATGTCAAACAAACAGCCTCCAGGTTGGAATAGGGTGCACCTGTGACAAGGGTAACAAAAGAACAACAGGAGTGGAAACATGCCAGGGGGACAGCTGCTCTCTGTGACCCTGTGTTTCCTCCAACAGAGTTTAGGTCAAAATCAATGCAGTGGAGGAAATGAGCTGCAAAGTGAGAGGAAGCATCTGTTCTTCCGGCACACCCGTGCTGCTAGGTGACATCAGCACACTTCTCTTTATCGCTCACCACCATGCATTGCAGAAGGGGACTGATGAACTAAGACTTGGCTCATTCATCCGGTGCTGCCAGTATGATGAGGAGAGAGGCAGCATATTCAAACCCAAGCTGAAAGCCTTACCCCGAGGGTGCCTTTCATCTAAGGTTGCTCATAAGCCAGTGCCAGTATCCTCCAGCCTTTGCTCTTGACAGTCACACTCAGATCTTAAAACATCTTCTTCTATAAGATGAAAATAGGAAAACTGTATGTGCCATGATTTGTCTTTCACACACTCTTCTGTCATAACTCACGTTGTCACTCACCGCACCTCTAGACTCTTCCATGTCCTTCAATTTACCTCATTCCCCTATTATGTGGCATTTCTTCCTCAGGACTGAACCTGAGAGCATCCAAGCACTCGCGTCTTCACCTCGTCTGCAGGACTCTACCCTGTGCCTTCTTTGCCACAGCCACTGCCTGGGTGCCTCCTCTGTGCCAGCCTGGCTTCCATACCTCCCACAGGAGACTAGAAGTTGTCTCCTGCTGCCTTTCCTTCCTTCAGTTCATCCACCACAGCCTTTGCTGTTTTGTTCTGAAGGTCAAGGTGATGATAGTGTCACCTGTCCCGTAGCTGTCCCGGCTCTTGCAATCAAGTTCCACACACGAATCTGAGAGGGTTTGCCGTTCTCTCCTATCTTGACCTCATATCTCTCCACATGCGGGGTAACTAACATTTCTCCCTGCATGTGCATTTCTTTGTTCAGCTACTCCTGCCCCCAGTGTCCTTCCTATAGTTGTCATTTTGTGAGACCATCTGGGTAAGGCCCAGATCTCTCCTATAAAAAGCTTGTCTAGACACCCCATCCAAAATCATCGCGCTGTGAGTTGGCTGTAGAAGTTACATTAGTGTGTCCTTGGGTCTTTAGTGGATCCCAGGGCCCCCAGTGCAGTATGTCCAAGGCCCTGCACTTGCTTGTTGATTTTCACAGAATGTCCTAGAAGTTACTATGTGAGTCATCACTATAGCATTGTATCTAAGACAGAAGGCAGAGCCATAGCCACACACTGCTCTCCTCCATGGCAAAGGAGTCCTTGCTCCAGTCAGATGACATACAAGGAAAATCTTCTAGTGGAGTCTGAAAGTTTGTTCTCTAAAGCTACCGAAGCCTTACCAGCAGAAGACTTGGAAAATTAATAAAAGGGAAAAGTGAATAGCAGCTCTTCTTTGACAAGGCTGGTTCACTCCTGGGAAACCTGAGTTCTTAAAAAGCAATCATTATTCTTCACACTTCTATAGTCACTGGAAGCCATGGGCTTGGTTTTTGTTTTACACTTTCTAATTAAATTTCCCAACACCTCACTCCCTGGCTTCCAGGACTCATCACCTTGATTTGAGCCCTTGACCCTTTAAGGGGAGAACCTACCCCAGGAGGCAGGGCCCTTTGAAAACCACAAGAAAGTACCCACTGCTAGGCAGAGACCAGCGTGTGGATCTTCTGTGGAGCCCTTTTCTTGAAAATGGAGCCCAGGGAGAAACAGTAATTCCATATCCTGAACCTTGAAAGTAGAGTATCTTTGGGGAAATCAGGTCTTGTTGCCATCGTAACCTCCTCAAGGAATTAGAAGATTGTATTCCAGAACTTCACTCATTAAAGTCAAACTCAGGATAAGGTGTCAAGTATGTTGAATTGTCTGTCAAGCTGCATTAACCTGTGTCAGAGAGGAAGGTCTGTGTGAATTTCATCAAAAATGTTGTGTGTGAGATGAATAAATACTCTTGGAAACGTGATTCATTGTTTTTCAATAACTCAGATGAACATTGAAGTAATGGATCATGTAGAATCTAGTGTGCTGTGAGTTTAGCCACAGAATTGCTCTCCTGTGGGTGCTTGGAGAGGCTCTTGTACAGCATCTTTTTCTTTATTAGCGACAGCCCTTTACTCACTCACTTCTTTTCTGAATAGAATGTAGTCAACTATTGGCCAGTTTGTATATTTTGCTGACAGCTCTACCCGGATCCTAGAATATTTTCCAGATTGTTGCTACACAGCTGAAGGACTCAGTGAACCTGTATCATAGTATTTGATGCTAGGATGGCATCAGAGAAGTCAGTGCACTCAGGAAGCTTAGTACCAATCCTGTATAGATGGACAGGTACGTGTGTGACAGAAAATCCCATCAACAAGTGAGAGGAGGAGGCCTGCAGGTGCACAGAAGCCCTGAATGGTCGGGGACAAGAGGAAGGTGCTATTCCAGGCTGTGTTCTCACTGGGACGAACCGCGTGGTCAGTTCTCAGCTCCCGAGCACCAGCTCTCACCTGCTCCAGGGCAGGTCATCCTCTGGAAGCTTCCTTTGGTTTCAGAGCAGTTCTTGTCATTTCCACACACCTCAGAAAGAAGAACACTTTTGTTTTGGCAGAATATGAGCTTTCTGCTGACAACACCAGGGGTGTTCCTATGTTTCTGCATTCCAGTTATGTCCTAGGTTGCTTTAGGGACAAGCAATTCTTCATAGCAAGCCAAGTTCATCGCTCTCTGTATGGCTAAGAATTCCTGCAAGCCCTCCCCACAGTAAATAATTAAAAATTCCAGTAAATGTATAGGTTTAGGACTTAAAGAAATCTACACTGTAATACAGAGAGATTTGCATCTTAGTCTTGTAGGAAAGGGTTCATTTTTTACCCAAAACAGCAAATTTTACTGAGAATGAGCTATAATTAACTAACCCTGTACTTTTTCTCTGTCTAATATTTGGGGGAGAATGGACAGTTTCATTCTTGACTCAATTAGTATGTGAAGCTAGGAACTTCTTCCCTCTTCTTTCTTTCTTTTTTAAAAAAGATTTTATTTATTGATATTATGTATGAGTGCTCTATCTGCATTCACACCTGGATGCCAAAAGAGGGAGGGCATGGGATCCCCATTTCAGATGGTTTTAAGCCACCATGTTGTTGCTGGAAACTGAACTCAAGACCTCTAGAAGAGCAGCCAGTGCTCTTAACCACTGAGACATCTCTCCAGCCCGGCCTTTTTTTTAGAATTTTGTTGGAAAGTTTGCTTTTGGAAGGCATATTCTCTGAAATAGTTAATAACATAATAAGAACACACACACAAAAGGAAACTAAGTGCTCTCCTAGTTTGGGGAAGTAAGTATTAACCATAGCCACACGTCTTTATACTTTATTTTATTTCTGTTTTATTCGATTCTAAAGTGTTTTCACTGATTTCCAAGCTTCCAAGGTACATTAGAAAATATATAAAGATTTAGAAGGAAGACAGATGGTTTGTAGACAGAATAAACACAAAGGTCCCATCAGTGACGCACAGAGGGAATCTAAGCTATGCTGGGAATCAGTTATATGCTTGAAGAAGCAGCATCCTCCAAGTCATTTGAGGGCCTTGTCCTCAGCCTCAGTTTTTGGCTTTGCTTCTTTAAAAACAACTGCTACTCGAAGATGAAGACATTGCTTATTTCAAGATGTGTCTCATACAGTACTTAAGATGTTGCAATAGGTAACTGATCCTTGCATTGAGCTAGACCTGAGGAGAGAGAGGGAGGAGAAGGTATATCAGTATAATCCTCTGAATCATTGCTACACTGGGAAACAGTCACTGAGGAAGGTAGGCTAGATCTCAGCCTCACAAAGGTGACTGCAGAGCCACCTGGAGAACTGAGTGCAGCACGGGGTGCATGGACAGTGTGTGACAGCACATGTGTTTTGATTGCAGTGTCGATTCTCTTAAGCCGAAGAAGCTCCTTCCTCCCTGCTGGCTCCATCATGTTGCATCCGAGGGCTCCACATCTGTCTTAATGCTTAAAGGTGTCTGAGTTTCAAACCCTGTTACTGAGACTGCAGCCAGTTATTTAGGATGGAATAGTTGAGTCGTTGAATGCTGGCTTCAGAATTCACCATCCCAATGTGGTTGAGTGCCACGTGAAGTTAGTGTGTCATAAATGTAACCAGCTGTTTGGGTGGTAGATCCTAATAAGTGAATTCAGCTCACTGTTGCTCACTCCCTCCTGGCTGCTCTTGCCTCTGCCCTGCACTCTAGTATAACACTACGTGAAGACTCATAATTCTTTGCTCATCATAAACTTTCCTCCTCAGGCATTCTCAATAGCCACATACATTGATAGAAAGCAAGTACAGAGAAGTAAAACTTTTTTTTTTTTTTTTTAACAAATGGCTGGAATGTGGGTGTGACTTTGGAATTGGGCAATGGGTAGCCAATGACAGTTCTGAGATAAATTCAGGGAAGGCCCAATTGTCAGGAGTGAAGCATAAAGATAATTGTGTTAAGGGCTCTAAGAAAGGAAGCTAACTGAGGTCTCCTGGAGAGTATTCAGTCGTACTTGGCATAATGGAGACAGACTTAAGAAGCACAAAGTCTCAGAAATGATAACTAGTGTACTAGACCGGGAGTCAAGGCCATGCTTGGTGAACGTGTACAAAGCAGAATTGTCTGTAACCTCGGCCATTCGAAAAGGCTGATTTAAAATTGATACCTCCTGATAATAGAAGAAGTTTGTAGGCAAAATATTTTAATCACATATAGTAAGATGAAAGAGGACCGAACTTAAAGACAGAAGTTATCATCAAATGACAGCAGAGAAAAAAGATTTGGAAATGTTGCAGCATGATCCTATAAAGTGTGAAGAGTCCTCGTTAGGAACACAACCACAGGGATAGCCAAGCAGCTAGTTGCCAGAGAGGCTAGTCTACATAGAAGAGGTCATTGGAATAATGGGAAAGAGACACCAAGGCTGTGTCAGATGTCTGAAGATCACAACTCCAGAAGTCGTGCCTACTAACTCCCAGAGAGGAGACCACAGGACCTTAGCATGTAGCGGGGGATCACAAATTCCTGTGTAGCATCCCCCAGCCACAACTATGGCTTCAGCAGTCCCAGATACAGCTTCATCCTCTACTTGGACAATGTAAGTCATAAGTTTTGGCAATTTCCTTACAGTGGGCCTGTGAAGTGAAAGAGCTTCCATCATCTCCTCCACTGAGATTTCAAAGGAATCTGGAGGGCACTCAATGGAGATTTGTCATAGAAAAGCAACCACTTCAGAGCCCCAACAAAGATAATGTCTAGTGTAGATGTGAAATCAGGCCCTCTACAGAGTCGCCATAGGAGAAATGCCTGTTGATGCTTCAGAGAAGAAGCTCCCAAGACACCACAACTATAAAGTTACTGGTATGCAAATACCAGCCTAGGAAAAGTGTGGGCATGAGACTCCAGCCTCCATGTAGTTTTGCTGCCTAGCCTGAGCACAGCAAAGGACTGAGGCTGAATATTACCAGCCAGGGGCCTTCATCCCTAGGCCAGGAGACAGGACATGAACTTGAGATTTCTCCAGCTTTAAGATTTAATGTTGTCTTCCCTGTTGAATTTTGGACTCACATGGGAGCACAACAAAACATTTTTCATGTGTTTCTACATCCTAGAAAGAGAATGCCTAGAAAAAGAATAAATACCTTAGAAGGAGAATAAAGTATCTTTTACTTTGTGAAGTGGTGATTATCACAACCTCTCTGATGGAGATGCATCTTCATTTAAAATGAGTTTATGCTTTGAGTACCACCCGTATCTTTCTTACGTGAGGTTCTAGACTGAAGACATTGCTGAGCTGTGGTATTTGCTAGAGTTAGAGTATTGAGTACGTATTTGGCTTACTTTAAATCTATGCCAGGCTTGTCAGAGCATACCGCACATAAGGAGCATGCAAACTGGGACGGAGAATCAGTATTCTGCATAGTGAGAAAAAAATTGAACTTTGGAAAGTAGAAGTGGAATGTTGTCATTTGAAAGTCCCTAAATGCGTGTGTCAGACATAAGTCAGAAGAGCTTATTAGGTCATGACAGCTCTGCCTTGACAGGTAGATTGCAGTCATTGTCCTAGACAAGGTTAGTTCCATGAGAAGGGCTTTGTTAGAAAACTGAGCATGGTCCTAGCTTGTTGAGTTTCGCACCCTCCTTTCCCTCCTCCTCCTCCTCCTCCTCCTCCTCCTCCTGCCATCAGAAGACAGCAACCAAAGGCCCTTTCCAAGTGCTAAGGCAATGCTCTTAGACTTCTCAACCTCCAGAGAATGAGTCAAAGAATTCTGTTAGAAGTTACTTACTCTTGGATATTTATTCTGTTATAGTGACCCAAAACTGATTGAAACATGTTCAAACATGTTAAACATGTTAAGGAAGACACTTACTGGTTAATATGTTCTCACATTTTTAAAAATCATAAGAGTGTCAGCTTCTCTCATGTCTGAAACCAGGCATTAGAAGCTTCCTTGACTTAGTGGGCTGGAGTTCAACTGAGTCCCCTCTCCTAAATTGTGACCCAGAGTAGCATATGCTCATGACTTAACACAAGGAGGACCCACATAGGCCACATGCCTGCAGAAGTCAATTTTAGAAACAACAAATGTCTACTATAATAAGACATAACAATATTTTAAGAGAGAATATGTTAAATCTAAAAAATCTGGGGCATTCTTAAAGATGCATTCTTTCCTGAGTTTTTATTTGTCTTGTCAATTAAATTGACTTTATTTCTTCTCAAGCTGGTATGTTAAAGAACAAGAATACATTGCCTACAGTCATTATGGGAAAGTGTCTGAAGTTCACACAGTATTAATTAGAATTGCATTCCATTTGCACTGTTTGATTTTTGTTTCATAGTTGTTAGTGGGTAGTTGGGAGCTCTACAACTGACCAGCTTCCCATTCCTAAGAACAATGGAAGGCCCATTCCAGCCCCCTGCCAAGAGCCACAAAGCAGCCCACCTTTGAAACATTATCTAGATACTAAGTTCCTTGTTCTTGAAAGTACAAAGACAAGAGTTATTTCCCTTTAGCTCCCTAGTGACTGATAAAGAGAAATCCCATTAACCTACTTAGAGATAATTGGTACCCCTAGTCTGTCTCAGTAACTGGGTCTAGCCTGGAACTGAATGCTACCTCCTTTGTAGACAGCATCATAGACATAGTGTCATGTGTTTGGACTTGAAGAACCAAAATAGCACAAGTTAATAGAATTCCTGGAAATTTAATTTTTTTTCCTTTTAGTTGAATGCTATCTTAAATTATGTACAAAGATAGAGACCAAAAATCAGCAATATCTAGGTGCTCATCTCAGGTCATAATAGAATCAAGAATCTTTGTTATTTGTAATTTCATATTGTATTACACAATGAAAAAGAACTAAGAAGTCCTGAAGTTTAATCTTTCACTGATTACAGTTGCCAGCAAAGGGAAGAAAGGCCTAGAAGCAGATTCTTTGAGCTTCATTTAAGGAGAAGTTAGTGCCTTGCCTTGAGAAGACAGACTAAGCATTCAGTTATTTACTTGAAATGACTCCAACCCGAAGTCTTTTCTGAATCAGCTGTGCATATGTTCCTAAAGCATCTTCCTTAATGACTGTCATTTTCCTTTTGCTTAACATAACATCCAAAGGAAAAGGAGATGAGAGTTAAAAAAATAAATAAATAAAAAAGGGAGGGGGAGTATAATTAGCACAGACTGGGAGTCATCTGCCTATAGTTCTGGAGTGTCTGGAGAAAGATGTGGTGTGAGCCAGAGTCAAGACCAGCATATGGCACTGTAGCAAGGCGCTTTCTAAAAAGCAAAGCTCTGTATTAATCAGAACTCTGTGGTTCTGATAGCTAAGGCATAGCTCCGTCATCCAGGGCTGACCAGGTGTGCATAGGTCTTGGGTTTAATCCTTAGCACACGAATACAGACAAACAGACAACAAAAACTGATGTATATATTAAAAATCAGTTGTGGGGAGTGGTTCAGTAAAACAGAAAAGATCCCAGAAATGAATTCCTGAATATAAGTGTGATGGCTATTCTTGGTTGTCAGCTTGACTACATCTGCAGTGAACTAAATCCGAAGCAGCTGGGTACCCATGTGAAGGAATTTTTTTTCTTAGTTAAATCATCTGAAGTGGGAAGATACACCTTTAATCCAGATCTTTGGAGGTGGAGGATATACCTTGAATCTGGGCCACACCTTCTGCTGGCAGCCTATATAAAGATCATGGAAAAGGATGCTCTCGCTCTTTTCCTGCTTGTTAGCACTTTCCCCAGCAAGTCCATTCCTTCACTGGTATCAGAGCCTACATCTTAGGGGTCTGTCAGAAACTGAAGACAAGCTGAGACATCTTGCCTCATGGACTGAACAACTACTGGATTCTTGGATCACCCATTGGTAGCAAACCATTGTTGGACACGTGGGACACAGCCTGCAAGCTGGAGTTACTGAGAATCTAGTAGCTTCTCGGCCCTCAATGCTGGCTGCCTCAGAAGTCCCGTGTGCTGCAGACCTGAAGGGCTTCTTAAAAACTATGAATATTAAGTCTATACTTGAAGTCAGAAGAACTGGGTTTTGATGGAAGCAGCAGTGATAGACAGCAGCTATAGAATATATAGGTTCACCAGCAAGAGGCCAAGGCAAGCAGTCAAAGAAGAACAGCGTTTCCCTCTAATCTCCTCATGTCAGGGATACCTTTCCTGTTCCTGTTAATCCTTCCAGAAAATGCCTTTTACAGACTTACACAGAAGTATGACTTATTTGATTCCAGATTCAGTGAAGTTAACTGTGATGATCAACGAATACACATGCAGAGCACACAGTTACAAATACTGCATGTTGTACTTACATTCCTTTGTTTCTGTTGCTAATAATTTCACACAGTCTGAATAAGTAAATAAGAGATTCATTTTGGCTCATGGCTGTGGTTCATAGTTAAAGGTTGTATCTGGACCCACTGTGTTAGCATATTCCCAGCCAAGCATAGGGCATTGTGAGACAACATGCATCATGTGTGTAAAAGCCTTGGCCAACAGGTTAAAGAACCAAACCATCAAGCAGAAGGTTCTGGCTGCTAGCTGTTCTACTTGTGGGTATGTCAGGAAGGGGAGTTGAGTAGCATGTTCCATAATGAAGGTGGGGAAAAAAAACTCCAGAACCAATGTTTCCCAGGTGGTCACAAAAAGATGAACTTGCCTGGTTTTTCTGGTTTTTACATCTCCCACCTCCCACTTCAACTGTGACATTAAAGATGATTCTCTGTTCACATGAAAAAAAAAAAAAAAAAGCCTTGGCCAAATTAACTTTGGTTATAGATTTGACCATAAGATAAACCCATACCTGCATTAATCCATTAATCCACTAGAGAGGGCAGGCTCTTTGTCACCTCCTAAAGCTAAAGGTCCCACTTGGCCCTACCTTTTAATATATCATAATTGGAATGTAATTTCAACATATGTTTTTGAGAGGACATCCTGTATTCAAAGTATATAGAATGCTTCCGGTTCAAAGAGTAATAAAATGCGAATCTATTGTAGTGAGTGTGCAATGGATAAGATATCTTAAAACAGAGTACCATCAAAGCTTGCTCAAGTTATGCTTTAAAGAATGCCTAATCAGCCATCATTGGGAAGAGCGGCCCCTTGATCTTGTAAACTTTATATGATCCAGCACAGGGGAAGGCCAGGGCCAAGAAGTGGGAGTGGGTGGGTAGGGGAGCAGGGGCGGGGGGGCTATAGGGAACTTTCGGGATAGCATTTGAAATGTAAATAAAGAAAATAATAAATAAATAGGAAAAAAAAGAATGCCTAGAGAGTAGAGGGACTCGTCTGCCCATCATGACTAACACTGATGGATTTTGTACTGTGTAGTTGTGACAGACAAGCTGTAGAGAAGGACTCTGGAAACTAGGAGCGAGGAGATGGCTTAGTTGGCAAAGTTCTTGCCAAACAAGCACGCACATATTAGTTTGGATTCCCTGAACCTTTGTAAAAGCAAAGAACAAGTAAGCATATGTACCTCCACCAACTGGGGAGTAGAAATAGGCAGACTACTGGGGCTCACTGGTCAGCCAGGCTAGTTAAATCAGTGAGACTCGGGTTAGTTAGAGGCTGTCTCATACAATTGAGAGTACTGAGGGAGGAATTCAAGTCAAACTCTGGCTTATGTACATGTGCAATGTGCCTACTGAATGAACATGTACACGTACACACACATACATATACACACACTGATAGCAAAAACATTTTTAAGGATACAGTGGATAACTTCAGTTAATTCTTATGGAATCAGAAGCAAAATCAAAATATAATCCAAAAGATTATTAACATGAGTGTATGAAATGTTAGTTTTTTTTTTTAAAGATAAAGTTTTTATCTTAGAGAGGTAAAGGGAAAATTTACAGAAATAGCAAGCAGTATTTCTCTAGTTCAAATGTTTATATCTTGAGCAAGTAGAAGCTTAATTTTGCATACCTATGGTTTAAGACACAACTACCTATGGTTTAAGACACAACTTGTTTCACTATCCTGAACAATAAATTCTTGAATTCCAGTAATCCAGTCGTCAGTCAGGGTGAATTTCTCATCACTGATTAATTTTAGACTCATATATGGTCAAAACTGTTACCAAGGGGACCTGGGTCTCACCATCGAGAATAGGCATAGCCACACACCATTGGTTGCCCTGTTTATGGGTTGAAACTAGACAGTCATTTTTTTAGCTTTCTCCTAGAACACAAAATGTTTAGTATTTTATTTTCTAAGCAAGCTTTATATAGGTTTTTAAATATAAATTTTTAGTTTAATTTAAAAACAAACAAACAAACAAACAAACAATGGGCAAATACTAGTGTGGACTGCAAGGATGGCAGCTGCAGTGGAGAAGGTGCCGGTCTGCAGCGGTCTAACTCTCTCCTTCCCAAGCCTTCCCTCCTCCACAAGGAGAGGATAGTCCGGAGCAGGGGGACCAGTGGCTAGGGTAGATCTATCTATGTCCAGTCTCCTCACCTGTTTCTCTAAAGACCCTGTAGGGAAGGAAAAGGTTTTAGAGGTATCAAAACAAGCTCAACAAAGACAGAGACACAAAATACTAAAGAGTTTCAGCTCTAAAAACATTAAGGAGAATTTTGGCAATTTCCCAGATTTCCAGTGTTTTGAAGGCATAAACTACAAGTAAGGACTGTGATCACACTGGCCGTAAAGAATTCAGACCTGTGTTGAACTCAAAGAGTGAAGAAAAAGACTTTGTTGGAGTGATGGGCTGGATGAGCCTACTTGATGGCTACACACAGTGTTCTGTTTTCATGAAAAATATAACATGGCAGACCTGTTTGTGTAGGCCTGTAATCTCAGTTGTTTTAGAGACTGGGACAAAAGGAACCCACATTTAAATCAATCCTGTACTATATGAGCATGCAAGGCAGTGCAGGAAACTAGTGGGACCTTGTCCTAAAATTAAAAGTAAAAAGAAGGATGGAAATGTAGCTCCCGGGTAAAGTACTTGACAGGATGCATGAGGTCCTCAGTGCAGTTATCTCCAGGGAGGATGTAGGAAGGAATTACAGGTTTGAGCCTGGCTGGGTTTTAATTTATTCTAGACATAAAATATTCGTTGTGTGCATCCAAATTCTCTGAAATAGGTGGAACACAGGCATGATCTCAGTGTCTTGTAGGTTTACAATTTTAGAGGTGCGTCAGTCTGATTTGATTTTCTCATTTCTTCCACTGACTGGATTCTGTCAGGATTATGGTGACAGGGGGCAAGGAAGGGACCAAGAATGATAACAGGTGATACTCTCAAAACACTGTAGGCACAGTACCTTTTGTGTGTGTTAGTACAAGCTTTTGATTTCTGCTTATATCATTATGCAAAAGGTTTTCATTTCTAATTATTTTAGAAACCACTCGTCACTAAGCTCACTAGAGAACATTAAAGCCAAAATACAATACTGAATCAAAAAAAAAGTGTGCAGACATTTTTAGTTTTTTAATTGTCCCAGAATGCAAGGTATGCACACTGATAATGTATGGTATTTAGTGTATTTAGATAATGGCTTACCTAGTGTGTGCAGATAGGTGCCTACTATGTAAGAAGAATGGGCTGAAAACCCTTAGGTTCTTTCATGTTAGGAGTCTGTTCTGCCTGCTGCTGCTTTCTGAAGTTAGCAGATAGAGTTGAGTAAGCTAAGTGGTCAAGAAGAAAGTAAATTGCACATCAATTCTGCCATGACCTCCAGGAATGCAGGCTGAAAATGACCAGTCTGCACTTGAATTATCAAGCACTTTGCAAACTCCTTGCTCTGTTTCTTTTGATATAATGTTTATTTCTTTATTTTCCTGTATAGAAATCTAAAGGCAGAATGTGCTTTGTGTATATGTTACTGGTTATTTTGTCTAAAGATGATCTTTTACCCTACCTCTGTAAGAAAACAAGATGTTAGGAGAAAATATTCAGGATGTGGTTTCTGGTTAGTGTTACAGAGCAGCATGGCTTTTATTGGGGGTGTGCCAGTTGCACCCCTATATCAGAGGACAGAGGGAAGAGACACTGTTATATTAAATGAGACGAGAGATTCTGAGCAGGACTCGGGAGAAGGGAAACCATCAGATGCAGTTACACTTATGTGGGTATGATGAAATGAGTTTCAAAGAATATCAGTTGCTGAGGTCTGATTTTTGTTTTCAGAGTGCAATTAACATTTAATCCAAGTAGTATCATACATGGGCTTAGGCACAGTATTTTTGAGTCAGCCCTCATAGACCTTGCTACAAAGAGAAATAACTTTTTCCTACAAATTGGAGAAAGATTTTTTTTTACAAGGAATTAAGGATAAGCTTAATAAAAATAGTAAAAGCTAAAGAGGTTACAGATTGAAGAAATTATCTTAGCTTTTAAAAAGCCACTCATATTTGAATTGTCCTTTGCACTTGGTGTTGATAGGAGTTTCATGAAAACAGCTAATTCCAAGAAACTATCAGAGAAAACTTGCTGGTCTATCTCCCAGAAACAACACTTACGCAGCTAAGAACTTTCCCCTCTTGTACTTTGTAGAAATCCCGTCTGACGTTGTTATCAGGTAGTGAATTAGGTCATGTAGTCTAGACTGCTGGAAATCTGTTTACACTATTGGGACAGCTTTGAGTAAGAAAGGTGATCTTGCAGCTCAGAAATATAGATCTGATCTGAGAATGTGCTTATAGAGTTTGTAGACTAAGACAGATTTTTAGTAGCATCACCAATGGTAACAAAATCTCAATGACACACCCCTTCTTCTCATAAACATTTTTTGTCCTTTATAATGAAAGATACAAGCTAATGAGGCTGAAGGATGATGACAGAGCAGTAATCTAGAATGGACTGAGGTTCACATTCAGTAGTTAATGGTATTGCCATCTGTAGGTGTCTCATAACTGCCAGTGAGCTTTTCATGGACTCATTGTTAACATCCCATCTGATTTCAGGGCCCTGATCATCTACTGTTAGTTTCCTATGTAGTGATGACTTTTTGGAGCAATATTAAGTTAATTTTAAAAGCCTATTTTTTGATATTTGCCTTCTCTTTCCTACGTACTCCATTTGGATCATCTAATTATAAAATGTATCAGTGAAATATAATCCTTCAATATTGTTAGTATCTGTCTAGTGCTAATTGATTCTAATTAATAAGGAGAGAGACCACTATTCTCTGACCCAGGGGCTTACCCAATCTTAGTTTAGTTTCCAAATCAAGGCATAAATACGATCATAACACATAACATTAAAATGGGATGTGAGAATCACCATGCAGATAGATGTAAATAACCCTTGGAAAAGCTGTACCTCTTTAATGTGCGATTGTGTTTTTGAATCTAGAGGGTCCTCACCAATCAGAATAAGATCAAATCACTATCCAAACACAGAAGCGCCAGAGTACAGGCAGAGTATTCCAATTTATCACTTCAAGCTTACAGTGGGTAATAAAGTCTGTTCTTCTCTTACTGCTCCATAAGAGATGCTCGTAAAATAGATCTGTGTTTTATAGTCCTTTGAAATATCCATCTGTCTCTGAAGAGAGGGACTCAGTCTTAGCCAGGCAGCTTATATTTGGTCCCTTGCTTAGGATTTGTCACAGACAGTATCTCGACAGTCAAGATCAAGTCGATATGAGCAGAGAAGGAATAAGTCTTGGAATGACAAGGTAGACCTTTGTGATTCATGGAAGACATAGGAATAGTGGAATACCTAAAATAATGATGTATTCTCAGAAGTTCTTGAACTAATAACTTACCAGGCATCTACTGTCAATATCTAAATCCCTGTTGTTTTCATTTTTTTAAAAGTTGGCATAGAGTGTATATATAAAATATGTCTAGAATATATCTTCTGCTAGACTTGGGTAAATTTATTTTCTCTTACACATACTCTTTCCTTCATACATTCAATGAGTATTCAATGTTTGTTCTTAATAACAAAAGCAATTGTTTTTGCCTTCATCTCTAAGCATCTAGGGGACAAAAGATAAATAAACAAGGTTTTCTAAAAAAAAAAGGCTGGTGGAGTGGGGAGGACTGATGAGGAGAGAAGCAGTTGGAGGGACAAGAAGAGGTGTCTTATTTCTGATTTGGCAGGCTATGGTGTAACAGTGACATTGTGAAGTCTGAAAGTGGGAAAGGGCAGTAGGGTGTGACCTCTGTGGATTTATGGGTGAAGCACTTTGGGGGTTAAGAAAATAGAAAAGGCAAAAGGCCTTGGAGGTGTGTGTCTGGCATATGCAAGGGTAACCAAGAGGCAGTCCCTGTGGTGCACTGTAGCCCAGAGAGTTCCTTAAGAGAAAAGCTGCGGTGTTGGGGGCACAAGGGGTGACAGTAGAGATCTGTGGTATCTAGGCCATTTGAAGGATCTGGGTTTATAAGTGTTTTAAGGATCAGCGGCTGTGAGGTACCGTGAGCAGTGACAGCATGCTCTGTCTCACATCAGTGTCTTTTGAGCAGAGTGTACATGAGTGTTAAAGAAGTAATCAAAGAGGCAGCTGGACAGCTTCTCTAATCGTCTGTCCCTAGGTGACTGTGCTTGCATCAGATTTGGTATGGGACTGGCTTGTGATACCTGCATCATAGTGGAGCTGTGAGATGCATGATGAAAATAATTTTCTTCATGCTTTATTCAGGTAAACTCTCTGAGTGATGTGCTTCTTCACGATAATAGGAACTAGCCCTATCTTCTGCCACCACCTTCCCTCCTTGCATCCTTTATGGCTTATAAATACACTCTCTTTCATATCCCCTCACCGCATGAAGCCTTCAGTTCATGGAATAGTGTGTCACACGGTGTCTTCCTGAGTCTAGTCTTAGACTGCCAATAAGTCACATATACAAAGTCATATACTCAGTGAAAATAATCTTTGCACAATTTTAATTTTACCACCAGGATAGATTGGAGACAGCATAATAAAGTCCTATAATAAATATAGTTGTAGAACCAGGGTCATTGGATTTCATGTAGCTTAGTCTTCTGATGGGCAACACATGTAGCAATATATAATGCTGATGACCTTTTGATTAGCAATGCCCTGTCTAAGTTCTCATGTGGCCTTCTGAGGTAGTGTTTAGCATGTTCTCTTTTATTTTCTTCTTTCTGAAAATTGGAACATTTATCAATTGGTAATACTTTCAATGACAAATAAGAACTTTGGATAGTGCCTTCTTACATATAGAAAGTTGTGGCTTGTCTTTATGGGTCTGGGGGTGTGGAGATTTTAGACTTGAATTCAGTTCATTGGACCAGAAAATCAGACATTTCCCTCTTTTTGGTGGGGGGTCTTTTCATTTTCCCTCAGGCAATGCATGCTTTCCTTTTGTCTCCGTGTGCCCTTCCCTACATCACATAACAGCTTTAGGAATCATGTCAAATGAGGGGAAAGAGGAAGGCTATGAAGCTGGAGAGAGATGACTCGGTGCTTGAGAGTGCGCATTGCTTTGAGATTCAATTACAAACACCCATGATGGGCAACTTATAACCTTTTGTAACTCTAGGAATAGCTCATGCCTCTGGCCTCTGAAGGCACTGCACTTGGGTACCTTGGCACACACAAATACATCATTAAAATAAACATCTTTACAAATAGTAAGGTTATAGAACTGCTAAATTCTGTTCTGATGCCTGTCCTGGGGGTCTTTCCCAGGAGCTCCCAGCTTTCCTTTTCCATCTTCTTGTCTCTGGAGTGTCACATGTCCATCCTAGTTGCTGGAGGGGCTAGGCAAGCTGCTACCTACTTTGTGTCAGTCTTCAGGGACAAGAAAGAGGAAATTAGGAATAGCTTTTGATTGGCCAACCAAGTATCTGTGAGTACTTCCTACTATATACATTCATCTATATAGTATTTTCTAGAAAGAAACTGTTTACAAGGTGGATTTTGCTGTCAACCTTGCTTGGAATCAAATCAAAGTTTTCTTCCTATAGGGCCTTCTGACTTTGAGCTTCCTGTGCTTCTTTCCTTAGAAGTGAAAAGGAGTGGGAATGTTACAAGTTTTGTATGAATTGTGTGAATAACTTCATGTTAGCATGAGGACTCTCAGTGAATGTTATCACCAAACACCAGTGCTATACTCGACTGCAGCGAGGCTGACCACCTAACCGAGCAAAATAACTTGGAAATGCAGCATGTGCAGCAGACGTATACAAACCCTTAATCTGACTAGAAAAATTCCTGAAAGATATATAGTCTTAAGAGCATTTACCTTCCTTTGTGTGGAAAGCCTTATATGTGGTGTGCTCTTGTTTAGAAATAAAACATGAAAAAAAAAAAAAAAAAAAAAGAAATAAAACATGGTAGGGCTTGCCCAGAGTCGTCCTGTGTCAAAGAGGCATGCTGAAAAGCATAGTTTGACTAGAATGTATCAAATTAGGAATCTGTAATTTTCAATATGTCTATGCAACAGTTCTAGACAAGTTACTTGAATAGAAACAGCATTGTGGGGTTAGGATAAAACAAATGCCTCTGCAGTATTTTCAGTGATTAGAAAATAAAATCATAGCACAAGAGAGATGGGGGAGGGAAAGAAAGGGGCTCTTTGTAACAGAGATGTCATTCCTTAAACAGCCATTCACAAAAGAAATGGTGTAGAATGAGAAAAACACCAGAAAGCAATTCCGTGTACCTCGAACCTCATCTTGTTTCCTGGCAACCACTCTTCATACTCTTGAGACTGAGAATTGGCCAATCCTAGAAGAAAAGCAGTAGAAACTCAGAATGAATTACTGTCCGGTGACCAATAGGTGGATTCAGAGTGGAAGAGCAACCCAGTTAAGCTCCTCCTCTTGGGCATGTGTATTTCAGATGCCTGTAGTCTATCTAGTACATTGGTATTCCTTCAAAATCCAGAATAAATACTAATGAAAAAAATAGGTTAATTTCTTACCTGAATAAATGAGTTAGTCATCATTCCACAGTAATGGGTACAGAAGTATTTTGTCAGCTTGGGATAAAGTCAAATATTCAAAAACGCATTATATGTTGTGTGTAGGAACATGCTAGGTGTGCTATACACATGTAATTGTAAACTGTACTGACCACACTTCTCTGATTTTGCATTTAGAAAACCCGTTATGAGATTTATGTCAGCGTTCTGAAAGAAGGAGGCAAAGAGCTCCTGACTGCGGATGGAAATGAGCCAGTGGGACTGAAGAAGTCACACTCAAGTCCTTCCCTTAACCCAGATGCATCTCCTGTCACTGCCAAGGTCAAGCGCAACGTGTCAGAGAGAAAAGACCACCGACCTGAAACACCGGGCATTAAGCAAAAAGTTACTTAGAATCCATCCGCGGCCAGGAAGTGCTGGTCATGGAGCAAAATAGGGTTTTTCAAGATCTTTCTGGTAATCCGTGAATATATTTAAAAAAGTCTGTGACTACACGGTGCATTAGTAACCTTTTCTATTATATACTTTTGTTAGCTTCTGTGCAGGTGTCTTTGCTCTTGAGTTCCTTTGCTTTGATGATTTGGACAACTTTATAACTAATGCACCTTTTGTGCGGAGGAGAGCTACAGATCCTTCTCTTCTGCTTTCTCTTATTTGCACTTCTATACAGTTATTTTATGTATTACCAATCAATGGTTTTATTTTTTTTTTAGGTTTGAATTTTTAATCCATTGTGAAACCCATAACTGGACAAGCATTGTGCTTTAGTAAATCCTAGACTTTACATGTGAAATCCTGCCCAGTCACGGAGGTGAAGTTGAAAGTTCATAGTTGCTCACATAAAAATGGCAGTGCTGGGAGTCAAGGTGTCCCAAGGTGGGACACTTGTGTGTTCTTCCTGGCACCTGTTGATGGTGCTGGACACAGGACAAAAGGGAGCATGAGGATGACATGGAGACCTTAGGGAGGCACAGGAGTTTGTCTCAGATGGACACTCCATCCCAGCCATGCAAGGGAATTCAGAAGTGGAGTCATCTTGCTTGAAGGGAGACTGACGATGGCTGATGGCTTGACCTGAGCCACTTTGGTTTTCTAAAGGCTGGTGGCAGTAATCAGCTCTTCGGAGCTGCAGCAGTAGGATGTACGGTCTTCTATAGGAATGTTACCTCACTCCCGTGGAATCTAGACTAGGAATCAAAATCATCTCTGTGATTGATACCTTTCCATCCAGGAATAGATTCATTTTACATAGATGTGCAGGCATAGGTCATGTCCTGGTTGAAACAAAACAATGTTGGAAATGAGTACCACCTTCCCCCACATATGCTCTTCTCTTTCTTTTCTATATCCAGACAAATAAGGAGCGACACAGTTGCAGTTCTTCATCAGGATCAGGCCATCAGGCAGACTATGAAATCAGTCTTATCACGGATGAGGATGAGGGGTCTGATGTATGTGCAGTGTCTTAGCTTATTCTCATCTCCACCTTTACAGCCGTCTTGCTGTGTCACTATTAAGATTGTTCCTGGAATTACTTGTATACATTTAATCTTATTTTTTTCCTGTATTCAAAAATGGTTTCACCTTACAGTCAAAGCAATCCCTTTACAATTTAAAGTATTAAGTAGAATATTGTCTACAGAGGAAGAAAAATGCGTAAAAGGTGAGCTTCCTCTGTGGCTGAAAACTGTCCAGTTTCCAGCCTTGAAACTGTAGTCTCTAAAACTACTATCTTCCCATCAAAATATCCTTAAAAACTAACAGGATAACATTTACATATTCTTTAGTCTCCTTAAATATTTCCTCTATTTCTACTTGGTTAGTTGAAGGTACTATGACCAGAGAATCAGCTGCTCTTGCATGAATAGCATGATTCTAGTAAGTTAGAGTAAGCCTGTTAAAAAAATCCCGGTAGTTTATAGAGACATCTCATTAGGACGTACTAGCATTTAGTCACAGGACTGTGTATCCGCCTGCACTTCTTTCACCTCTGTACATGCCCACCTTGCTTGTGCCCCAGAATAGTAACACTTCTCTCCAATATAGTAGCTGCTTGCTTCATGGTATTTTGCCACACTATTGGAAAAAACTTCCTTAAATTTCTATCTTGTTTAAGTAAAGGCAGTGATTTAATTTATATCTCAGAACCATGAAGCGAATCTGATAGTTAACATTGTGGTTCCATATACCTGAACTATTTCATAGCATCCTAGTGAACCCAGTATTTCCCAAGCAAGCTGCCTTTCTTCTAGAAGGTGAACTATCACTGCCTGCTTTTTGCCTAAGTATTTGTAATCCCTGAAGGGAAAGGTACCAAGACCTTGGAGTCTTGAACATCATCTTTGAGCATCAGTAGCTGAAGAACAGTTAATATGTCTAAATGTGTTTGTCCACAGTGTGTGCTATATGTATAGAACGTTTGTGTGTACTTATGTAGAGTATCTAATATACATTGAATGGTACCTTGCTGCAGAGTTTCTGACATGGAGAGTTGTCTAGGACTACCCTTAGCATTAGCGCTGCCACTGTTCCTGTTACAGGGCTCACTAGTGTTGGCTCTAGAGCCTCTGGACATGCTTATAGATAATCAGATGACAAAGGCACTTTTAAAGCTGTGGACTACTATGTCTACATCATTTATCTTGAAAAATAACTGAAGCAGTCTTTTGTGAGTCAGAATCCCTGCCTGCCCTAGTATAATGCTATTCCTTTGGGGAATAGGCTAAAAATGTGTCTTCCCTGAGGCCTCTGGAAGGATGCTGCATTCTCAGATCTGATGGGACTCTAGGAGTCTGGCCCATAGCCAACCCCATTTCTACCACAGTATTGAGTCCTAAGAAATGGAAGGTGGTCCGTTGTACAGCTCTTCTAAGCCTGTTGCCCAGTACACGGTACCGGGAGCTCTTGTCCCTCTCCTTTCCATGGTACTTTATCCTGTCCCACCTATACATACTGTCATCCCTACCTCAGTGCCCTTGAGTCTTGGAATTCCTCTCCATATGATAAAGCATTATCTATCTTACGTTAATACCTTAAAGGGTGATTCTTAGTATTGAAAATATGAACAAGTCATCAAAAGACTTAGATGATAGTCTCGTTGAAAAACTGACCATTGAAGGACCCCTGGTATAAAACCTGTGTGTATCTTGGGCTTCACCCCTACCTCACATGCTGGCTTCTAAAAAGATTTACCAGGAACCCAATTTTTAAAATTCTACTCAGAGTCCTTGTTTTATTGGTATATCGTTAGCATTTCTGAAAATGATTTTCTAAAAGTCTATATAATTTATCTAACTCTTAGCAATGTCTAATTAAGTCAACTGTTACTTATTTATGTTTTCATTATTCTGAATGAAACCAGCATGTGGAAGATTCCTCTGGTAGAAGCAGCTTATAGGTTATATGTAACTTTTTAAAATTGTGCTTAGATGGAGCCATTTTCTCATGCAACGATCTTGTATAGTGCTCTGTGCCCCCCCCCCTTTTTTTTCCCTCATCCCGAAGGTAAGGACTATTTCCAAGGCAAATGTAGTGTAAGGGAATTGATTCTGAAAGAGGAAAACCTACTGGTTTTCAAGACCCAGCTAGGGTTGTGTTATAATCTCCTTGGGAAGTTGAGAGCAGGAAGGTTCTTCTTCACCTTCTGCCCCTTTATCATATAAAGAGCAAGGAAGAATGACCATGCTCTGAAATAAGAAAAGACCACCCTGAAATACTCATCATCTGCCTTTTTTATTAGAAGTCAATTTTCTGTTGTCTTCCCAAATAAGAGAGACCATAGAGGAAGTTAGCTGAACATGGAATTTTAATTCTTTGACTTTTTTTTTTTCCTATTAGTCATCAGTTCAACCTTGCTTAACATTAAGTTTGTTAGTTCTGAATACCTAAGTATTTGTGGTTTAGCTATTATGGATACAAGATTTTTTTCAGGTCATTAGCCACCTTCCTGGTTTTAGCAGGAAATGATACTGTTGTAGTGCAGGTAGCAGTGTATTTCCCCTATAAAGCTCACACTAGAACTGAAGCAGACTCACAGCATCAGTTACATATACTGTGGTTCAAGAATGGTAATGCGCCTTGGGGTCTGAGGCACATCAGCTCTTGTTTCAGGGCATCCGTGTCACTCAGACAGAAACAGACCAGTCAGTTTTACAGGCTCCAGCACCTCTTTCTTACCTTTATTCACCCAAGCCAGGCAGCTCATAAATTAGCAGAAGTCTCAGCACCCATTTGACATCTGCTGTCATCATGCCTTCCAGAGGACTCTATCAAGCCACATAAACTAATCCCTGGCATATTACAGAGGTACTTTGTCACTGCACTTCCTTTCAGACTCCTTTTCCATCCTTCACACTTAACAGGACCGATATCTGAGGTCATTCTCATTTTGTATCTATAGTGGTTGTCTTATAGCAGTTGGCTCATTGCATGTGGAGAGAATGTCAGTAAATACTTGAATCTGCATGGCAGTTTGCTGACTTGTATGCAAGAGCAAGGAGCAAGGAATGCAGCAAGTTACTTGTACATATAGTAGGTTTCCTTAGGCCTTGTGGGCACATCCCTTGTAATTTATATGTATATCTGTTGTATTGAAGCATTTGGGGAAATACTTGTATAGAAAGTATGTATGTCATATGTCAAAGGAAATGCTTTCTGTCCCCTGCCAATGTTGTATTTGTGGGTATTTATAGTTGTATGTATGTATGTGCATCGATGTATAGATTGTGTATCAGTATATGGTATATGTATGTTGAAATTATTTTTGTCTTTTAACAACCAGTATAATATGAAAAGAAAGTTTAAAAACCTCATAGGAATGATTATATAGTACAGTCGTTGAGAATTCATACAGTGGTATCATTTTATTAAACTTAAATTCAAATGATATTTTGATTAAATTTTTAGTAAGACTTTACACTAGAAAATTCCATCTTTAAGCTTTGAATTACCAGGGCAAAAATGACTTTAAGCTAAACTTGTGAATCTATTGAAGTGTACAGTGTGCAATACAGTGAGAACTCATTGTAATTTGGGAAATATAGAAGTTGTTGAGGGGAAAGCCAGCCTGGGCAGTCTTAGCACTTAAAAATAAAGTTGAGCTGATAACTTGGGGCTTCTTACAAAAGGTGATGCTTTCAAGCTCACGTTCTTTATTGTTGTAATTAGTCCAGAAAATGCATAGCTTTCCGGAGAACTAAGAAACTACCCAATGTATCTTTTTTTGTGCTGGTGTATATTTTAGAGTAGATCACTCTCCTGGTGCCGCATCTTTACCCTCTTTGATATAGAAGAATATCACAGATACTGAATTCTATCAGGGCATCCCAAGATCGGGTACTGTATTCCAGGTGCGCAATTGCACAAATTAACAGCTAGTATTGTAGGTAAAGGAATTTAGGAACAGGTTAGACTTTATTTAATATTTTTATACTTCAGTCTCTTTTTTCCTGACTCTCCCCAAAGAAGAGCCACTGGCCTTAGTTGTTTAATGTTATTGCTTATATTATAAAGTGTAAATAGTAACTAAAGTTTTATTAACCAGCATGTTTGGTATATTTAAAGCAGCGACTGAGTATGTTTGAGTGTGTGGTTGAGTGCAGTGCCCGTTGGAATACACTGCCTCACATCTCCATGTCTGAGTCAGAGAATTGGAAGTAGGGGTCTCAGATCCCGCTTCAGCTCCAGGCTACAGTCCTGTATTGCCAGTTACACTTGAGTTTAGTTTTTTATTATCTCCTCGGTCTCAAACTATTTTTTATAAATTATATTTCTCAATTTGGTTTTATGTGTGGTCGGCTGGCTCTGTGGATAATCAGCAGGGCTTCTGCAAGAATATTTCCTTCTAAGAATTACTTGGGATTTGCAGAAAACAGCCATTGATTCATAAGTTGAGTAGTAGAATTAAAGTATATTTTAAGTCATAGCTACTTGAAAAGTTTTAATTTTAATATGAAGCCATGAAAGTTGTAAAGCCAAGTAATCATTTGACATGGATAATAATATTCACACTAGAGAGTATATATGCACATTGAATTTTTATGTCATTAGAATACTTTTTAAAGCTTTAGGAATAAGAGTAATTAGACCAAATTAAAGTGCAGGGGTGAGCTGGCTGTTTTCCACTTGGAGTAGTTATGTATTATTAAATCTTCTCCTAAGAGATCCAAAACTGATTAACTGTTCCCTTAGGTGTTTAAGGAGAAAATGGACAGGCATAGACCCTCATCTGTGTATCTACACACACACACACACACAGAGAGAGAGAGAGA
>NC_034608.1:82445094-82447336 GCF_900095145.1 Mus pahari | reverse complement strand
CTATACAAATGTATTACCTTAAGACACCGAGGGCCAGAGTATTCTAGAGGTGAATAATGGAAGCAGTGGAAACTGTATCATGGATGTGTTCCAAGAACCAGGGGGAAATGATGGAGTGCTGGTGTCTGACTCTGAGAGAGGGCAGGGACAAATGTTGCATCCTTCTAGTGGATACCAACTTGAAGGAATTCTTGTGACCCGTAGGCAGTGCCTCCAGGATCCCCCACTAGCACTCTGCAGATCATTCCTTCCAGAGGAGAGTGTAAATGGAGAAGCCATATTACCTTCAGAGCCCAAGGTGTGGTTTGCCTGCCATGGCTTCTCAGATGTAGGTGAAAGAGTTTGCACTGGACTGTGCTAAACATCTGAGCATTGTCCACAGGCCAGGATCTTCAGGATGAAAACAGGCTGGAACCCAAACACAATGCACTTTTGCAGGGGAGAGCTCAGTTCTAATACTAAACACCTTGGCTTCATGTTGGAAAGCACTGGTGAATGGAGAGAACTTTGTAGGTTCACTTAGAGTCTCTGCATCAGTCTTTGAACACACCCCCAAGTCCCAGCCTCAAGGCTCAATGAAGAATCACAGGGCAGGTGTGAGGCTCGCTGCTCTGAGCCCTTAGCCCAGGGCAGCGGAGAGCAAGGTGGTCTTCCCTCGCCGAAGCTTCTCCTTGGCCTTCTTCTCCACTTGGGCTTCTGCTCAGCAGCAGGTATATTCTGGGTTCCAGTTCATTAGGAATCCAGCTGTCCCAGTGGCTTGACCCTGTTTAGGCAGGATATCAGCTCTGACGGTGACCCTGTCACGGACGCAGGCAAGTGCGACAAAATCCCGCAGTTTGAAGCAAAACTGCGTTTTTGTCTTTTCAAGAAACAAATGGGCACATTGAGTGTGGGTCAGTGTCAGAGGATATCTTTCTCTTTGTTCCCAGATTTCCAGAAATGGATAATGTTTCCATTTCTGTGGGAAGGGTCAAGAAACATAAAATTGCTCAACAGTGCTCGGCTCCCTTGAGAGTTGTGTTGAGCGAAGGCCGACATGCCTCCCTGCGTCCTCTTCTACCTCAAGTTTTTGGAACTGAATTCTGGAACAGAAATTTACACAAGAACCCATGTTGTCGGCCCTGCTTACTGTGGCATGCGAATTAGGGTGACAGTCTTTATCTTTTAATGTAAACAGGAGCTGGGCTTTGACAGCCTACTGACCCGTTTATATCTACTGTGGCTCCAAATGATTGGCAATGCATAACATTCCTTTACCTTCAAAGTTTTCTCCATTGGTCATTTCTGTGTCACCACAGTTCCAGTGTCATACACCCCTGCAAATTGGGAAAGTAGTTAGTGACCAACCCCCCCTCCCCCTTCAGTGGCCAAACGGTCAGCTGTAGCCGACCTGGGAAAGCTGGTGGTACCAAACCATGTACTGAAAACCTGTTCCTTTACCACTCACCAGACTCAAGAATGCCATCTGCGCATGGTGGCATTCACGGTGATAGTTGTTTGAATGGAACAGTAATCTATGTGGATATTGTTAAAGTGTTTAAAGAATATTTTGAAAATTAAGTTTACATTTTACAATTGCTTTATTTTTATTGAAATAATTGTATATAGCTATTACCTTATTTCCCTGTTATTAAAGGTAACCCTTGCCTTGAAGACAAGTGGGCCAGCAGATATGTATAGAAGATGTGATGTAGACAGTACTTTTCTCTATTGTGTAAATGGTCATGAATATAACCGTCCCTGGGTTTTTATAAGTTGAGGGCATTTTGTTGTTTTACAACAACAAAATTTATTGCATTTGAAATGGTTTTTATGTAATAGAAATCATGCAAACAGTGAAGGATTATAAAATGGTATATGTAAATGTATAAACTTTAGAAAGAAATAAATACAACAAATTTCAATCATTTTGGGAGAATGTTTGTATTTGCTCATCTATTCAAGTTGAATAATAATTTTATTAGTAAACAGTACTACACCTTTCCTTAAAAAGACAAGCATGGGCATTGGGGACATTGTTCAGTGGGTAAGAATACTCAACAAGCATGAGAACCTTGAGATCCTAGTACTTGGGTAAAATACTGATTAGAGCCCAGTACTCAGTGCTACTGTGGTCTGAGACAAGAATATCACTGGGAGGTCTTAGCTAGCAGCCTAAATCTGTTTAGTGAGAGACTTTGTCTCAAAAAAAAAAAAAAAAAAAAAAAATAGAGAGAAATCAAGCAGAGTATTTAACATCCAC
>NC_034608.1:82410201-82445064 GCF_900095145.1 Mus pahari | reverse complement strand
CAGTGGGTAAGAATACTCAACAAGCATGAGAACCTTGAGATCCTAGTACTTGGGTAAAATACTGATTAGAGCCCAGTACTCAGTGCTACTGTGGTTTGAGACAAAAATATCTCTGGGAAGTCTTAGCTATATACATAAATATGTTTAGTGAGAGACTTTGACTCAAAAAAAAAAAAAAAAAAAAGAGATAGAGAGAAATCAAGCAGAGTATTTAACATCCACCTCTGATGTCTATGTGTGGACAAAGGCACATGTGTCTCCATGTATATACACATAGCCAAGTATAGCAGGACACATCTGCAACCCAAGCATAGAGGAGGCAGAGGTAGGCACATCTGCAGTTCACTGATTAGCCAGTCTAGCCAAATTAGTGAGCTTTCAGGCTCAGTGAGAGAACCATTTCAAAAAGTAAAGTGGAAAGCAACTCTGGAAGAAACCTGTGTAGACCTTTGACCTCCACACGTGTCTACACACACATACACACACACACACGCACACACACACACACACACACACACACACACACACCACATCAAATAAACAACAATAAAATAATAATAGTAAGAAACATACAAGATGGAAGAACTCCAAGATAAAAAGGCTTGACCTTTAGCTGGGTATGGTGGCGCACGCCTTTAATCCCAGCACTTGGGAGGCAGAGGCAGGTGGATTTCTGAGTTTGAGGCCAGCCTGGCCTACAAAGTGAGTTCCAGGACAGCCAGGGCTACACAAAGAAACCCTGTCTCGTAAAAAAAAAAAAAAAGGCTTGACCTTTAAAGTTGTGAGGTGGTATTCACTCAGATAGCTGATACTAATTAGCCTCCATTTATGTCTATGAAGATTGATGTCAGCACAAAGACCTAACTGTGTATGTCAAAGACCTAGCAACCTGTTGTCTCAGTGGGGAGCTTAGAGCAAGGGGAAAAAAAATAACTTCTTTGAGATACCAGTACCCCCAGAGCTTGTGTCTCTAGCTGCATATGTAGCAGAAGATGGCCTAGTTGGCCATCTTTGGGAGGAGAGGCCCTTGGTCTTGCAAAGATTATATGCCCCAGCACAGGGGAATGCCAGGCCCAGGAAGCGGGAGTAGGTGTGTTGGGGAGCATGGCAGGGGGAGGGTATAGGGGACTTTCAGGATAGCATTTGAAATGAAAATGAAGAAAATATCTAATAATAATAATAAAATTGTTTGTGCCCTCCCAGTGATGGCTTATCAAAGCACCATGTAGTTAATGTGTCCTAAAATGCAGATGCTCATCTCCACAGCATTGCTCCTCTGTGTCTACCATGCACCTTTGTGGTCCCTAAGAGAGCCTGGTGTTAAAATTGAGGTCTGTTAATTTAGAGAATGAGATTCCACCTCAACTTCTTCTGTTGGAAACAATGTCACAGCAGGTGGTATGGACTTTCTGAAATGATATGACTGGTTGAAACAAACAAAAGCACCTTGGCGAGGTCAAACCTTCTATGATGTGCATCTACAAGAATAAAGCATTGTGGGGAACATGGAGGGGCTGAGCCTCTGCATGCCCAGGTTTCTGTTTCATGTCCTTATTTGGAGGATGAACCTCAGGTACAAGTCTCTACTTCCTGGCTGTCTGTCCTCTTGAGGCAGTTCTGTGTGTGTTGCCGTAATCTCTGTACTGCACAGCTAATAACAGGAGAACCATGGGGGCTGCAAAGATCATTTTAAGAACATTCCTAAGAGGAAACTAAAACCCAGGTCTAATTAATACACTGTAAAGAGCAAGTAGAATTTCTGTTGCATCCCTAGATTAATTCTTTGAAATAGTGTCAGAACAGACACCCAGAGGGAGAAGTGAATCACTGTCAAATCATGTGGAATACTTTTGTCAACCAAAAGCAAAATTTGATTAGGAGCAAAGAAAACAGCATTTATTTGGAATTTATTGACTGAAATCCAGGAAAACACCGAGTCAAGCAGCCTTGAAGTTTTGCTTCAAGGTTTTATAATATGGTGGCTGTATTTGGAGTTTTAAACCTCCAGGGGCTTAGAAGTTGTGATCAGTGCTGGAAAAAGTTAAGCTATTTTGTTAAAGTATTGGAGTTGGTCTTAAGTCTCTAGAAAGTATGGGGAAGGACGGCGGATGTTGAGTATATACTAAAGGCTAGTTTACCTGTGGGCATGAGCATATCTGAAGCCCAGTTCAAAGGTGTTCCCATAAAACTTTCTGCAGTCTGATTAACAAGGATTCCCAACCCTTACTTCCTTGCTCTAAGGCTACTCCATTTTGCTTTTCTTCCTTGACAGTGATAAGCAAGAAGAAATATTAGAGAAGAATATATAGAAGTCTATGTCTTGGAGATGGCTCAGTCAGTAAAGCACTTGACATCACAAACAGGGAGATCTGAGTGCAAATCCTTAGAACCGCGTATGGTGGTTAGAATGGGGACCATCTTCTAGAGGCTAGGTACACCTGATCCCAAGTTCAAGGTAATGTTCCAGGAGGTTTAAGAGATGCAGACTTATTGGAGGAAGTACATCCTAGGGGGTGGGGAGTAGGCTTTGAGAGGATGTAGCCTTACCCTGCTTCCAGCTTGCTCGTTCTGCTTTGGACTTTTGATGGAAATGTGGACTCTGAGCTTCCTGTCCCTGCCACTATGCCTGGGGTTGCTTCATGCCACCCTGCTACAGTACACTCTTATTCCTATGGAAGCATAAGCCAAAATAAGTTCTTAAGTGGCTTTTGGTCATTTATTTTTTTTATGATAACAATTGGAAAGTATCTAATATGACATGGAAATTGCCTGTATCTGTGATCCCAGCATTGCAAAGAGAATCAAGTGGATCCCCGAAGCTCAGATACCCTCTGTATCCTAACTGGCATGCTCCGGGCCACGATCCCAGCATTGCAAAGAGAATCAAGTGGATCCCTGAAGCTCAGATAGCCTCTGTATGCTAACTGGTATGCTCCAGGTCAATGAAAGATGACATAGCAGGGAAGTTGGCAGTGTTCTTGACGGTAGCCACCCATCCTCCATGTTCACTCACAGGAAAGTAGATGTACACACATGTAGATGCTGGCATACATAAAGTATTAGTTTTCTATGCTGTAGACTGGTAAACTTGAATCCCACTGTGGGTATATTCTTATACAGAAAGCAGGCTGCAAGCATTAGAAGTCAGGATGCACTTCAAAGATGAAATTAGACTCCATTTTCTATTCTGTAAGGCTGGTAGATTAAACATATGTAATAAACACAACGTCAAGGTTGGTTTTTTGTTTGTTTGTTTTGGTTAGTGTTTTATTATAGCAACAGAAAGGAAACTAGAACATTTTCTAAACTCTTACTTTTTAACACTAAAAATTGCAGTGGAATTACAATGAGGAAAACAGAAAAATAGAAAATATAAACTATTTATTGTATCCCATACTCTTTTTTTAAATTTATTTATTATTATTTTCTTTATTTACATTTCAAATGCTATCCCGAAAGTTCCCTATACCCCACCCCAGCCCCTGCTCCCCTACCCACCTACTCCCACTACTTGGCCCTGGCCTTCCCCTGTGCTGGGTCATATAAAGTTTACAAAACCCTGGGGCCTCTCTTCCCAATGATGGCTGATTAGGCCATCTTCTGCTACATATGCAGCTAGAGACACGAGCTCTGGGGTTGCTGGTTAGTTCATATTGTTGTTGCACCTACAGGGTTGCAGCCCCCTACAACTCCTTGGGTACTTTCTCTAGCTCCTCCATTGGGGGCCCTGTGTTCCATCCAATAGCTAGCTGACTGTGAGCATCCACTTGTGTGTTTGCCAGGCACTGGCATAGCCTCACAAGAGGCCACTATATCAGGGTCCCTTCAGCAGAATCTTGCTGGCATGTGCATTACTATCTGAGTTTGGTGGCTGATGATGGGATAGATTCCTGGATGGGTATCCCATACTTTTAACAGGTAAAAATCCATGCATATATTTGATTGCATAATTAATAATTATTGGGAATGGCAAATTGATATATTTCTGACAAAAGTATAACGGGAATAATTGTATTTTCTTCCTTGTTGTGGATAGAGCCAGCATAGTTTCTCAAGGATAATGAACCTCTGGTTAAGATAGAGTTGAGGTACATTTTATTTTGAAGTTTGACATAATAGGGCTTCTTTAATTGCCGCAGACAGACTTTTCTGGGGTCCCTAATCTGCGGGGAACGGGTCTCTGGTTGCAGGTGAGCGAGGATTCGGCGAATGAGGGGTGACAAACAGACACAGACACAAGAGAGTGTGGTATCTGAATGCAAATTGTCAAATTGAGCATCAGACTATTTATACAGAAGAAAACAGGGAAGTAGGTACACAAAAACAGAGGAATGCAAACCTGGAAGGGCTGGCAGGAAACAACTGGGATAACATAAAATGTTCACAACTGGGATCAAAGACAGCCTCACCTAAAGACAATTCAAAGTCAGCCAGCTGGGGGCAAGGGCTTAATCTCCTTGTCAAAGATCCTATAGTCCACCTTCCCCTTAGGCCATTGTAATGCTAGTGTATGGGTGTAACTCAGCTACCTATGGTTCTAAGTATCCACCCTGGTGCCTTTTAGATCACAAACTTCCTTCTTCCTCGAGTGATAAATTCCTTTGTTGGGCAGTGACTAGCTGCCTAGACCCAAGGGTCAGCTCAAGGACTGACTACCCAGAATCAGATAAGGCTATGTATTAAGGGAAAGCACATGGATCTGTTTCCCAACTAAAGCAAGGACATTGGAACATTCGTTATACAAAATGCCACCATTCCAGGAGACTGAGTTTCCTTGAACTTTTGCCTCGGGACAGCGCCCAGGTTTTTGGGGCCTGTTGGTACTTGTCACTACTGGAAAGACTGTAGCATTTAATAGGGAAGTATATACAATGAAAATTTCCCTAGTTATTTAGTAAATGATACTAAAGGGAAACTGTACATTTCCTCTGCCAATAGAATGGTATGTGTCTCTGTATTGGTTTTTAAGGCTCTATTCAGTGTAGGGAGATGACTTGGAATTTACCTTGATCAGCATAAATGCTCTTCAGGTGACTAGACCCATGGCCTTAAGCAAGTCGCTAAACATTTGAAGTTTGCTTCTTTATTGAGTCAGAAATAAACAGATTTGTGTCTATATCCACATTTACTTCTTGTGAAGTTTCTCTCAAGATATATTGATATAAGAAAAATGTAATGGTGAATTACAAACCAATATATTTTGGAACTAGTCCTTTAACCATAACTCATATGTTGGTTAGGAGAGCTTTCTTAATTAGGTTAGCAAGTTAGACACAACCAGCATTTAATGGCATCAACTAAAAAAAAAATTATAGTTTCTAGGTCTTGGTTAAAATTCCAGATGTTTTGGCCTCTGTAAAGGCCCAGGCATAGAATAGAAGGAAAATAGTCCATAGACTAAACTTCAATACCATGGCTTTAAGTTGCTACATAATTTGTTCAGCACCCTTCCTTTCCTTTGTCCACCTCATTCTTTCTTTTCACACCAACAATCCTAAGTGACTAAGTGTGCCTATGTCATAGTCCCATCTGCACAGGACAACAGACACACAACACAAACAGCCTTAAACAGTTCTGCATGGACCTTCTAAAAAAAAAAAACAGATGCAGAAGCACAAAACCATCCACATGGCTTGTGCATATGGAACTGAGTATAGGACCCTTCCAAATTAAATCTGTTGCAAAGATAAGCTTTACGATGTACACTATGGCACTCGCGTTGACCATAAGTCTATAGCTAATATAAATCCATACGGGTGCCATTTTCATTTGTGGAAGAGTAAAAGTCTTACTCTAGCAAATTTGATCTTTTTCTTTTCTTTTTGCATGTGTGTGAGTGTGTGTGTGTGTGTGTGTGTGTGTGTGTGTGTGTGTGTGTGTGTGCTTTGATTTAAGTTTTACTGTATTATGGTGAGAAAAGATACATAATTTCAATTTATCTGAATTTGTTAACATTTAAAAACATTTTGAGTAAATAGACTTACATCACATTATTCTTTCCCTTTTGTACCCCAACTCTTACCGGAGAGCCTCCCCCTTCAAAACCTGCAATACCTTTCATTTTTTATCATATTCTTTAAAATTTATAAAATATTATAATAATAAAAATATTATTATAAAAGTTGTTTGATATAAAACAACAATCATTTGAACAGTCTTATGTAGATGTTTGTCTACAGCAATACTGAAAATACATACATTTTTCTCAATATAAATTTTAAATAACTCCAACTGTATTATATTTTAAAATAATATATCACTATTAGTTTTTTGAATGAACATAAATAGATAAAGGCTTTTTGTTTTTTTTGTTTGTTTTGTTTTTAGTAGAGCTTAAATCTTGGCTCTTACTGTAGTACAAACACAAAATAAGAACAGTTTTTGGACACTGGACTTCATTGTAATAAGGTTGTACTTGAATGTCCCTCACATCACCAAAGGATTTTGCCTCCATAGTAGCTAAGCTAAGAGTTGACAGTTCTGCTGTACCAAGGAATGAATTGTAGGCACGATTTTTGGATACAGATTTCCTGCTATGGTCAAAGCTATTTGATTTGAGTGATTGTCGTCATTCTCAGCCCACAGGGAAGAAGATATATTCATTTAAGAAATGGTGTGAGTTTTGAGATGGTCTATCCATGAGGTCATCCATCAAGTGTTTCAATGAGCAATGGTTCTGCTTGGAGGGTGGAACAGATGTTAGGTGAGGATAAGATTCTGGCTCATTGGCTGTGATGATTTTGAAAAGCATTCGTTTCAGAATATGAGTAACTTATAAAGTCCTCTTCTTCAAACTTGATACAATAATTATAAATATCAAGCAAAGCCTTCAGTCTCACCCTTTGCTGTTCTCTTACAAGCCACCATTCAAATTGTCTACATTTCTTTTGGCTGTATAAATAATTTTGAAATATGTAAGCTGTCTGAAAACCATAGTATAGTGTAAAAACATCAAATAAACAATCCTACTAATAGAGAGGCTGAGATAGGAGAAGCATGATTTCAAAACCATTATGTGGCACACAGCAAGACACTGTCATGTACAAACAACCAGAAAGAGTATATGGATTGTACAATATTGGATCTATTTTTCCAATTACCAAATTAGAGAGACCATAGGATGACCACTGAAAAATTTCTAATTCCTCATATTTTTGAATTTCAATAAATTAGGATATGTTGATATTAATTCTCATACTAAGAAATATTAAGGAAAAGTGATTGTTCCTTTCTGTTAATTTTTTTTCTTAGAGGTGGAATTATGTTTGTGTGGGTTTATTGAAAGATTACTTTCTTGGTTCTAGGGTGTAGTTTCACTCCTTGTGTTGGTGTTTTCCATCTATTATCCTTTGTAGGGCTGGATTTGTGAAAAGATATTATGTAAATTTGGTTTTGTCATGGAATATCTTCTTTTCTCTGTCTATGGGGATTGAGAGTTTTGCTGGGTATAGCAGCCTAGGCTGGCATTTGTGTTCACTTAGGGTCTGTATGACATCTGCCCAGGATCTTCAACCTTTCATAGTCTCTGGTGAGAAGTCTGCTGTAATTCTGATAGGTCTGCCTTTATATGTTACGTGACCCTTTTCCCTTATTGCTTTTAAAATTCTTTCTTTGTTTAGTGTGTTTAGTGTTTTGATTATTATCAGGAGGAATTTCTTTTCTGGTAGAGTCTATTTGGAGTTCTGTAGGCTTCTTGTATGTTCATGGGTATCTCTTTCTTTAGGTTGGGAAGTTTTCTTCTATAATTTTGTTGAAGATATTTACTGGCCCTTTAAGTTGGGAATCTTCACTCTCTTCTATACCTATTATCCTTAGGTTTGGTCTTCTCACTGTGTCCTGGATTTCCTGGATGTTTGGAGTTAGGAGCTTTTTGCATTTTGTATTTTCTTTGACTGTTGTGTCAATGTTTTCTATGGTATCTTCTGCACCTGAGAGTCTCTCTTCTATCTCTTGTATTCTGTTGGTGATGCTTGCATCTATGACTCCTGATCTCTTTCCTAGATTTTTCTATCTCCAGGGTTGTCTCCCTTTATAATTTCTTTATTGTTTCTAGTTCCATTTTTAGATCTTGGATGGTTTTGTTCCTTTCCTTCGCCTGTTTGTGTTTTCCTGTAACTCTTTAAGGGATTGCTGTGTTTCCTCTGTAAGGACTTCTAGCTATTTACCTGTGTTCTCCCTTTCTTTAAGGGAGTTATTTATGTCCTTCTCAATGTCCTCTATCATCATCATGAGAAGTGATTTTAGATCTGAATCTTGCTTTTCTGGTGTGTTAGGGTATCCAGGACTTGCTATGATGGGAGAATTGGGTTCTGATGATGTCAAGTAACCTTGGTTTCTGTTGCTTATGTCCTTACGCTTGCCTCCCCACCATCTGATTATCCCTAGTGCTACTTGCCCTGGCTATGTCTGACTGGAGTCTGTCCTTTCCTGTGATCCTGGTTGTGTCATAACTCCTTCGAGTCAAGCTGTCTCTGTGATCCTATGATTCTGGGAGCCTGTGATTCTGAGATCCTGAGTGTGTCTGAGCTTCTGGGATTCAAGTTGCCTTTGGGAATTTGAGATCCTGGTGTGACCAAGCTCCTGTGATCCTGTGATCTTCTGATCCTGGGCACATTGGAGCACCTGGGAATGGAGCTGCCTCTGGGTGTTGTGGGGGCTGGCTCAACATCAGGGTTTCAAGGGAGTTCACATGGTCTTTAACGGAATCCAGTAGGGTGAAGTGGGAAGTACAATCCACACTCACACTGTCAGTGGGCATGCAGCCACTTAAACAGCACTAATTAAAGGATACAGGACAACTTTGAGATGCATCTCAGTGTCCTGCCATGAAGCTTTCCTTTGGTCCCATCTGTTCAACATTTTAATTAATAACTTGGCAGAAGCTACAGGGGCGAGTTTATGAAAAATGGGTATGTCATAAAGCTGAGACAGAATGATTATACTAAATGATAGAATCAGGATTCAAAAGAAACTCATCAGGCAAAGAAATGGGTCAGATTAACAGTGCCGCATGGAAGAGCTGGAAGTGACCTCCTCTTGGTTTAAAAACGCAAATGCACAAGGGCAAGATAGGACTTTGAGTTGCATAGAATAGTGACTACACAGGGCAAAAAGTTTCCAGTTGCCACCTGCAGAAACCTCAGTGATGCCACCACCAAAAATATTTGAGCTGCATTTATGATCTTGGTCTGTAAAGGTGAGTCTGGTGCTGTTGGCACCAGCAAGGATAAATGGAGGAGTCAATTGTCTATGACCTGGCACCTTCACATGGCAGAGTGTGCAAAAGTGGTAGCTAGACATTGCACTGTGAGCCATGACATGAAGAACAAGAGAAGGATGTAAATGGCTGGTGATGAGTGCAACCAGACTGGCATAAATGTTGAAATGAACTAGGAAGCATCAGGCCACTCCAGCCAGGGAAATAGTCTAACTGCAAATCTTCAAATCTCTCTCCACTTCCCAGCCTCAACTCCCAGCTCTGCAGCAGACCATCTGCAGCAGCCTCCCTCTCCACTCCCTTTAGCAGTAGGATAAACAGAACATCCTCTACCAACTTCCTTCCCACCACTTACTGCCTTATCCACAGCCATTCCCTGAGACCCTCAGACCAATTATGCCAGTGAAGCACTTGGGGTAACTGCAGATCTTCGCCTTTCCCTTCTTTCCTCCAAGCTCAATCCCCCGTATCATTCCCCAGGTCTGTAACGGACTACCTACTTCAACTTTCTCTCACTCTCTTCCCCCGTTCCCAGGGGAGTAAGCAGATCCTGGTAGAACACTCTGCTTTCCTCCCCACCTTGTATCCCCTCAGCATCCTCTCCTAACCCATCCTCATTCCTAAGTGGAATCTCCCGAAACATAGAAACACATGTTACCTGGAACTCCCGTTTCACACATCTGTCAGGATCCAAGAAGAGTTGTCTACCAGACAGCACACAGCCACCACACACACTCTCCTAAGAACCATAGTGGACAACAGAACTAAGGAAAAAACATCTACTCACCAAAAACAAGACCAGTTTTCATCACCTAGAATTAAAATCTTTCCAAACCCAGATGCCTAGAACTCAGCATAGAAACCCAAACAATGATATCCAGGACATTGTGTCTCCACTAGAGCCCAGCTGTCCTAGCACAGGAGGCCCTGAGAACTGCAACATAACTGAAACCCAAGATAAGCACCTTAAAATAGACTTTATAAACAGGATAGAGGTCTTTACAGAGGAAATGAGTGAAGCCATTAAAGAAATCTATGAAATCACAAACTGTGGGAGAGAATGGATAAAACAGTTCAAGACCTGAAAGTGGGAAAAAAATCATTAGAGAACACATATGAGGGAAATCTGGAAGTGAAAAATTAAGGAACTCTAACGGTAACCTCGGAGGTAACAGAACACAAGAATAATGGATAGAAGAGGGCATCTCAGTTATTCGAGAAAAGATAGAAGAAATGGATGCCTCAGTAAAATGAAATGTTAAATCTGGGACATACTGAAAAGACCAAATCTAAGAATAGCAGGACTGGAGAACAGAGGGAACCCAGGTCAAAGGCACAAAGTCAGACGAAAATCCCCCAGCCTAAAGGAGGAGATGCTTGTAAAGGTCCAAGGAGGACACAGAACACTAAAGAGACTAGACCAGCCAAAAAAGAAAGTCCTGTTGGCACAAAATAAAACAGTAAGTGTACAGAACAAAGAAAATTGCAAGGGGAAAAGGCTAAGTAACATATAAAGGCAGATCTATTAGAGTAATACCTGTCTTTTCAATGAAGACTCTAAAAGCCCCAAGAGCCTGAACAGATGCTCTATGAACTCTAAGAGGCTATATATGGCTGCCTAGACTATTGTATCTAGCAAAACTTTCAATCACAATAGATGGAGAAAATAAGATTTTCAATGATAAAACCAAGTTTCTCAGTATCTGTCTACAAACTCAGCCCTGGAGAAAGCACTAGAAGAACTCCAGCCTAAAAGTTAACCATACCCCCCAAAATAATAGGGAATAAACAACCTCAGACTAGCATATCAAAAGAGAAACATACACACACACCCCACAAACGAAACAACAGGAATCAACAAATCCTGCTTATTGTTATCTTTCAATATCCAAAGTCTCATTTCACAATAAAAAGACACAGATTAGCAGTATAGATGCAAAATCAGGGTCCTTCATTCTGCGTCACTTAAAAGTCACACCTGAACATCCAGGTTAAGCATCACCTCTGGGTAGAAAGGATGGAAAAATATTTCAAGAAAATGGACCTTATAATCAACATAGTATAGTCATTTTAATATGTGACAAATAGAATACAAACCAAAAGAGATAGAGGAGGACACTACATACTCATCAAAGGAAAAAAATTCAACAAAAGGACATTGAAATTCTTAACGTCTGTGCACTAAACAAAAGGGCACCCAAGTTTGTAAAAGAAAGACTACTACAGATTAAATCGCATATTGACTTTCACATGCTGACAGTGGGAGACTTCAGTACTCCACTCTCCCACTCTCACCAATAGACAGGCCATCCGCACAAAATCCAGGAGCAATAGGGGAGCTAACTGAGGTCAGATATTTACAAAACATTTCACCCAAACACAAAAGAATAAACCGTCTTGTTAGCACCTCATGGAACTTTCTTCAAAATTGACCACAGACTAGAGAACAACACAAGTCTCAAAAGATACAAGAAAATTAATATACCTCTCTGCATCCTTTCTGACCAACAGAGATTAAAACTGGATACCAACAACAGAAATCACAAAGCTCACAAGTTGAAGAAAACTACTGATTGAAAAATGGGTCCAGACAGACATTAGGAAAAAAATTAAAGACTTACTAAAAGGGAATGAAAATGAATCCACAAATGACCCAAACTTATGGAACACAATAAAAGTGGATCTAAGAGGGGAGCTTATAGCATTCAGAGCAAATATGAAAATACTGCAAGACTTCACACCAGTAACTTAACAGCACACCTGAAATCTCTAGAACAAAAAGAAAAACAATCATACCCCAGAGGAGTAGACAGCAAGAAACAATCAAACAACTCAGGTTGAAAGCCTTAAAATAGGAATAAATATACAAAACCAATACACAAAATTTACGAAACAAAGAATTGGTTCTCTGAGAAAAATCAATTACTGACAAACCCTTATCCATATTAACTAAAGGGCACAAAAATAATATCCAAATTAACAAAATTGGAAATAAAGGGGGGGGGACATAGCAACAGACACCGAGGAAATCCGGAGTACCAGAAGTATATGCTTTTAAAACTGTGCTCCACCAAACTGAAAAATCTAAAAGGAATTGGTAATTTGCTTGATTCTATCCACTTAATAACGTTAAATCAAGACAGTCAGCAATTCTAAAAGACTTAAATAATACAACCTCCAGTAATATAGATGCTGTAATCCCAACCGAAAAAGCCCAGGGCAAGATGATTTTAGCACAGAATTCGACCAGAATTTCAAAGAAGAATTAATGTCAATACTCTTGAAATAAACAGGAAAATAAACAAGAAAAACGCTGTTCAATTCAATTTATGAATCATTTATGGATATCAGTTATCCTGATATTCAAATCACACAAAGATTTAACAAAGAAAGAGAATTACAAACCAAGTTTCCCTAAGAACATAGATGCATAAATACCCAATAAAATACTTGCAAACAGAATCCAAGAACATATCAAAAGGTCATCCACTATGATCAAGGAAGTTTCATCCCAAAGATGCAGGGATAAGACAACATATGTAAATCAAGAAATTTAATTCACCATATAAACAAACTGAAAGGCAAAAAAATCACATGATCATCTCATTAGATGCAGGAAGGGTCTTCGGAAAAATCTAACACTTCTTCATAATAAAAATCCTGGAGTCGTTAGCGATATAGGAATATACTTCAACATAAGAAAGGCAGTTTACAGCAAGCATATAGACAACAATGGCTTAAATGTAGAGAATTTCAAAGCAATTATACTAACATCAGGAACAAGACAAGGTTATCCACTCTATCTATTCAATTCAGTAATTAAAGGTTTTCCTAGAGCAAAAGGCACATGAAGGGGATGAATGGAATACAAATTGGAAAGGAAAAATAAATCAATAAGTTCCCTTAATAATTCCAGCCAGAAACTGCTACAGCTGATAAATACTTTCAACCATGTGGCTGAATACAAAAGTAACTCAGAAAAATTAGTAGCCCTCCTATGTACAAATGACAAAAGGACTGGGAAAGAAATCAAGAAACAATACTTTTCACATTAGCCTCAAATAATATAAAATATCATGGGGTAAATCTAGCCAAGCAAGTAGAAGACTTGTATGACAAAACTTCAAGTCACTGAAGATAACAGAAGATGGAAAGATATCCCATGCTCATGGATCAGTAGGATTAACATGGTAAACAATCACCATCCTACCAAAAAGCTATCTACAGATGTAATGCACCCACATACTTGTTTGACCATGTTCATTATTGCTGTATTCATAATAGCCAGAAATAGGAATCAGCCTTGATGTTCCATAACATTAGAATAAAGATAATGTTGTACATTTATACAATGGAAAAATAAAAGAAATCATGAAATTTGAAGGTAAATGGATAGAACTAGGAAAAATCATCCTGAGTGAGATCTGTTGCAGAGAATCCACCAAAGACTATACAGGCATGGATTTGAGACAACAGAAAGTCTTTATTCAAAAGCAAGCCAGACCAGGTGTTAAGGAGAGCCTTTCTGAGCCTTTCTCAGTGTGAGCTTTTAAGCACAAAAACAATATCCTGGTTGATACACTTCAGTTAACAAGAACTGATTTTTCCTAGCTGTATTCATTTAACTTCAAATTTCATGACTTCTAGTTATGGCTTGCCCTATCATATTGGCATGATGCTCCTGAAAGCCAATACCAGTTATCCACTCATCTATTATGGCTCCTCATGCTTTCAATGATCTGATTGCTCTCTTGCATTCAGTATTTACATTTTCAAATACTGAGACCTCTATCAATGGCTGTCTGGTTTCAGAGTCTGTTATGGTTCTATTTACAGCTAAAACCAATCTCAGTAAGAAACCAGGAATTGCTTCTGTAGGACTGTGTATTCAATTGTGTTCAATTAGGACATCATCAGATTGGATTTGTTCTTGGAGGTTAGTGTAATACCATTCACCAAGCAGGTGGTCTTTAGCAACATTTATCCCTTTTGCTATATTATGTTGTTCTATTTTTATAGCTTTGTGTCTCCACCACAACAATCAATGTAATTGTTGACCAGCTTCTAGCATAGCAGACACGAAACGCTTCCAATCTTGGGGATTAACTCTGATATTGCATAGCTCTGTTAAAATTTGTTTAATGAATGGATAATGCAAGCCACACAATAGAGCAACCCCTTTAAAATGCATCGGATCTAGCATTTCAGTTGGACACCATTTCAAATCATTATAAAAGCATGACCACCCTCGTGAGCAGGCATACAGTGCACAAAGACTGGGAAGGCTGAAGGTGTCTGTGTAGCCCCAAGTAAATTCTCTGGCAGTGCACTTGGCTGAACACTAACCCCCTTGTTCCTGAGCCACCCCGTGTGCTCCCCAGCCTCTTGTTTCACGAGGGTGCTCAGGGCACCTGTTAGTGAGAGTTCGTGGAGCAGGATGTATCAGCAGCCTGCCTTCTAGCCTAGTTTGCTTCCCTCTTTCATCATATGGGAAACTGCAAATCTCAGACGCCAAGCCTGACCGCTGTTGCTCTTCTCAGACGCCAAGCCTGACCGCTGTTGCTCTTCTCTTGCTGGTTCCTTTTGCTTTCCAGGCATTACAACCTCTATCCGCAAATTCTCTAAGTAGATGGCTCATTCTGCAATCTTTTCTTGTTTATAATTTTTATTCGTTATTTCATTTATTTACATTTCAAATTTTTTCCTCTTCCCAGGTTTCCCCTCCACAAACACCCTATCCCACCCCCTCCACCTGCATCTATGAAGGTGCTCCCTACCCACCCACCCACTCCTGCCTCACTGCCCTACCATTCCCCTACACTGGGACATGGAGCCTTCACAGGACCAAGGGCCCATCCTCCCAGTGATGTCCAACAGGACCATCCTCTGCTACATATGAGGCTGGAGCTATGGGTCACTCCATGTGTACTGTTTGGTTGGTGGTTTAGTCCCTGGGAGCTCTGGGGGTTCTGGTTGGTTGATATTGTTGTTCTTCCTATGGGACTGCAAACCCCTTCAGCTCCTTCAGTCCTGTCGCTAACTCCTCCATTGGGGTCCCCATACTCAGTCCAGTGGTTGGCTGCAAGCATCTGCATCTGTATCAGTAAGGCTCTGGCAGAGCCTCTCAGGAGACAGCTATGTCAGGCTCCTGTCAGCAAGCACTTCTTGCCATCAGCAATAATGACTGAGTTTCTTGGCTGTGTATGAGATAGATTCCCAGATGGGTCAATAACTGAATGGCCTTTCCTTCAGTCTCTGCTCCACTCTTTGTCCCTGTATGTCCTTTAGGCAGGAGCAATTCTGGGTTAAAATTATGAGAAGGGTGGGTGGCCCCATCCCTCAACTAGGGGACGTTCCTAACCTCTGAATGTTGTCTTTACAGGTTCTTTTTCCCCTTTGTTGGGTTTTTCAGCTAAAGTCATCCCCATTGGGTCCTGGGAGCCTCTTGCTTTCCTGGTATCTGGGACTTTCTGGTGGCTACCCCTAGTTCCCCATCTCCCATTGCTACACACTCCTGTTCAATTTCCTGACCCTCTGTACTTCTCCCTGTCTCCTCCCACACCTGATCCTGCCCCCCTTTTCCACTCCCCCTCCTCTCTTTCTCCCAATGATTTGTTCCCCCTTCTAAGTAGGACACTTCTAAGCATCCACACTTTGGTCTTCCTTCTTCTTGGGCTTCATATGGTCTGTAAGTTGTATGGGTATTCAGAGCTTTATTCCTGATATCCACTTATCAGTGAGTATATACAATGTGTCTTCTTTTGTGTCTGGGTTACCTCACTCCGGATGATATTTTCTAGTTCCACCCAATTGCCTAAGAATTTCATGAAGTCGTTGTTTTTAATAGCTGAGTAGTACTTCATTGGGTAAATGTACCACATTTTCTGTATCAACTCCTCTATTGAGGGACATCTGGGTTGTTCCCAGCTTCTGGCTATTTTAATAAGGCTGCTATGAACATAGTAGAGCATGTGTCCTTGATATATGTTGGGGCATCTTTTGAGTATATGCCCAGGAGTAGTACTTTGCCCAATTTTCTGAGGACCAGCCAGAATGATTTCCAGAGTGGTTGTACCAGCTTGCAATTCCACCAGCAATGGAGGAGTGTTCCTCTTTCTCCACATCCTCACCAGCATCTGCTGTCACCTGAGTTTTTGATCTTAGCCATTCTGCTTGGTGTGAGGTAGAACCTCAGGGTCATTTTGATTTGCATCTCCCTGAAGACTAAGGATGTAGAACACTTCTTTAGGTGCTTCTCAGCCATTCGAGATTCCTCAGTTGAGAATTCTTTGTTTAGCTCTCTACCCCATTTTTATTAGGGTTATTTGGTTCTCTGGAGTCTAACTTCTTGAGTTTTTTGTATATGTTGGATGTTAGCCCTCTGTTGGATATAGGATTGGTAAAGATCTTTTCCTATTCTGTAGGGGAGAAGTCAAAATATCACTATTTGCAGGTGATATGATAGTATACTTAAGTGACCCCAAAAATTCCACCAGAGGACTGATAAACAACTTCAGAAAAGTGGCTGGATATAAAATTAACTCAAACAAATAAGTAGCCTTTCTCTACTCAAAGGATAAACAGGCTAAGAAAGAAATTAGGAAAACAATACACTTCACAATAGTCATAAATAATATAAAATATCTTGATGTGACTCTAACCAAGCAAGTGAAAGATCTGTACAAGAACTTCAAGTCTCTGAGGAAAGAAATCGTAGAAGACCTCAGAAGATGGAATGATCTCCCATGCTCATGGATCAGCAGGAACATAGTAAAAATGGCCATTTTTATCAAAAGCAATCTAAAGATTCAATGCAATCTGTAGCCGCCTGCGGCCATACTAACTGGGTTCCTGAGTGGGAGGCAGGAGCTGTATGGGAGAAACCAGCGAGAGAAATAAGGGATGCTGAGACATGATTTTCTGTTCAAGGCTTCTTAAATTTTACTAAGAGTCTGCTTATAAAGAGGGGGGAGACCCATCCCCCACCAATTCATTCCTGGTGCCTGTCCTACAGGTGTGAGCCTGTAGGTGGATCTTCAGGACGCTGTCTCCAGAATATCTCAAGAGTCTCTCAGCAGGTAGTAGTGTCTTGGAGAAGATCAGGCAGGTGTAGAACAATAGAGCCATCTAGGTCGGAAGGCCCCACTCCAGGTGGTCTCTGGCTCAGTGGCAGCAAGGGCAAAGTCAGCCTTTCCAGGCTGGGGGAGGCAACAGCAATCCCCATCAAAATTCCAACTTAATTTTTCATAGAGTTAGAAAGAGAAATTCTCAAATTCATTTGGATCAACAAAAAACCCAGGATAGTGAAAACTATTCTCAACAATAGGAGAACTTCTGGGAAAATCACCATGCCTGACCTCAAGCTCTACTGTGGAGCAATAGTGATAGTGTAAGGCCCCAGAAACAAAGGGAAGACCTCCCCCAGGTCCCGGGATGAAACGGTGCCCCAAAAAACTCACGAGAAACTGTTCTTGATGCAAAATCGCACGAGGTTTATTCAATCGGCTAGCCGGGGCTGAACTCCTAACTCACACAAGAGCTGAAGAGTTCGACCCTTTGTCCTAACAGTAGCNGGTTTTTGAAGGCAAAACCACAGGAGGGGGGAAGGGGGTAGAAGTGAATTACAACTTTTTCTCAGGCCAAACTGTCCTTGGTAGGATCAAAAGAAATGGAGGGTAAGAGAATTACAGCTCTTTTCCGGTGGAGTTATCTTTAGTAAACATTCCACAGGGGATGGGAAGGTAACATGTGGCTCATTTATGTCGGAGGGGTCATAAGCTATCTTTTGGTGCACATTCCTGGTCCCAAACATGGGAAGATGGGTGCCTGGCTGGGGCAACTGGGATAATTGCCTAGCTAACTGTCAGGCAGAGGGACAGAAGGCTCCCTGCTGGCCTTTGAGAACAAAGAGCTCTTTACTGGCCACATTTCTAATGATCTGAGGAACAGGTTTTGGGGAGTGTTAAAGCTGGGGCTTGGAACAGCTTCGGGGAGTGTTAAAGCTGAGGCTCCACAATAGAAATCACATGGTACTGGTATAGAGACAGGCATATAGATCAATGAAACAGAACTGAAGACCCACAAATGAACCACACACCTATGGTTACTTGATATTCGACAAAGAAGCTGAAACCATCCAGTGGAATAAAGACAGCATTTTCAACAATTGGTGCTGGCTGAAATGTCGGTCAGCATGTAGAAGAATGAAAATTGACCCTTTCTTTCTTTCTTTCTTTCTTTCTTTTTTTTTTTTTTTAAGATTTTTTTTTTTTTTTTTTTTAAGATTTATTTATTTATTATATGTAAGTACACTGTAGCTCTCTTCAGACACTCCAGAAGAGGGAGTCAGATCTCTTTAAGGATGGTTGTGAGCCACCATGTGGTTGCTGGGATTTGAACTCTGTACCTTTGGAAGAGCAGTCAGGAGCTCTTATCGGCTGAGCCATCTCACCAGCCCAAATTGACCCTTTCTTATCTCCCTGTACAAAGCTGAAGTCTAAGTGGATCAAAGACCTCCACGTGTAACCAGATACATCGAATCTATTAGAAGAGAAATTGGAAAACAGCCTCAAACACATCAGCACAGGGGAAATCTTCCTGAACAGAAAAACCAATGGTTCAGGCTCTAAGATTAACTATTGACAAATGGGATCTCATAAAATTGGTAACAGTAGTTGCTATTTTGCCAACCTCCTTAAACCACATTGCCAACCCATCAAAACTTGATTACACTAGAAGTGAAGTTACCCATTATGCCTTACTTTGAGCACTACTTGAGGCTTAAAGAACAAAACAAAAACAAAAACAAAAACAAAACAAAACAAAACAAAAAAAAACTACTTTATTTAGGGTTTTAAAATGATTCAACCTCCCTTCTAACCCACTGACTAGAAGTTGGGGGAAAAGAAGGCTAATAGGAAGAGCGTGTGGTGGACCTGATTAGAAATAGTTCCTTAGGGTGGTTCCACTCTTCATTGTGAGGATGCCAACAGTATAGTTCAATAGCAAACACTAAACACAAATCAATAGCAATAGCATGATCCAACAGAAACAGGAAGGCTCCCTCGAATTGGCATGAGTCAGCAGAAGCAGCCAGATCAACTGGAATACATGAGAAGTTCTTTGATGTATTTTTTTTTCTCTATGAAATAAGAACCAACAAATACCAGTGAAGACCAGCAAAGAAGCAAAGCATTGCATAGTATAACAATTCAAGACCATCTTCTCCCTCTTTGTGGGGTGTCATTTATATTTTCTTATAACCATTACATGCCCTTTCAAGAGTCTGTTTTCAGCAAAACATCACATGCCCTTTCACAAGACAGTTTCCAGAAAAAAAAATTATGTAACAGCTGAGTTGTTAAAGAAACCAGAAATTTCCACTTCAGTCTTCAGGAGGCCTGTTACAAGATATCCCTGATCCAGAAAGACAAATATGGTATATATCCACTTGTATGTGGATATTACCTATTGATCCCATGAAATCCAAGGTACAATCTATAAAACAGCAGAATGATGTATAGAGTAAGAGAGGGGGAGGCACAGATATAGTCCTTACAGGGAAATAGAATAGATAATTATGGATGGATGGTTGTGAGGCACTGGAACAGGGGGATCAAGTGGAGAAGAGGAGGAGACATAGGGACACGGGAGGGAATATAGGGAGAGAGAGCTAAAATTAGGTCCGTTGGAGGAGTAGTGTAAAATCATAATACAGTAGAATCTTTCTAAAATATACATATAAGACGGTGAATGAAATTGCCAAGTAATGGAGGAAACAGCATCCAAACTGGCCATCTCTTGTCACTAAATGAAGCTTACAGTCCCAGATTTTGTTACATCTACATGAGGTTTGGGCCAAAGTGCTCTCATAGGAATCCCCAGACAACCAAACACGTTGCCAACAACTCATCAAACAGAGGGCAAGATGCCATTGCTGAAGACCGTACCTATACAACTCACTGACCACAAAGAAGTCTAACATGCTGCCATAGAGCTTTCACCCTCCATGCTAGCATCATTGCAATAGGAAGAAGCACTACAGGCTACCAAAGGAAAGATGTAAAGACCAACCTAGCCACAAACGCTCTGATCTACAATGGCATCCTGCCTGAAAGGTATGCTGATGCAACTGTGGCACAACACTTGTGGGAGTAACCAATCAATATCTGATTTGACTGAAGGATTACTCCATGAAATGAAACCCATAATTGACATGCTTGGGTGACCAGAAACTTGGGACTACAATGCCCAGAGACCTAAGTTTTCACCAGATCCTCTACATAAACATTATGGCTTCCAGTTTAGCATTTCTATGGGATTTCTGAGTATGTCTTTGGTTCTTGTGTCTTCTTTTGGCCTCTTTTCCTTCTGTTTATTTGTTTGTTTGTTTGTTTTGTCCAATTCCAACATGTTAGGTTTTTTTAATAATATTTTATTATCTCCTAAAAGCCTGTTTGTTTCCTAATGAGAGAAAGGGAGTAGATCTGGATGCGAGAGGAACTGGAGGGACCAAGAATGCTTCATTTGCATGGAGAGGCATTTCAGGATCCCAGGTACTTGCTGGACAGGTTCTTACAGGATGAAGGGGGAGGAAGTTGAACTTGTGAATTTGACCAAGTATTATGTGACCTTCCTCAGGTGGAGGGTGTGGGGATTGGGCTCCCCAGATAATGTCACACAGAGAAGAGGAAGCCCTGCTAGAAAAGGGAGTCCTCCAATTTGTGTTGAGCTCAGAGGAATAATCCAGACCTTAAATAGCAGGGTTTCCACACACATTATAGGAAACAAAATATCTATTTTCAATAAAACAAACCCAAAAGATTGATTTAGTGAAATGGAATCAGTAGGTTCTCTTCTAGGGTCTATGGTCTCATTTGGTCCATTGTGTGCATTCATCTTTGATGGATGGTAAAACTATATGCATTTATCAAAGAACATTTTAAAGCAAATATTTCTTTCTTTCTCTCTTTGTTTCTTTGTTTCCTTGTTTCTTTTTCTTTCTTTCTTTCTTTCTTCTTTCTTTCTTTCTTTCTTTCTTTCTTTCTTTCTTTCTTTCTTTCTTTCTTTCTTTCTTTCTTTCTTTCCTTTTTTTGGACAGGATTCTCTGTGTAGCCCTGGCTGTCCTGGTACTCACTCTGTATAGGCCAGACTGGCCTTGAACTCAGACATCTGCCTATCTCTGTCTTCCCAGTAATGGGACCACTGACTGGCTAAAACAAACTTCCATATGATTTGTTATAAAAAGCACTGCTAAAATGCATCTTGTTGGTAAAGAAAATAGAAACAATCATGCACTGAGTGAAGGAATATAGCAAAGACTGGCAAGTGACATAAGAAAGAAGGGGAAATTCTCCAATGTCCAAGGTCATGCACAAGACAAGGGTGATGGAGAAGGACCCAGTGGCTCCAGGCATCTCCTACAGGGATGAGAAGTGAAAAAAACACCTATGAATCATAGGATCATAGGACCATGATCAAAGATGATGGATTAGAAACTTGCTGAGCATGTACATGTATGGCACCACCAAGCACATAGGATAGATTTTGTTTATGTGATCTCTTTGCATTTAAGTTAAGGAGAGGCCTGTACCAGGCCTCCACTTATCAGACATTCCGCAGGGTTTTAAGACCTCCATCTCTTCTCTTTTACTTGTTTCATTGATTGGGTGCTTTTTTTTTTTTTTTTCTGAGACAGGGTTTCTCTGTATAGCTCTGGCTGTCCTGGAACTCACTCTGTAGACAAGGCTGTCCTCAGAAATCCGCCTGCCTCTGCCTCCCAAGTGCTGGGATTAAAGGTGTGCGCCACCATGCCGGGCCACTTTTTTTTTTAACAAACAAATGTGGGTTTTTTTGTTTTGTTTTGTTTTTATTACATGCCCATTCATATCCTAGTGTGCATTAAAAAATTTTACAATACCTGATTTGTAGAATGTTTTTGTAACACTGACTACAATAATTAACTCTTATGTGTCTTTAAAGACACCCATTAGATCTCTCTTCTGAACCCCAGCAGAGGCAGCTGAGCGCTCTGGAGGACTCTCCACACCACAGGTCCTTGGGATCATGGGTGAGTGGAACCAAATCTGCCAAGTTGCAACTAAAAGGACACCAGGTATACTTTAGGCTCATGGTTGGAGAGTAGACAGTCCATCGAGGTGCAGAGGGTAGGGCATCAAAAAGAGTATCTTGCTGTAGTACTAGGAGGATGAGGCCACTGGTCACATTCTGCAATCAAAGAGCTCAAGGTGGATCTAGGACCAGGCTAGTCATACCAAGGCTCATTGCCAGACAACCTATATTCAGAACTCTCCCAAACAACATCACCTACTTGGGGACCAAATGTTCTAAATCAATAGCCTGGGGGGGGCATTTCACATCCAATTATATCACTATGTACTCTTAACTTCCATGTTGTTTATTGAGGTGCACTATGTTTTTAGAGCAACAAAGGAATATTTTAGATCCAGGAATGAGTTTACTCTTGGCTTTTCAGTTTCTTTAATTCAAGCTCCTTCTTCTCTTGTGTGGGAAGGCACACTTTCTCTAATAAATACTGTGTTGGAGGCTGGTGTTAACCAAATGTGTGACTTCCTTTTGTGTTTCTAGGACCTGTAGCTCTCATTGTCTGTTCCTTTCTTTCCTTTCACATCCAAGTCTTCTGCTGTGAAGTCACTACCCTCTACTGAAAGGGATGTTTGCCTAAGACTGTCATTTTGCATTTTGAATAGCCTCAGGCCCTTCCGTGTCATCCATTTTAGCCAGTCCTATGTGCCACTGGGCCTCAGACAATTTCCAGACTGTCTTCCCTCAGGGCAGGACTTCTTAAACCAGGTATTTCTACCATAACAAGATCAACTGAGTGAGAAATGGCTTTATCCATATAAGGTAACACTTAAGAATTAGGACCTATGTGCCTTTGGGGTGACCATTATTCATCCTACTTAACTGTCTAGAGGTGTGCTGTGCTCTGTCAGGTGGAAAGGTGGTAAGAGAGAATCAGGAAGCTCCCTGGGAGATTGTGTCTCCTATCGTAATATAAGAAGCTATCCACATAAAGTCTCACCAACACCGCCCAAACACAAGCTGAACAAAGACAACACTAGTGGGCACGCAAAAATTAAACAGGAAAAGCCTCTGAGGCCTCAACTCTACACAACGAACTATAGACAAGTAAGGAAAGCTTAGAGCAGTGAGGTGGCCTTTTCCAAGAAAAGTGTACCAATTGCTTGTTCAGTGCCAAATGGTCCCCAAAGCATACAAGTAACATTATATGGACTGAACAGGTGATACTTCAGAAAAAATATAATAGGTAGATACACATTTATACTAATCATATATACACACGTATATGCATATATGTATCCAATAATGATTAGTGGAAAAGAGGCCATAAATTTGAAGGTTAGCAGAAAAGAGCACATGGGGTGTTGAGGACAAGAAAGGGAAGGGGGAAATATTGTGATTATATTATAATCTTGAAGGAAAAATAAAATAATATGCTTTGTGTGGCTAGAGAGATAGCTCAAAGGTTCTGAGCACTTACTGTTCTTGCAGAGGACCTGGGTTCGGCATCCAGTACCCACAGGCTATCTTAAACCCTTTGCTAGTTCCAGAAGATCTGATTCCTTCTGGCTTCCACCAGCTCAAGGCACACACACGGTGTCCACACACGCCATATATTTAAGAACAATCGGTAACAAAAGTAAATTTAAAAAAAAAAATGAATGGATATGCTACACAGCACACTTGCACAACTAACACTCTCGTCTCTTCTCTTCTTTTTTCTTTGTGCTTTTTCTATGATTCTTTACTTTTAAATTGACTCTAGAACTATCTTTTGGTTTATCCATTTATTTCTTTTCCCAATTAGATGGAAATAAAGTCTTAGTACTATTTTCTTCTGTAGGAGAGAAAATGAGACAGCTCTGAGGGTCATTTCATTGAGGTTCTTAGTGGCCTCTGTCCTCTGAGGATGAAAGTCTCTATTCTCCATTCACATCTTGTCTCTTGGGACAAGAATATGTGTAGCTTTTTGTGTTCATGTTATTTTTAGGATCATATGATAAAATGACACTCCAGTGTACAGCAAGTGCCCAGTGATCTTTAGTTAATGTTATCACTGGTTGACATTACGGGTCTCTCCTATACTGAATACTTTCACAGGATGCTAACGCAAGAGCCTCCTCAGGGGAAGAAACTCAGCTTTAGTCTGTGATTCTTTCTTAATGGCATATGCCAACCCTGTCTTACTTTCCTATTTGTTTGACAAGCAGTCGCATTTTTCATTTTTAAAGAACTTTTTTTCATATTCTGATATTTTCCCGCTGGGAATAATAAAGTCTTCCTCAAAAGTGATTAATCACAGGCAGATGGAGTGGCGTTGGATGCACATGCCTGCCTAGTAGGTCCCAGCCAGAGGGCTGTGACAGTGGCTCCACCTCTCACTCTGCCTGGGCTGCCTGCATATGGTCACTGTGCCCTTTGATATGTCACGAGAGTCACTTTTCAGACCAAGATGTTTCCTTCTCCTGCTTGTCCTTCCCCTTACTCTCCCTTGTGTTATATGAATGCCTCTCTCTCTCTCTCTCTCTCTCTCTCTCTCTCTCTCTCTCTCTCTCTCTCTCTCTCCCATTGTTACCATCTGTCCTCTCTAGCCTAGTGCTCACTCTACAGTGTGTCATCTGTACTGTTAGCTTCTATTTAGTGTGTTCCTCTTCCAAGATGGGATTAGCATATGCCCTATCATTCTGTTTCCACACCTTTTTTCTATCTGTCCCCAGAATCACTGTCTCAGATACACAGATCTTATAAGACAAAATATGTTGGTGGAACCAGTGTTGGGTTTTATACTATTGCTCATGCAATGGCATGTACCATCATATTAGGGGCAATTATTAGAGGATTCTAGTCTAGTGGGAACTACTGAAGCAAGAACTAGTCTTTCTTGACATTTCTACCTTCCAGTGTGTATATATCTGTGTGTGTGTGTGTGTGTATGTGTGTGTGTGAATGAGTATGAGTGTGTTCTGTGTGTGTGTTGCTTATATGTGGTGGTATGAGGGTAGTATGTGTGTATATGGTGTATAATATATATATATGGTGTGTAGTGTATAATCTGTATGGTGTGTGTGGTGTATAATGTATGTTTGGGGGGTATATTTATATGCTGTATAATGTGTATATATGTGGTACTAGTGGTGGTGGTGGTGGTGGTGTGTGTGTGTATGTGTGTGTGTGTGTTTAGTTGAGCTTGGTTCTAGAAGTTCAAAATGGGTTTTATGGTCAGTCTGAACAACATATCTGAAAACACTGTAAATGTTATGTCTCGAATTCCAGCCTCAGGCTTGCCATGCAAGCATGGGTGCTCAAAGTTCACCTCGGCAGCTTAGAAGTCTGTCACAGCTTTCTGTTGATCTTAACCATAGGGATGCTGGCCTCCTTTCCTCGTCTTATCAAGCCTCCAAAAGTTTACTTCAAAGCTCCATTTTGTAGGTTGGCTTATAAAAAACACAAACCTCTTTTCCCCTTCAAATGATGTAGCATTTTTGAAACAATTTCTCCATCCGTTTTAGAACCTACCGTTGTGCTATGGTTTGAAGTCATAAACTGGACCATTTGCAAACATTTTTAGAGATCTAGAAATCCTAATGTTTGTGTGTGGCAGCTTTATACCTCTGTACATAAACCTGTGCTATTTTCTCTGTTCCTTCAGAGAAACTTGAGCTCAGAGTAATTTGTTTGATTCATGGCTTCCATCTTAACATTCCCAACTCAAATCTTTAGGTAACACGTGGTGGTTTCCTTCCTGACTGGGTCTAGAATCCTCTTCACAGCCTGGAATTTCTCTAGAGCCACATCCTTGTTCCTCTAAGATGTATCATCCATAGCCCACTAGAGCCATTTTCTTACTTTGCCCTACAGGGCAATGCATGAGAAACACAGGTAGAGCTCAGAGATTAGATAGCGATTAGAGAGGTAGCTGTCAAACTTTGCAGATGTGATGGAGCCCAGAAGGTTGTGTCTTCATTCATGAAGCTTTCCAATTAATTAACAGCAGAAAGGCAAAGTCTAGACCCTGGCAACCATAAAGGGTTTGCTAGCCTCGGCTATCAATCATCAAAAGAACAAGAGTGGTAACAGTATAAAACAAACAGAGATTTAGTCAACATGGACATATTAGGAAGAAGAAAAAGTCCATCTTTGGGATCTTAACATGGGTCAATGTTTACATTGACTGCAAGGTTATGTATGACTAAGTAGTCCTAGTCAAGGTATGGTCCTGCCCATCACCATCATCTTTGCTCCAGTTTCTCATGCAATGCCGTTAGTTGGACAAGTTGTCAGAATGGTGTGAAGTCTTTTTTCTAAGCACAAGTTGCTTTTCTAGCTGCTATCAGTCTTTCCCTGCTCCCCATGGAGATGCCTGGGGAAACTCCAGTCCTGGGGGACAAGTGCTTCAAGAATCTGACCGCTAAAAAGAAGAGTCTGGTGTAACTTTAGAATACCCTTGCTCCTGCCAAGAGGACTAAATCCATGCCCTCCAGTAAGGGAAGACCTCCACTTTTCTTAGCTGCCCTCCATGCGAGTGTGTACTGAGTACCCCACATGCTGTGCCTGCCATTAATTACTAATGAGTCATAGGCGCTTCTCTTATCTCCATCTTTTCCATTTCTTATGTAGAAGTATAAGCAGGATTGTGCCAGCAAGCCTCAAACTCTAACTTCTGCACCTCATATGGGCATAATGTCTAACAGAAGGTGCACACACTCTAAGTGTGTAGCCCAGTGAGTGTCTGTCTCAGTGAGCATACAGTTGAGTGAGTATGCATTTCAGCACATGTGTTGCTCAGTGAGTGTGTATCTCAGTGTGTTGCTCAGTACATTGTAACTCTTTAAGTTTTTAGGAACTGTACATACTCAGGCAAGAGGCACTGAAACTGGACAGAAAGCCAGCAGCAGCTGCAGCAGCAGCAGAAGCAGCAGAAGCAGCAGCAGCAGAAGCAGCAGCAGCAGAAGCAGCAGCAGCAGCCACTCCCAAACCCTTCCACTCACCCAGTATTTCCTCCTAGTCCTTTTCCCTCACCTTCAAAGATGACTATGGTCTGTACTATTCTGTAGATTCCCCTTGACTTTCTAGAACCTGAACATACAGAATTATACAAACCCTATTTTGTGTCTGGATTCATATGTTCATTGCAATTCTGACCCAGCTATGCTGTTATATGTAACATAGCCTATTCTTCCTTTCTGCTTTGTGTAATAACATCTATAATGATATGAGTGTTTCCAGTGTGAGCTCATACAGTGGTATAAGACTGTATGTATACCATCACATTCTCCTCCTCCTCCACCTAAACGAAACTCAGATCTTCATTCTGTGTTTTACCCACTGAGCCATCTCTCCAGTCCCTCATACATATTTTTGGCGATATGAATTTCTGTGGAATCTGTTTAAACCAGACCTAAGACTACAATCTCTAGGCTGTTTGGTAGATACTGACAAGTAGGTTTCTAAGGTGGTATTTTCTTTCTGTGCAGTTTATTAGTGTTGGATATCAGTCTTTTGGCTGTGGTCATTTTTGTGTGCTTAGCAGATTGGCTGAGGTGTTAATTTCAATTTTTCTGCTAGGGTTAGATATTGTAAGCCCATCCCCCAGGGCTCTAGGGGGTCCAAAGAAATTCCAGATGTTCTGTTGCAGAGACATAGGCCTACCTACCCCCTGTTCATTGAGGGGCTTCCAACCTGGGCACCCTCATAAAATCAGAAAGGCTGACTAGCTAGGTTTGGGTTCGGGTTGAAGGGGAATCCAGTAAGCTTACTGCCATTCTGAGATCCTAGCATACTTCAGGCAGCCTGAACTTAAAAGTCTTTCTTGGTGGCCATCATCCCTACGGCAGGAGCGGAAGACGCAGGATGACCTGGTACTGGCTTCTATAGCATAGTACAGCTCCTAAGTACGTAACCTTCTAAGAGGATAGCATATGCTTCACATAGTCTCTCTTTTAAAAAATGTATTTAATCTTTGAGTGCTTGCGTGCCCCACTCTGTGTTTGTCTCTGTCTCTGTCTCTCTCTCACTCTCCCTCCCCACCCGTGTGTGTGTGTGTGTGTGTGTGTGTGTGTGTGTACTTACATGCACCTGTGCATATGTGCTCAGTGGTCAAAAGAGGGCACGGGTATCCATATTTATTAACCTCGTCCTGCTCCTATGAGGAATCATCTCTCTGTGAACCTGGGGCTTATGTTTTTCCTAGTGAGGCTGGAAGCCAGCAAGCCAGGCTCTCCACTCTCCTCAGAGTTCGGGTCAAAATCACACTTTAGATGCCCAGCTTGTTAAGTGAGTGCTGGGGTCAGTATTCTGGTCCTCAGGACTGTGCTGAAAGCTCTTAATGACACAGCCATCTTTTAACCTTCAAGAGAACCTTTATTCATTAAGACAATTAAAAATGCCTCTAGCTTTCTACAAGCTTGTCACTAAGTCTTTTACTTAGGCATCCCCAGACAAATTTCCTGCTGTTATTTCTTGTTCTACAGAGAAAGACACAAAGAAACAACTGGAGGTCCCCCTTGATAACTCCACATCATATAACTCTTGGGAAATCTTCATTGAAGGAATTGTGACCATGAGGTCACCACTGAGTGAAAAATCCATCATCTTCCTTTGAGGGAGTTGCAGTGATGGTTGTTTCCCTTGGTGGGGTGGACCAAAGTCAAGCCCCAGTGAGAATCCTTTTCCTGCTCTAGTTCTGAAGATTGTTCTGGGGCACAACGCTCAGTCAAATGCTTTAAGTCTGTGCAGCTGTGGGAAGAGCATAATCACTTCTGAACCCCCTAACCCCATTTACTGGGTGTGCTGACTAGTTTTATGTCAACTATGACACAGCTACAGTCATCTGAGAAAAGATCCCTCTACACAGAGCTTCAACTGACAAATGCCTCCATAAGAACAGGCTGTGGACCAGCCTAGAGGGCATTTCCTTAACTAGTGGTTGATGTGGCAGGGCCCAGGCCATTGTGAGTGGTGCCACTCTTGGGCTGGTGCTCATGGGTTCTATAAGAAAGCACACTGAACAAGCTATGAGGAGCAAGCCAGTAGTAGTACACCTCCATGGCCTTCACGTTCCTGCCCTGCTTGAGTTCCTACCTTGACTTCCTTTGATGATGGACTGTGATGTGGAACCGTAAGCAAACTAACTCTTTTCTCTCCAAGTTGCTTTTGGTCACAGTGTTACATCTTAGCAATAGAAACCCTGGCTAAAACACTGGGTTTCTACTTCATGACTAGGAGCAGAATGGCTGCGTTCTTCTTCTGACATTTGTCTCAGTTGTTTCCACTTCCTCTCCTTTTAGCCTGCCCTAGCTGTGTTTACCCACAAAGCTGAGCTGTTCATTGCTGGGGAAGTCCACAGATGATTTTCCTAAATCACAACACTGACAATTTGGACCTAACAATTTAGTTCCCAACATTGTTCTGTCCTTATCTTTGTTTTCCCTTCACTCCTTCTACCCTGAGTAAAGCCCTCCATGTTTCTGGGGTATTTGCTTCTCTGCAGCCAATAAGATGCAGAACTCTATGCAGACTGCAGAGCTCTACATAAGACTCAACCATACACAGGTCACTGGCTGGGAGCCTCCTGGTGTTTTCCCACTGATTGGTTTATCTGTGTTTTCAGTCCTATGAATTAAAGCGGTTGGCTGTTTTTAGATCAGTTTTTAGTGATCTGATCATTTGTGTGTGTGTTTGTTCTGCTGACTTTATTTCCCAAATTAAAAAAAAAAAATGTTTGTTTTCTCCTGGCAAAATCTTAGCCCATCTCTAACCCGTTCCTTCTTCCACCTTGCCGGTGGGAATCCTTGGAGCTGACCCTCCATCTGTTGTGCAGATCCTGGGGAATAATACTTTACTCTCAATTGAGCTGAATCCACAGATATCGTCAAATACATGGCTTTGGTAAGACTTCAACCATTCTTAACCTGCTCCCTAGACCCTTAACTAAAAACCAGTGATGGCTGTGCTTCGTGCAGGGTTCTTCTCCCTCAATAATGTAGTTCTAAACATGCACTTGTCCATAATTCAGGAAGGGCCAGAAACAAAAGCCAGGTCTAGGTCACTCACAAGGTCAACATTAGATGCCTTGAATGCAAGCTGTTTGCCTCCCCCACTTTTCCAGTAGGCTTAGTCATTTGTCTAAAGGTGTAAACTCCACACAGGTCCACAGTGATGGAGAAGAGTTCTATCTCCCTGACCATATTCCTCATAGCAGAGAGTATCTTCCTGAATGTGGAGACACCCACCAGCACTCCCCCTCAGCTGAGCTTCTGGTTTCATTTCTACTTGTCCTTTGGCTTTTTCTCTTATTCAGGAATTTCAATTTTCCTTGCACTGAACATATTAAATTTTAACAGTCACAGATTCTCTGCAGGCGACACACTGAAGCTTTCCTGATAACTTCATTTCCCTCTATTATTGCGAGGCCATTCTCAAAGTCACCCTGAACCTTGAAGAATTGCTGCATAATGGCTATTCACTTCTGTTTTTACAGTGGGATTCTGTTCTTCACAGACATTGAAGCGCTCTCTCTCTCTCTCTCTCTCTCTCTCTCTCTCTCTCTCTCTCTCTCTCTGGCTGTTTTCCTTGGGCTAATATTAATAATGTAGTGTGGGGGAATTTTTTTGTTATTTTCTAAGAGGAAATTAACTCCATAGAGTGAGTACCAAGTGAATATTCTACCTCTAGCTGAATCCCTGGTCACTCCCAACTCCCTCCATTCTTCTGTAAGAGGCTTCCTAGAAAGGAGGAGGGGCAAGCCATTGATTTACTGAATGTGGTATGGACTGGTGGTGATCTAAGAGCCGATTATATATGTCAGGATGAGGAGAGGAAAAGATGGAATAAGCTTTTGTGGGAAGAGCCTTCAGAAAATGAGATAGATACTAATAAAAATTTGTACAAGCTTGAGTCATGTATTGGGGAGGGGGGATTTTTGATTCCTTCCAACATTTCTGATTTAATTTTTGTAACTGCAGCAGAGTTGGGTACTTTTAATAGGGAAATGATTTTGTTGCAAGCATTATATCAAGGTGGTGAGGAAGGAGGAGCCAAACTCAATTAGATATGCATGCCAAACTCCCCACTTCAGCAATGGTTAGCCTCAGTTGTTACCATGGCAAAAGCCGAAGTTAACTAAGGGGCAAGCTGTTGGGCACGCATGTGAGGGGTTTTCCTGACTAGGTTAACTGAAATAGAAAGACCTCACCCTAGTTGTAGACAATACCTTTGGTGGCAGTCAGATTCAAGGAGGCCTGAGGAAAAGCATCCTCTTTGGCCTCCTTTCTATTGTCTCTCACTAGCCAGTAGTTATCCTGCTGCCACCGCCATTGCTGTTGCATTCCTTTGCTATGAGACCCCAGCTTCTGCCAGGATCCAATACAGACGGAAAACCAATGGTTTGCCAAGTCTTTAGACTTTTGGTTCCAGAGTGGAGCCACGGAGGCACTCAGTGTCTCCATTCCGGTTCTTAGTCTCACTGGTGTGAAGGTAGCCATATTGGACTAGTCGAGACTGCATCATATAAACCAATAAGCACTCTGTCCCAGTCAGTTTAAAACAGTTTTCCCCTTGTGACCAGGGAGAAAATCACCTCCTCTAATGTCGGGAGAAGTGGGGCTATCCAGTTCCCTCACTGACAGAGCTTGTTAGGGTCTCTGGCGTTTCTGTTGACAAAGGGTGCCGTGTAACACTGGTGTTCCTTACGTCACACACATCCTCTAAGTATCTGGATATCTGCCTTGTATGATCTTCCATGCCTTCCTACACTAGTCAGTGGGAGCTGGTAAAATGAAATATGAGACGTCTCAGTGCAGTGATGTCCAGATGAGGTATGACCTAGATTCTGGTCACACACAGAAGCATCTGAAAATTGAGAACAGAAGGTCATGTAACTGCCTATGCTCAAAAGGATTGATTGTATCACCTGAGAACATTTTCTTAAAACCTTAGGACTCTACCACCTCTGCTGTGAACTCATGGATTTGAATATTGCCTGGGCAGCCAAGAGGTCAGGGAGCAGTTGTGTGAGGTAGCAGTCTCCCCCGGTGAGCCCACAGGGACCTGCAGGCTGCGATGAAAAGCAAGTCTTAGGAACCAGTATCCCTTGGGTAAAGTGTGTGGGAGGCTCAGCCCTTGTAGTCTCAGAATTCACAGTTCACCCTTCACTCACTTGATGCTGAAGTGGGGCTTGCAGGCAAGGAAATGAAGAAATCATCTTGAAAGGAAAAGATTCACAACAAAGAGTTAGACTTGGTGGGTTCTAGCTGAAGATCCCACTGACATAAATAGATTAAACCATTAGAAACTACCAATGCTGACATTTTGTGTCTAATTTAAAAAAAAAATGAAAATTTCAGGGCTGGAGAGATAGTTTAGTTGGTAAAGTCCTTTATAGTACCTGAGTTTCAACTCAGATTTCACATTTAAAAAACGAAGCATCCAGACATGGTGGTGCATGCTCGTGATTCCAGTGCTGGGGAGGTTGAAGCAAGCAGATCCCTGAGAGTCATTGGCCAGCAGAAACAGTCAAATTAGCAAGTTTCAGGCCAAGAGGTGAACCCTGCCTCAAAAACACAAGGTAGACAGAAAACAGATTGACCTCTGCCGACCTCCATGTACAATAACCGCCCACATTCACACATATAACCTCAAACATGCACAGATACAACCACATGCAAAATTTAAAAGTGGCATTTTCATATGAATCAAATACATTGATGATTTCCTTTCTATGGCTTCCTGATCTTTAATTGGTGACCCAAATCATCGACTCTGCCCAGCATCCCATGCTCACAGATCCAGTCTTATATTTTCTTGTGTTCTTCGTACATTTATTTGTAGCTGGCTATTTTCCAAACAATCACTCTACCTTGGGATCTTGCTTACACTATACACTCCCTGAGAGCTCCCCTCATCCCTCCAAGTTACCCATTCTGCAAGTGTCAGAATATCAGGTCCAGGAGAAGTCATCACCCATCAGGTTCTACTCTTGTTGCTTCAAACAAATTTATGTACCCTGCAGGGGCTTGATCCTCACTTTGTATATCCGTGTCCATATGGAATGCTTGCTGTTCCAACAATGTCTCCCGATGCAAGGGACATGATAGCTTTTTCTGTGACTCATTTTGTTCTTTTGATCACTGGACGAAGACTCTGTTTTCATGTAGTGATTTGATGAGTGATGGAAGAAATTTTGCTAACTATTTTCAACAGGAACTTCCCAATAGTCCTTGTCCCATGGAGCCCTGGGAAGAAAGTGATGATGGCTATGCCTTTTGCCCCTCTCACTGCAGGGCCTTTTCTCCGACCTTGCTCCCCAACTGTCCTGACATGGCTTCTCACTCAAACGCAAGCTCTAGGGACAGGAACTATTTGGAACTCTCCACACCCAGTATCAGGGAAATACGGTGTGATGGGCACATTACACAGAGTAGCAATCCACTAGGAGCTTATGTCTGAACGATTGCAACCTCAGAACTGCAGAAGAGTTCTCACTGGTTCCACACTACAAATCTCTTTACACCGAGGTGACCTCATTAGCTTCAAGCAGCTTCTCCTTTCTTCCAGTCAGACATCTCTTGTGTACTTACTTCTTTTCTGGTTCTCAGGGTTAGGACTAGACAGATGTCAATCTTTTTTTCCTTCTTGGAAACAACCATCCAAATACCTCTAGAGAGCAGGGTAGCACCTGTTGTGTCTCCTTTCTGCAGGACATATTTAGCCTATAGTTGACTTTATCTACATCTTTGTTCATAAGGTCACTTGAACCCAAGGAGACATAACACAACAAACAGTTGAACCCTAGTGAATTATCTGGCAATTCTGCTTCTCATCTAAGAATCATTGTCTTCTGGATCCTTTAGTGTCCCACATACTTAACCCTCTTTCTTTTGGTAACTTACTATTATAATAATACAGCATAATAGATATCAGAAAGCAAGTGACTCATGACAGTCCGTGTTTACTCTCTCTGTGTGTAAACTGAGTGCTTCTTTCTAGAATAGGCATACTTGATTCTAGTGCTGTTGGCTCATGCACCTGTTGCTAGCTAAGCCATTCAAGGTGACCTCAGCTGGGTTATATTGGTAGTATTCCACATAGTCTCTTGCACTCCAGAATGCTGGCCTAGTCTTCATATGAAGATCAAGAGAAGCAAAGAATAGCTGGTGTATAGCTCAGTAATAGAGTGCATGTAAAAATGTGCAGGACCCTGGATTCAATCCATATATACAGATGTACATATATGTGTGTATATAAAAGTAGCATAAAAATTGTAAGTTCTCTTAAGGTCTTGGCTTGGAGCTGACTGGCACCTATATCTTCTTAAAACAGCCCAAATCACAAATAAGACTCATAAGATAGGACTCGGATTTCATCCCCTGATGGGATCAGCTGTAAAATTATATAGCTTCTATGAGATTGAGGGCAGGCTGAGGAATTCGGGTCTTCCTTTGCCTTCTGACTGCTATATGTCCCACGTTAAAATAATAAAAAGCGCGAGAACAGTACTAAGGCTTGGGCCGGCATTCGGGGCCTTTTCCCGCCCGAGGAGAGGTGTCTGCCCAGAAGCGGTCTCCCATGTCTGAACCGGAAGG
>NC_034608.1:82404832-82410190 GCF_900095145.1 Mus pahari | reverse complement strand
CCCCCCCCCCCAAAAAAAAATAATAATAAAAAGCTGTCTCGTAAACCTTTTCAATTATAGTAGTCATAAGCAACTTAATAACTAGAATTAACCCTCATTCATCTCAGGAAATTCTCTAGACTCTCGTAGGTATTTTGATATAAGAGCTATTCTAAAAGCTGACTATGGGAAAAGGTTAGAGTGTCTTGTCCCCTAAACTTCCCGTGTACATGAGACCAGCATCTAATTAGCAATGCGATTTAGCTTCTCTTTAAGATCTGTAGTCCCTGGATAGGGGTCAAAGAGTAAGGAGAGGGGAAAAAGTAGGAGAAATTAAAACTGGAAAACTTAATTTTCCCATGTAAGTGGTATAACCCTAAAAATGTTATGGGCATCTTACCAGTTTTGTACTGGTGGGAGTTACGTCCCAAAACTGTCATTCTGGAATACTGGGTGGTGGAGAGAACATGGTACCCTCTCTGCACTGATTTTTCAACTTCCTGGGAGTCTATTATTATTTCAAAACACTATGTAAAAATAACTGGAATATACAAATTGCTAGTTTGCACAATGTCAATGGAGCATGTGAAGCTCCTGAAGGAACATCTATAGATTGCTGAATGGTAGTGTCACTGTGGCTCCATCCATCCATCAGATCAGCTCAGCATTGTTCTTGAACTCCTGAAAGAAAACCTGCTCAAAGGGGAGGAAAGTGAGTGACAAGCGCATTCTCTTTTTTATCTTACTTAACTCTCACAAGAACCCTTTGAAGTTGATGTGAGAAAGCCAGAATCAGCAGCCAGGGTTGAAATCTCGCATTAGCACATTGATGAGATAGGTTTGGCCAGGAAACTCAGGCCCAGCTCTAACCTTGGCTGTCTCCCTTATTCCTCTCCAGGATTAACTGGATTGCTATTGTCCTAGGCAGAGTTGGGGCAGCAGAAAGAGCCAGAAGTTTCCTTTCCCCAACCTCAGTGTCCATGTCTCTCAGGAATGTTGGCAATTCCCTGTTTTCATCCTTTGACATGAGGCATAACTTAAAAATCTTCCACTCAGAAGAACTCTCTGTAGAGGGCTACTCAGTGTTCCATGGGGGTGGAATAAAAAAGAGCTTTTCTTTCCAACTATGTCTGAGAAATGAATGCATTTTGGTTAAATAGATAAATCTGAGAAATATAATCTAAATTTTGAAATACTTCGGGGTACCACCTTAAATTCGAATCCAGGTTTCATGAGAAGACCTGACCCTCATTATTTAGTTCCTTCTCTTGTTCCTGTGACAAAATGCCTGACTAATTGTTGCTTAGGGGAGAAAAGTCTTATTTTGGCTTAGTTTGAGGGGACATTCTGTCACTATTTTAGAGCTGTCAGAACCTGAGAGAATGAAGACGAAAAATGAGGTGAACTAAAGTATCATTCAATAGCCAACTTTATTCAGAGCCCCAGAAAGTTTATACTCTGAGGATTAGGAAAATCACTTAACTAACGTTCTTGTGTGTTCAAGTTGTATAAATTAAAAGGACAAGACACCCATGGCAAAAACATGTTTTTCCATAGAGACATATAGTTTAAACATTTAATTGAATAACAACAGCAAGCCATAATGAGTCATCTCAAGTAAATTCCTTCACACTATACTGGAAAGAGCACAAAAATATATTCCAAAGACAATTCTGTGGTTTTGAAGAAACTGAGGCCACAAGACTCTTGTCTGGCTTTCTTGGTGTGTTCTCATAAACACTGAGAATCCTCCTCATATGACTGCATTCCTGGACCTTGTTCCAACAGAAGTCTGTCATGATGAGAAGGCATGGACTGGAACAAAGGATGCTATGTCCAGTCAGGAAGCAGAAAGATGTGGGCACTAGTGCTCAGGTAACTGCCTTCTTTTATTCAGTTGGAGAACCCAGCCCATGGAATGTTGTCATGTTCAGGGTGGATCTTCCCTCCATATTTAGAGCTCTCTAGAAACACCCTATCAGAAATGCCCTGTGGTTTACCCATACTACCCTTCTGCTGGCCTTGAAAAGCGCTTGAGTCACTTCCAGTCCTGTAAACTACGTGTCTGGATCTTACCCAAGCCCCTACTTATCCCATTGTTTCCCTATTCAGATTCCATCGCTCTTACAGCCTGCACAGTCACAAGGCTGCAGTCCTGTCTTTGTCATCAATGCCATTCCCTAGAGCCTGGACATGCCTGCTAGTGAAAACCCCTCTGATCCGTGGGGAAAGGTATCCAAGCACCATCACTGGCAATATTCTCCTCAGTGGCACTACTGTCTCCATGCCTCATGATTGTAGGTTCCTTAAACCGCTATTCCTGGTATGTGGGCACACTCTGCTGAAGTATATTTAAAAGCCAGAGCTGATTAAACTTTGCTCACTCAGACTCCCATCTTTTCCTGGGACTTCATAATTCCTCTGTCTCCACAATAACTGTGGAACTCTGTGCTCACACATCCTTTCTCTTGACTTGTGATAAAGACCAGAATGAGCTAGGCAGTGATGGGCAGCAATGAGAACAGGCTCTTACTCTTTTGGGACTCTTGTGTGATGCAGAACATTTCTGAGAGGTAGAAGCCTAGATGGTTGTTGTCTAGATGCTATTCCAGAGTCCTAGAGCAGGTTGTTGTCAACAGTTGGAAAAGGGAAAGAAACACTGCAAGTTTGGTCATGAGGTATCTTCAGGGCCTCCTGATGAAGGTTCAAAGTAGGTGGGGCCAGGGGTGTTCACATCTATACGCTGAGCATTGAGAAGTCTGAAGCAGGAGAATTGCATGTTTTAGATCATCTTGGCCTATATATATGGAGATCCTGTCTCAAAAACAAACAAACAAACAAACAAGCAAACAAATAGCATTAAAAAAAAAAAATGTGTGAGCAGGCAAGATGACTTGGTCTGTAAAGAGAATCACTGCCAATCTGGCTACCTGAGCTCTACTGTGGGGGGACTCACAAGGTGGAAGATGATAACCAAATCCTATAGACTGTCTTCTAACTTCCTACACACACACACACACACACACACACACACACACACACACACACACACGCACGCACACACACAGAGGCACTAGAATGTAACAAAAAGTACCCAAACTCTCTAGCTCATAGAACTTTTGAACTTGATCCCTAGTGATATCTTCTCTAAAGTCATGGATAAGCAGCAGGGTGGTAGCTGATAGTTCACAGGGCCCTTGATGCTCATGGCTAGAAGCATTGTGTACAAAATTGTGGCACTGTTTGATGTTTATGATTCCTGAAGCTAGTGGAGACTGGTGCCTTTTCCTTGTGGTTGTTAGCATCCAGTAGTTTCTTATTTGCATCCCATGATGATAATTAGCTTTATTATTATTACAGAGAGCAGAGGGTCGGAGCAAGTGTGGACAGAATAAACTTCGCTGCTGTCTTAACCCTTCTCTTGCTTTTTGCCTTTGTGTCTCCAGTACCACTGGGCTTCAGAGATGGTACCTTTCTGATATGTTAGCATCCATTACGTGCGTGTCATATTAGATATTACCACTGCTGCAACTGTAACTTGGTGGCTCCAGGAAATGTGAACCCCTGCTCCCCAATTCTTCCTTTTCATGCTAAAAAATCTTCAGCATTTCTTACAAGTCCCTGTTCCTTTTTTGTTTTCTTCTTAGGATGCAAAAGGCTTGTTGAAGAATGGGTGGGGGGTGCAGTCCCTGGAGAGGGAGGTCCCGTGGAGCTAGGACCACAAAAATCCAAATTGCACAAAAGGGAGATCTGTGCCTTTGTGGTCAAAGCGAAGATGGAATGCTTTGGTGTATTCCAGGACCCCCAGGGCCACATGTTCTGTTCGTTTTCTGTCTTTTCAGTTTGATTTGCACATGACAGGCAAAAGTTGTACCACTGAGATATTCTCTAGCCCCTGACTTTTGGAAACAGTGTTTCACTATATGACTTAGGGTTGGCCTGGAATTCACTTCATAGCCCATGCCTACCCCAAACTCATACTTTTCCTGCCTGTTTCTCTAAAGTGCTGCAATTACAGGTGTGAACTACCATGGTTGACTGACAAAAAACAAACAAACAAACAAACAAACAAACAAACTGTGTTGTATTTGTTTTTGATACCAGACCCCACTCTGCAGCTGACGATGGCCTGGATTTCCCTATGCAGAACAGACAATCCTCAAATTCACAGAGATCTGCATGTCTCTGTCTCCAAAGTGCCAGGATTAAAAGCATGCTAACGCCCAACATGTGTATGTATGTACACGTGTGTGGTGCTTGTGTGTGTGTTTCTGTGTGTATGTCTGTGAGTGAGCAGTGCATGCATGCCACAGCACATTCATGGGAATCCAGGGACAGGTTCCAGTGCTGTTCCTTGCCTCCCATCATCTTTAAGACATGTCTTTGCATCTCTGCTGTGTAGGCCAGGCTAGCTGGCCACACGTTTCCAGGCATTCCCCTATCTCTGCAGCCATAGGACCACAGGGACGCAGGGATTATAGATACAAGCTACTGAGCTACCACACTTACCTTTGTGTGGGTTTCAGGGATCCAAACACAACTCTCCTATATGCACAGCAAGCACCTCACTCACTGGGCCATTTCCCCATCACAAACAAAAATTAAATATTTAGCCTTATTAAAATTCACATTTTTTTAAATGTGAAAGAGTCTCAAATAATGTATTCAGTTATATACAGAAGCATCATAGTGTAGAAGTCTCCCTGGCTCTGGCACACAAAGTGCTGACTTTGACTCTTGTGGGTTTTTTGCCTTTCCAAGAATGCTGTACTAATGGATCACAAGCTATTGAGGCTGCCTGCATTGGCTTTTGATGCCCTTGGGTGTCAGGAATTTGTGTGTATCACATGCTATTATTCCAGGGTACAATTTATCTATGCACCAGTTTACAGGTGAATTTTTTTTGTTTGCATCAATTGTGGAAATAGTTACTCTAAATATTTGCATACAGGTTGTTGTATGAGCATAGGTTTTCATTTTACTTGGATCAATATAAATATTCATAATAAAGTTGTTGGGTCATATGCTAAACAGGAAAGAGGATTGTAGTTTTTAAATTACCATATGGAAGAAAGATATAATCCTCTTTCCTATTTAATATTTGAGTAACATCCATTTCTGTGAATGATATTTCTTCATAATATTTGAAGCTATATTTTAAAAATAAAAACGTTAGTGTGTTTACATGTTCTTTGCCAAGAGCTACACTTTCTTTCTGGTTTTTCCACCAGAGTCACCCTCTTTAGAGATGAAATGAGACATACACATCCCCTAAAGCAGTGTCCACTTTGCAGAGGGTACACTTTGCAGAGGGTACACTTTGCAGAGGGTACACTTTGCAGAGGGTACACTTTGCAGAGGGTACACTTTGCAGAGGGT
>NC_034608.1:82389339-82404587 GCF_900095145.1 Mus pahari | reverse complement strand
CACTTTGCAGAGGGTACACTTTGCAGAGGGTACACTTTGCAGAGGGTACACTTTGCAGAGGGTACACTTTGCAGAGGGTACACTTTGCAGAGGGTACACTTCGCGGAGGGTATACTTTACTCTGCTTTTCCTTCTTCCCCCCAAGGGCACTTCAAATACTGTCACAGCACTTGCCCCATGGAAACTTGCTAATTTCCAATTCAGAGAATTTCTTTCTGAGGTCTGGAGATATCTGAATTTTTTAGTGTTGCTGCCTGTTAACTTTTCCATGTCTCTACACATGCTGATGGCCCCTGAAGTCAGCCGGCCTCATTCTAAAGTGCAAGTTTTTATCTTTTTTCTTGATCAATACTTTAAGAACAGATCTGGTCTTTGTTGGGGGCACTAAAAAGGTTTGCAGTTTCTTGTTTATGTTCCCCAAACTGTATTTTTAGAGTGATCTAGAACCATTCCACACCAGAGTCCCAAAGAGGAGTGTGAAAATGAAGTCCCGATAGTAGTTTTAATTGCAATGCATCTATAAAAGTATCACACCATATGTATGTATATGTTCTTTAATTTTATATGATGGATAGTAAAGGTTAAAGTAGGCAAAAAATCCACTCAAGAATGCCTTGTTTTTAAAATTAGCTTTAATGAGGTTTAATTAATATATTCAAAGTAACATATATACACATATTGATGTCTTTAGACATATCTAGATGTCTATGTTTCCATCACTGCAACATAGGTACCAGATACCATCATCTCCCAGCATGTTCTGTGTTGTGTGTGCTTCTGTGTGTCTATATGTATCCATATATGTATGCTTGAATATTTGTGTATGCACATGTACACATATGTCTTAATAATGCTTAAGATGGCCTGTACCCAGAGCTGATCCTGTGCCACAGTGCTCCATACCCAAATACCACCAGGAGGGAGCTTATCTTGAAGGAGTATGGACATGCCTATGAGCACAGGTAAGACCACAACTTTTGCTCAGAAGGACCCACCCATAGCCCTCAGGACACAGGAAGCAAGGAGGAGCCTGGAACAAGATCATTCCAGTTTCTGTCTGCTCCTAGAGCTGATCATGTGCCACAGCTCTTCCTACCCAAATTTCTCCCAGAGAGAATTCATCTCCCTGGAGTGCTGACAAACAGGGTTGCAGGAGGGACAAGCCACAATCAGAGACAGCAAGACCAGCTAACAACAGAGATAACAAGATAGCAAGAAGCAAGGACCAGAACATTAACAACAGAAACCAAGGCTTCTAGGCATCATCATAAACCACGTCTACTACCACAGCAAACCCTGGATACCCCAACACACCAGAAAAGCAAGACTATGACTTAAAATCACATCTCATGATGATGATAGAGGACTTTAAGAAGGACATGAATAACTCCCTTAAAGACATACAGGAGAACACAGGTAAACAGCTAGAAGTCTCTGAGGGGAAACACAAAATTCCCTTAAAGAATCACAGAAAAAAAACACAACCGAACAGGTGAAGGAACTGAACAAAACCTTCCAGGATCTAAAGATGCAAACAGAATCAATAAAGAAATTATAAAGTGAGACAACCCTGGGTTACAAAATCTAGGAAAGAGATCAGGAGTCATAGATGCAAGCATCACCAACAGAATACAAGAGATAGAAGAGAGAATCTCAGGTTCAGAAGATACCATAGAAAACACTGACACAATAGTCAAATAAAATGCAAAATGCAAAAAGCTCCTAGCCTCCAACAACCAGGATATCCAAGACAAAATGAGAAGACCAAATCTAAGGATAGTAGGTATAGAAGAGAGTGAAGATTCCCAACTTAAAGGGCCAGTAAATATCTTCAACAAAATTATAGAAGAAAACTTCACTAACCTAAAGATAGAGATGACCATAAACATACAAGAGGACTACAGAACTCCAAATAGACTGGACCAGAAAAGAAATTCCTCTCATTATATAATAGTCAAAACACCAATTGCTCAAAAAAAAAAGAAAGAATATTAAAAGCAGTACAGGGAAAAGGTCAAGTAACATATAGAGGCAGGCCTATAAGAATCACACCAGACTTCTCACAAGAGACTATGAAAGCTAGAAGATCCTGGGGAGATATCATACAGACCCTAAGAGAAAAAAAAAAAATGCCAGCCCAGGCTATTATAATCAGCAAAACTCTCAGTTACAATAGATAGAGAAACCAAGATATTCCATGACAAAACCAAATGTACACAATATCTTTCCATAAATCCAACACTACAAGGGATAATAGATGGAAAACTCTAACACGAGGAGGGGAACTATACCATAGAAAAAACAAGAAAGTAATCTTCTTTCAACAAACCCAAAAGAAGATAGCCACACAAACATAAAAATAGCACCAAAAATAACAGGAAGCAACAATCACTATTCTTTAATATCCCTTAAAATTAATGGAATCAATTCCTCAATAAAAAGACATAGTATAACATAATGAATAAACAGGACCCAGCATTTTGCTACCTCACCTCAGTGTCAAAGACAGGCACTACCTCAGAGTAAAGGGCTGGAAAACAATTTTCCAATCAAACAGTCCAAAAGAGTCAAGCTAGTGTAGCCATTCTAATATAAGTAAAATCTACTTTCAACCAAAAGTTATCAAAAAGGATAAGAAAGAACACTTCATACTCATCAAGGGAAAAAAAATCTACCAAGTTGAACTCTCAACTCTGAACGTCTATGCTCTAAATGCAAGGGCACCCACAGTCATAAAAGAAACTTTACTAAAGCTCAAAGCACACATCGCTCTGCACACAATAATAGTGTGAGACTTCAACACTCCACTCTCACCAATGGACAGATCCTGGAAACAGAAATGAAACAGAGACCCAGTGAAACTAACAGAAGTTATGAAAAAAATGAATTTAATGGATATCTATGGAAACAAGAATATACCACCTTCTCCACACTTCATGGTACCTTCTCCAAAACTGACAATATAATTGGTCACAAAACAGATACAAGAAGATTGAAATAATCCCATGCACCCTATCAGATCACCATGGACTAAGGCTGGCCTTCAGTAGCAACAAGAACAACAGAAAGCCCACATACACATGGAAGCTGAACAATGCCCTAGTCAACATAACACAACATGCCCAAACTTACGGGACACAGTGACATCAGGGCTAAGAGGAAAACTCAGCTCTGGGGGCCTCCAAAAAGAAACTAGAGAGAGAATACATTAGCAATCTGATAGCACATCTAAAAGCTCTAGAACGAAAAGAAGCAAATACAACCAAGAGGAGTAGATGGCAGGAAATAATCAAACTCAGGGCTGAAATGAACCAAGTAGAAACATAAAGAACTATACAAAGAATCACCAAAATGAGAACCTGGTTCTTTGAGAAAAATCATCAAGATAGATAAACCCTTAGCCAGACTAATCAGAGGGCACAGAGACAGTATCCAAATTAACAAAATCAGAAATGAAAAGGGAGACATATCAACATAAACTGAGGAAATTGAAAAAATCATCAGATCTTACTACAAAAGCCTACATTCAAAAAAACTGGAAAATCTGGATGAAATGGACAATTTTCTAGACAGATACCAAATACCTAAGTTAAATCAGGATCAGATAAACCCTCTAAATAGTTCCATAACCCCTAAAGTAGAAGTAGCTATTAAAAGTCTCCCATCCAAAAAAAGTCCAGGACCAGATGGGTTTAGTTCAGAATTCTCTCAGACCCTCAAGGAAGACCTAATACCAATATTCTTCAAACTATTCCACAAAAAAACAAAACAAAACAACAAACAAACAAACAAAAACCACAAAAAACAAACAAACAAACAAACCCAGAAGGAACACTATACAATTCATTCTATGAAGCCACAGTTACACTGTGTCTTCTCCGTTGGAGATGGAACGGTTTATGTCTAATCAGGAACTGTCACAATTTCCTCTCATAAAGAACTTCATAAGAGAATTTTTCTATACTTCTGTCTTGTTTAATGTTCCAAATAGATTTTAAAAACTGGTTGAGTGCATATTACTTTTAGCTTCAGAAGATATCATGTATATTTAAGAGTCATTTAACTATTATAAATTATTTTGATGACTTAAAAATGTCAATACTGAATTGTCTATTTTAAAATAAATGTTGTTAGTTTAATTTAAAAAAAAGAAAAAGAAAAAAAATAACGATTAAGATGAGATCTACCCTGTTAACAGATTTGAAAGTACACGTAGTGCCATATGTTTAGCTGTTGGGCCCATGCTGTAGAATGAATCATTAGAATATACGTGAATGACTAACAGAAGCTTCATACCCATTGCAAACATTCCTCATTTCCTCTTCTCCAGTCCTGACAGCTGCCATTGTCTTCCCTGCAGTTTCTGTGAAGGCTTTAGATGCCTCAGATAGGTAGGACTATGCAGTGTTAGTCCTTCAGGACTCCGACTCCCTCGTCTCCCAGGCAGTCTCCCAGGTACAGACCACAATGGTGTTGGACAGAGCAGGATTTTCCTCATTGTAAATGCTTCCAGCTTCAGCACATACCTGATAGCTCCATACTCAGAAGGGTGAGGCAGAAAGAGTGGAGTTTAAGGACAGACAGAGCTAGAAAAGGTTCCAGCCCACCTAGGCTACATAGAGGGGTGCTGTCTCAAAACCAAACAAGCAAATAAACAACTAAATAGTAAATTCACAAAAGCTCAATAACATTACATTGAGGTTATACATATATATATATATATATATATATATATATATATATATACATATATACACACATATATTATGTATTTATATATGTATATATATAACATATATATAATATATGTGTGTGTATGAATGCACGTATATGCTATATGTGCATGTATGATATATACATATCACACACATCACATTTCTTTGCCCATTCACCTACTGACTGGCATCTGGTTTATTTCCATTTGCTGTGAACAACTCTACAATAAGCACTCTGGCTACAGCTATCTTGTCAGGTCCAGATTTCCATTCTTTTGTTTATACAGCCTGGAGTAGATTGCTGGAGTTTATGGTAGTTCTGGTTTTGATTTTGGAGAACATCCTACTTTTTCCCACAGTGTGCCCACATTTCATTTCCTCATCCGGGTGCCACAGAGTCCTTAATAGTTTTCAAATCAGTGACTGTCCTAACCGAGATGAGCATTTCTAGCCGGGGTGTTAGAGAATCATCAGAATGGTAAAAACACAGCCCTGAAGCACAGTTGGCATGCCCAGCCAGAGGATGGATTGCCTCCCCACAGAATACTGGAGAATCACAAAGAGTTGGGCATATTTAAAATTAGTCCCACTATTAATCCACCTTTCAGAATTAGGTAATTTACAATCAGCCTGAAATCAGTTTTGAAATTTGCCAGGGCACAGAATTAACCAAGCAGATGAGAACTTCGTCAGTGTCTGACTGCAAAAAATGCAAGGAAATTTGCAGAATTAGGCTGACTTAATAGTCTACATCAAAGGGCACACAAGATGGCTCAGCAGGCAAGAGAGCTTGCTGCTAAGCTTGACAAGATGTGTTCTGTCCCCAGAGCCCTCAGGATAAAAAGAAAGAAGGTTCTGGCATGTGCATTCCCCAGCACACTATGTACATAAACTTATATGGAAAAATATTAAAAATATCATATGGCATTTATAAATCATAACATCACCACAAGCTTGATCAACTCTGTCAACCGATAATTATGGAATAAACATTTATTCATCAAATGAGAGAAGATCATTCAAGGTTCATATTCTAAAGGGATTGTCTAACCTGTTTAAACCTGGGTGATACTGTTTTCAAATCACTGAATACATCAGCTTGCTCACATGTATAGCCTTGCTTCCATTCCTTAAATCTTCACTGCATTCTCTGTTGCTCTTCCCTAGGTCTAGCCATGCCCCAAGCTCTGATGAACACTTTCCTCCTGTAGGATCACACTCACACATTCACTGAATACTCCTGACCATTCTCATCGATGGAGATACAGTGGTGATTGGAACAGTCCATGCTTGGGGAGACGTGATGTGCATCCTGAGGGTTTTCAGAGATGCAAGTAGTGTGACTTTCCCCTCAGGCTGAGGGCCGAGCATTCCCAGACAGCTCAGAAGACGAAGCAAGTGGGTAGAAGGGTGAAGGCTCTTCTGGTAGAAGATTCTTCTGTGCTCAATACCTGATGCACCCTCCCAGTGGAATCTTGGAGTAGGTAACCTGAATGCCTATGGCTGAGATTATAATAGGAAAGGTCAGAACACAGCCCAGACCACAGCAACACCTTCGTGAATGTCAGCATTAACAAGGATGAGCACAAAGATGAGCTGGTCCTTTTTGCACAGCTGCATATCTGGTGACAGCACTGTAGTGCCTGGCAGAGTCCCTTCAGAGTTCCATGAGACTTTGGCATTTTCCCTGCATCTGAATAATGCCATTTCATCTCTGAACCCACAGAGCTAGGTGTGGTAGACTATCCCATGAAGACTGTGTAAGCACCGAGATGTCCACACAGTGATGATGTCACTTAACAACACGTTGCTTGGGACATATCCCTGTCGCTAAGGGACACATCTGTATACACCCAGCTCTTCATCTTTTCACTTTAGAATCTCACCATCTGCGATCTCCACTCAATTCTGATTTCCTTTCCTCATGAAGTATTTCCAAGAGGGCCAGGAGGAGCCTTTAAAAAAATCTCTGTACTTTGCAGATACCTACCTGGGAAATAAACCCCATTTTGTGTTTCCCTATGTCCACCTTCAGCTAAGACAAGGTGTAACCTGACCCCAGTATTAACTCTGCACCCACACTTATTACTTTACTGCAGGAAGATCCCCAAAGGCCTGAGGGGCAAAGCATGGGACTGGTGATGCCAGCCAATGTGGACATGTGATGGTGAGCATGGGGCAGAGTAAAGAGCTCTTGCATTGCTATCTGACACCATGCTGAGTGGGCATGGCAACCAGCTCCCGGTGTGGGTACTAGTTAGTCTAACTATTTGTCTATGCATAAATGCCCTTTACAAGTTGCCTGTTAGGCGTGGCCATCCATAGCAGCCAGACCTTCGGTGCTCCCCCAGCTACTGCCGTGATTGTGAGACACATTCTGTTGCCTAGAGACAAAAACTTCTACCATGATGTCAAAGCCTAACCATTTATATCTTCACATTCCATTGGTGGAAATCACCACCTGGAACAAAGATCCTGTTTTTGCATGCTACCTTCTTGAACACATGGGCAGCTACAAATAGCTCAATGCGCTCCCATCAGCTGCTCCTTGTGTATAAATGGTAGGAGAGATTAGGGCTAAAGTGAATGTGAATTTCAAGAAAAATAATCAGTAACTTAGAACTTGGCAGCATATGTTGTTTAAAACAGAGAGTATTTAGAATTTTCTTCATCTTAAAATCGTCATTGCATGTTCCAGGGGTGGCATGCTTTAAAGATTCTGGTATTTGGGGCAGTCTGTTAGAACTGACCTCTAATCATTTAATTGTCCTAATTGTACATAGAAAAGAGAAATTTGTTTCTGGTAGAAAGAGAAACATCATTTTAGTTAGTAGTTTCCTTCAGATTTTTTTTTTTTTTGAATATGAGGGTAAGGGGATTTGCTTGTCTTCTTGAGTTTATGTTTCTAGTTAAGAAATCACTTCGTGAAGCTGGAGAGATGCTAGTGGCTAAGAGCACTTGCTGCTTTTTGAGATGACCAGAGTTCAGTTCCTGGCACTGACCGTAACTCTAGTTACAAGAGAACTGGAACCCGTCTTTTGGCCTCTGTAGATATATGCATTTGTGTGTACGTATACAGAGAAGCACACAGACATTTAATTAGAATGTGCATTAATCATTTTTAAAAATTACTTCATGTCTAAAATGTATTCTATTTGGATTGAGCAAAATATTATAGATTTATTCAGCAAGTAAATGTTGGGCTTCAAGAATGAAATAAGTAAAAACTCAGGTATAAATCAGGCTTTCCGTTGTCTAAGCTTTGCACTGCAAGACATGTCATTTTTGTTTCTGTGTTTTACTTTTTTGAGACTGGTTCTGTTTTGTAGGACCCAGAGTGGTACTGAAGGCCCTATCTAGGTGTATCTCCAAAGCACTGGAATCCTAAGTATGCATTACTGTGCCTGCCTTGGGAGAAAATTCAACCAGATAGTGTGCTCCTTACTTTATACAACTTGATACAAACAAGAGATACCTGGAAAGATGGAAGCTCAGTTGTGGAATGAGCCCATCTATTAGACTGGCCTGTGAGAAAGAGTGTGGTCTATGGAGCACTGTGTTGATTAGTTATTGATGTAGAAAGGCCATGCCCACTGTGGCCAATTCCATCACTGGGCAGGTGCTCCGTGGTTGAATAAGAAAAGGTAGCAGAGTAGACCAAAGGAAGCAAGCCAGTAGGCAGCAACTCCTCACTCTCCAGTTCCTGACCCCAGGCTTCCAGCATCAGCTTCTATCCTACCTACCCTTGATGATAGACGCTAATGTGTAAGAATAATAAAGTCCTTACTCCCCAAGTTGGTTTTGAAATGTTTTTTTCCACAGCAACAGAAACCAAACAAAATCAAGTAATCTCTCTCTCTGTCTCTGTCTCTGTCTCTGTCTCTGTCTCTCTCTCTCTCTCCCCGGTTTGTTTTTGTCGCAAGCAAAATATATCTTTCAGGAGGGTAGGTGGAAACTGGCATACAGGTCTGCCATGGGCAAAGTTAGAGATTAATGAGGTACCTTTTATCTGTTGCCAAAAATGTTTAACTACTGTCAATCATGGCATTCTCTCTAAAGATGCAATTTTAGAGTGTTATCAAGGTTTTATTACTGTCCAATGGTCTCAAGATAACATGATGAATGTGCGCTCTCTGAAAATGTAAACTGGTATCTTATATAACCAGTTCCTTTGTCTGTTCACAAATCAGAGAAAGGAAAGTTGATTGAAGCCGTGGTTAAGGACACAGAGGAGAAAAACCAGGAGGAACTGACTCAGGTGGAGTGGGCTGGCATGCTTCCCATCTGAGACTTGCTTTGACTCTTTCTGGGGTATGCAGATGGTGCTCAAAATGGAACAGAGGTAGGATTCTGGGAGAATCCTTAAGAGCCACACACCACAGCCTCATTTTCCTGCTCATTCACCACGTCTGATAACACACTCTCCAGCATTATGAATTTGTTAGCTAGGTTCTTCTTGATCAGGTATTTTTGGAAACTGGGGAAGGAGGGGCATGTTTTGTTGACCCCCAAATTGCAAGGTGAAGGATGGCGACCTAATTTTGATCTATTAACGTGGTTGATTTCTTTGATAGCAATCTCTGTCTGCTTGAATCCACGGGACTGCTATTCTGTCTGCTTCAGAAGCAGGGAGAATATGGGTCAGTTAACTGTCACCAGAGGTACCTAGACCACATCAGGTTTGTGACCACAACAAACTAGTTATGGTTTTAAAAACTGAACCATTTTTATAAAAATTTTAGAATTTTAAAATCCTACGCATGAACTGTTATTAGAGAAAAAGAGGCTTTTGTAGCCCTAAGTACTTTAAGTGAGCCTTACAACCTGCCTCAGAGCATAATTCATAATTCTCTGTCTGTCTCTGTCTGTCTCTGTCTCTCTCTGTCTCTTTCTGTGTCTCTGTCTCTGTCTCTCTCTCTCTCTCTCTGTCTCTCTCTCTCTGTCTCTCTCTCTCTCTCTGTCTCTCTCTCTCTCTCTCNTGTGTGTGTGTGTGTGTGTGTGTGTGTGCTTACATATACGTGAATGACAGAGGTCAACCCCGGGAGCCATCTGCCTTATTTTGTAAGACAGGCCTTTCACTGGGCCTAGGCTCATTGCATGTCTAGTATGTGGCAGTCAGCAAGCCCCAGGGATTGTCCTGTAATCCTTCCCAAGGCTGGATTAGTATGTCACCAAGCTTGATTTTTTTTTTTTTTCCCCATGAATACTGGGGCCTGAACTCTGGTTCTCATATATTTACAACAATCCCTGTGCTCATTGATCTATCTTTCCAGCCTCCAAACTTTGCAATTTTATCTTGAGCAAATTGCAAAATATCCTTAGGCATGTCTCCTTGTTCATCAAATTCTAATGGTTATATCTACCTAGAGGACTCAGTGAATACACTGTGAAGTCAAATAGAATTTTTTTCATTTGCAATATCACTTTCAAAAGTTCCTTGTAATTCTACCATAGTAGAAATTTCATTGCATTTAAACACCTAACTTATTTTACACACTTGCCTCCTCAACTGTCATTACCTTGAGACCATGATCATTAGATTGACAGCTGAGGTCTTCTCAATAATAATGCTTGAAGCTTTCCTGTAGTTTGGCTCGCCTATGACTCCTCTGAATTCCTGAATCTTTATATTTTTCCTGATGTCAACAACAATAAACACCTTTCCTAATAAGATGAAGATAAGCGGGAGAATACAAATGCAACTTGAAAGAAGAAAAAGGGAAATGGTCTTGAGATGGACAGGAAGTCTTTCAGAGTGGCTAGTTGTTAGGCATAAGGCATTGCTCAGCAAAGTGTATAGGACTATAGGACTTCTCTGGAACAAGCATTAGGCTGAGATAAAGAGCAGATCAAGATAAAATATAAAATTGGTAAAGGTTGTTCTTAATCCCAAAGATGGGAGGAAAAAGAGAACCAAACCAAATCCTCATGGCCAAATTAATTAAAGCAAGCAATTATTTAAAGCAAGCTTTTAAAAAAAAAATCCAGTACGTGGGTTGCCTCCCCCTAAAGCATGGTTCTGGTCAGCACTGGACACTAGCAAGGTAAGGTTTTTATAGCTAAGGGGTTGGAAATTTCCAAATGGAGAATTTGGCAAGCAAAATAGGCAGAGTTACAGGAGCACAACCAGACCAAATTTCTCAAAACAATCTGCTAATACAGACATGACTGCAAAGTGCTCTTAAGATAGTCATAACAACCTTTGAAACAAAGGTAGGATTAAGAGATAGTTATAACTTTTTGAAACAAAGACATGGCTGCCATTTCCTGGAGTTGGAAATACGGCACAATTTGTAGTTAAGATACAGGTGGGACATAACTCAAATCCTTGAGAAACTAAAGCTTAATGATAAACTGGAATGAGCCTAGTTTGTCTTTACTTAAGGATGGCTTTCTTTTTTCCCATTTTTTATTGGTTATTTTATTTATTGACACTTCAAAGGTTACCCCTTTCCCAAATTCCCCTATTTCCCTTCCACAAATTCCCCTATTCCCGCCTCCCCCGACTCTATGAAGGTGTTCCCCCACCCTTCCACCCACTCCGATCTCAGTACCCTAGAATTCCCCTAACCTGGGTCATCGAACCTCCATGGGACTCCTGGTGATTTTATGGTGAGTGAATACTAATTTAGAAATAAAAACTAAAGCATTGTGGAAGTGGTACAATGCACTTACAATGCAATGCAAGTGTGAGGACCTAGTTTGGATCCCAAGAAGCCCAACAGAAGCTTGCATGCTTCTGCAATCCTACAGTAAGATGGAAGATAAAGACATGAGAGATCCAGAAGCTCGTAGGACAGCTAGTGTGGCAGACACAGTCACTTAAAGCAGGAGACTGTTTCAAGTCAGGTGGAAGGTGAAGCTATCCTCCAACTTCTCGAGTACACCTACACTCACATACATATGTGTGTGTGTGTAAGCATGCACACATACATGCACATTCAATAATTTAAAAAAATGAAAATTAGTACTACCGGAAGATTCAGCAATACCTCCCCTGGGCAAATACCTAAAAGATGCTACAACATTTGCACAACCACTATGGAAATCAGTCTGACGGTTCCTCAGAAAATTGGACATAGTACTACCAGAGGACCCAGCAATACCTCTCCTGGGCATATACCCAGAGGATGTTCCAACTTGTAATAAGGACACATGCTCCACTATGTTCATAGCAGCCTTATTTATAATAGCCAGAAGCTGGAAAGAACCCAGATGTCCCTCAATAGAGGAATGGATACAGAAAATATGTCCATTTACACAATGGAGTACTACTCAGCTATTAAAAACAATTAATTTATGAAATTCTTAGTCAAATGAATGGATCTGGAGGATATCATTCTGAGTGAGGTAACTCATTCACAAAAGAACTCACATGATATGCACTCACTGATAAGCCCAAAAACTTAGAATACCCAAGGTACAATTTGCAAGACATGAAACTCAAGAAGAAGGAAGACCAAAGTGTGGATGCTTTGTTCCTTCTTAGAAGGGGGAACAAAATACCCATGGAACGAGTTACAGAGACAAAGTTCAGAGCTGAGACAGAAGGAAGGACCATCCAGAGACTGCTCCACCCAGGGATCCATACCATAAACAACCAGCAAACCCAGACACTATTGCATATGCCAACAAGATTTTGCTGACAGGAGCCTGATATAGGTGTCTCTTGTGAGGCTATGCCAGTGCCTGGTAAATACAGAAGTGGATGCTCACAGTCATCTATTGGATGGAACACAGGGCCCCCAATGAAGGAGCTAGAGAAAGTACCCAAGGAGCTAAAGGAGTCTGAAACCCTATAGGAGGAACAACATTATGAACTAACCAGTACGTACCAGAGCTTGTGTCTCTAGTTGCATATGTAGCAGAGGATGGCCTAGTTGGCCATCACTGGGAGGAGAGGCACTTGGTATTGCAAAGATCATATACCCCGGTACAGGGGAATGCCAGGGCTAGGAAGCAGAAATGGGTGGGTTGGGAAGCAGGGCCGGGGAGGATATACGGGATTTTGGGGATAACATTTGAAATGTAAATGAAGAAAATATATAATAAAAATTGTTTTTGAAAAAAATTAAAATTAAAACAAAATGGAATGTTATTCAAGCTATACAGCCACCTCTTCTTTCCCCCACTATTGTTCCTGTAACCAGTCATTCAACATGCTATTTCCACAGTGCCTCTCACAGTTATCCACAAAGCTGCCTTCCCCAGCATTTAGCTGTCCCAGTCATTACAGACATCGCTAATCAGTTGCTTCGAAGTAGAACCTTTATATTCTGACCTTGAGACACTGCTGCCCCCAACTCCCACCCCCACTGCTCTTCCATCTTCAGGACTCCCTGTTGCTCCCAGAGTGACCTCTTAAACCAGCCCTCTAAGGATATACCTTGTAGCCTCAGCAACCTCTCCTTCCTCTTTATACATGAATCTCCATGGCGTGTGCATATGAGTGTTCACACACATGGAAAGTTTAGCTAAAAGATCATAATACCTACAAAGAGTGTTTCCAGTTTGGGCAGATTAAAGAATTGCTTTTGAGTTATTAATTTTATTGTGTGCCTATTTACAGCTCTTATGGTCTAGAGTTGTATTTAAAACCTTTTATAGATGAAATGTTCCCCTTTTTAAAATATGTGCACATGTGTACATACTTGTGTGTGTATGTGTGTATTCACATGTTGAGTATGGCTACATTTGTAACGGTTGATGTTGAATGTCTTCCTCAGTCATTCATCCATTAGTTTTATAAGACAGGTTGTGTCACTGAACCCGGAACTGGCCCATTAATTTAGAGTGCTGGTCTCGCAAGCTCTGGGATCCTCTTTTCCCTGCCGAAAGTGCTGGGATTCAAAGTGTGTGGTCCAACCCCAGCCTTTTTAGGTGGCTTCTGAACTGAGAAGCTATGCTTGTGTGACAAGCACTTTGCCATCTGTCCTACTTAGTTTTATGTCAACTTGACACAAGCTAGAGTCACCGGAAGAGAATCAACTGAGAAAATGTCTCCATAAAGTCAGACTACAGGCAGGCTTATGAAGCTTACACAGTTTCTTAGTTAGTAATTGATGTGGAGGAGGAGTGCTCAGCCCATTGTGGGTGGGGCCATCCCTGGGCTGGTGGTCCTGGGTCCTATAAGAAAGCNGGCTGAGCAAGCNANTGAGAGCAAGCCAGTAAGCAGCACCCCTCCATGGCCTCTACATCAGCTCTTGCCTCCAGGTTCCTGCCCTGTTTGAGTTCCTGTCCTGACTTCCTCTGGTAAACAGCAATGTGGAAGTGTAAGCCATTCTTTCCTCCCCAACTTGCTTTGGTCATGGTGTTCTGTCCCAGCAAAAGAAACCCTAACTAGGACATCACCCGAGCAATCTCCCTAGATTACATATTTTTTATAGTTAAGTGCCTTCTAGTTCGCTCCTGCACTATAAGTTCTGAATTTTTTAATTTAATTTTTATAATTATATAATGCTTTTTCTCTTTGACCCTGGACAAATGAATAGTTTTGTACACATACACCAACACCCAAGTTTCCTCATGAGTGTATAAAGAAATGATTTAAACCCTCTAATAAAGAAGTAATATGGGGATATGATGTCATCCACAGAACTCCTTGAAAGAAGAAAAAATTATTCATGTCTAACATTTAGTCCTCTTAGCCATTACTCGGCTCTGTGTGACCTTCCCACTCTCCTCATCTTGCTTGTGAAATTTTCTAATTTGCATTAGCTCGCCATCACCTTCAGTACCGCCCATCACATGACCTCAGGGTTCATAAGCAAAACCATGACAGGCATTTGTTTTCTTGGTCATTAGTTTTAGCTCCCCCTCCCACCCACTGGCTGTTTTAACTTTTCACACTTTTGTTTTTTTTAACCCCAAACTAGCTAAAGCCATTCTTGTTCTTCTTGGACAACCTTATTATCTTCCTCCAAGATCAGTGACATCTATCTAAAAAAAAATCTTTGCTCTCATATTCTGACACCTTACTCACTTTACTGATCCAAAGAAAGAATTGTTTAAGAAAGCATTCGTTCTGAATTCCTGGCCTCATATGAAAATACCTCTTTATGGCTCCATCCCACAGAGAACCTGATTACATTGCCTAGGTGAGGCTTTGAAATTTTTTATTTTGTACCAACCACCCCAGGAGATTCTATCAGCAGCCAGATTTGAGGACATCAGTCTGAGGTGACCCCTTTCATTCTCTCCCTGGGCCTCACCTTGTCATGCTTTAAATGTTCCCGAAATGCAATGTGCTGAAGGCTTGGTTACCAGGCTGCTGCTGTTGGAAACGGTTACAATCTTAAAAGGTAGGGCCTTGTGAAGAGGGATTGGATATTCTCTCTGTCTGTCTCTCTCTGTCTCTGTCTGTCCCTCTCTCTCTTTCTGTGTGTGTGTACATGATGTGTCTGCTTTGTCTGTGTATATATTTGCCTGTCTCTCTGTGTGTCTCTCACTGTCTCTGTCTGTCTGTCTCTGTGTATATGTGGTGTGTCTGTATGCCTCTCCCTCTCCCTCTCCCTCTCCCTCTCCCTCTCCCTC
>NC_034608.1:82386764-82389123 GCF_900095145.1 Mus pahari | reverse complement strand
CCTCTCCCTCTCCCTCTCCCTCTCCCTGGCCTCCATGCAGTGAACAGCTTTCCTTCTTCATATCCCTCTGGCACAATGTTCAGGGTGCTGAATCTCACTATATTCCTAAACAACATAGCAGGGTTTGTGTTTTCTTCTAAGATCTCAGCCACTCTGGAGATGTGAGAGCCTCATTTTTGGTAAATATTTGCCATAGTTCCAAGCTTGAATGTGGCTCTCTTTGGTCAGGGTCTTCCACACTTAAGCCACATAAGTTGAGAATAAAAAAGGAGTATTTTTCAAAGATGCCAATTAAGGATGTATTAACAGGGTAAAATGACAGGGGAGGAAAGAAAAGTTCCAAATCACATCTACGGACAAACAGCAGCCTGCCTTTATAGATCTGGGAACAGTAAAAGAGCAACAATGCGCAGTTGGTTACAGTTAATCTGCTGCAGTACGTGAGCATGTTCATGTCAGGTAGCTGCAAATAATTGATGGGCTTAGCTGTTTGCTATTGGCTGAAAACTGGCTATTTGATATAGAAAACATATCTCTTAGCTATGTTTTAGTTTGTTTATGTGCGAACTTAACTTTCTTTTCCTTACATGTAACTCAGAGTAGGCAGGTGACCTCATGCATACACATTCTTTTAGCTAAAATAACACAACAATGTTTATTATAGACATGTAGAAGTGAATTTCCAACTGCCAAGACAATCAGATGTAAAACTGAAGAAAATGAGAAAATATGGAGCTGGGGCGATGGCTTAGTAGGTCACAGTGTCTGCTTTGTAAGCATGGGGACATGAGTTCAAATCCCCATGTAAAAAGTTATGTATGGCAGCCCACACCTGTAATCCTAGCACTAGCCTGGAAGAACAGCAGGGCTCGGAGACATGAGGATCACTGGGGTTTGCTTGACAGAAGCCAAAGGGCCAGTGGGAGTCCCTGTGTGATATCAACTTGACACAATATAGAATCATCCAGAAGGGAGTCTCACTAAAGAAGTCTAGACTATGATGGCCTGTGGGGAATTTCTTTTTATTTTATTAAGATTTGTTAATTTCTCAAGCTATTAGGTTTCATCATAATATCTCACACATGCCTATAATATGCCTTATCTTAAATCACCCATCTTGTTCCACCTCCTATCTGTCATCTTCTCCTAATTCCAAGCCTTTATTTCATGTATTATCTCTATTGTTCTCTTTCTTTACATGGAAACACACACACACACACACACACACACACACACACACACACACACACACACACCCTTCTCAGCCCATGTAGAGTTGCTTATATTGTATGCTGCAGTCCTGACCATTTGGTATTGGATAATCACTTAGAATGTCACCCTTGGAGTGATTGATTATCTCTCTCATCAGTTACCTGTAGCTCTTCATTCAGGAGTAGGACCACGTGAGATGTCCCTTGTCCATCTTGTCATGTCATTGGATGTTGCCATTATTTTGGAGGGGAGAGGGGAGCTCAATTACTGTGGGAAAACCAACCCCGAATGGTGGCAGCATCATTTCATAGGCTGTGTTCAGTTGTGAGTAAAGGAGAGTGCGCACTGAACACTAAAATTTGTGCATTAATTCATTGCTCCCTGCTTCTGATTATGGGCATGGCATAGTCTGTAAACTCAAGTCCCCATCATTGTGACTTCCCTCCTATGAGGGACTTTAGTCTGGAATGAACTTGCTGCCCTGACAAACCCACTCTCCCCTACATTGCTTTTATCACAGCAACTGAAAATGAAACTAAGATACCCTGTCTCAATAGAATAAGATGGGGGCAGGGATGACTCAGTGGTTAAGAACCCTGGCTGCTTTTCCAGAGGACTCAGGTTGAATCCCAGCTCACAACTGTCTGTAACCCCAGTTGCAGAAGATCTGACACCTTCACATCAATGCACATAAAATAAAATTAAATAAATTGTAACGAAGGAATGGAAGGGTACTCTGACACAAACACACACACACACACACACACACACACACACACACACGCACGCACACACACCAAAGAAATGCACACAAAATAAAAGTGAAATGAAATTCCATGGACTCTGCACTCACCTACTTGTTTAATATCCTGAATTCTTGTATACAGGACTTATACTAAGAAGTAGAATTTCCAATCACAAACAGTATCTAAGAGTGTTTCAAAAGTGTTCCAGTTATTAGCCCAGAAACTTGGAATATCCAAGACACATTATGGAAAACAGAAGAAAATCAAGAAAGATGAACATTTGTGGACACTTCATTCATTCCTCCTTAGAATAAGGAACATAACCCCCATGAAAAATTATAGGTACAGCGACAAAATTTAGAGCTAAGATGAAAGGATGGACTATCCAGAGAGGACCCCAT
>NC_034608.1:82382327-82385379 GCF_900095145.1 Mus pahari | reverse complement strand
CCTTCCTGCCTTCCTTCCTTCCTTCCTTCCTTCCTTCCTTCCTTCCTTCCTTCCTTCTTTTCCTTCCTTCCTTCCTTCTTTTCCTTCCTTCCTTCCTTTCCTTCTTCCTTCCTTCCTTCCTTCCTTCTTTCCTTCTTTCCTTCCTTCTTTCCCTTCTTCCTTCCTTCCTTTTTCCTTCCTTCCTTCCTTCTTTCCTTTCTTCTATCCTTCTTTCTTTTATGAGTTAGGTCCTGTGGTATCCCAGGATGGTCTTGAACTCACTAGATTGCCATGAGTGACCCTGAACTCTTCATCCCTCTTAGTGCTGGAATTACAGGTGTGCAGCACTGCACACAGTTAATGAGATTCTGAAGATCGTGCACACTAGGCAAGCATCTACAAATGAATGACATCTGGGACCTCTAGTCTCAATTGTTGGGAGATTCAGTTTCTGTGGTAAACTACATTTTCTTGGACACAGGATCCATTCCTGGACTCTCTGCTGCATGCCAGCAGTCTGCTCATTCCTAGGACCACCAAGGTTGCTTCATTGTTAAATCTATCCACACCGGCAGGGTAATGGGCAGGGTCAATCCCACTTGCCTTTGTCTTTCAACAGTGCATCTTACCTGTTTGCAATAAGAAGTTTTATAGTAACTTCTTAAGCTGCTTGAAAAACTCTGTAGTGATCTGGATTTATCTATCAAATTTATAGAATAATTTGTAGAAAATAAACTCTATACTATCTATCTATCCTCTCCCCAAAATGACCCCTGTTAATAATTCAATTTTCCTTCCCATTCCTGCTCCTGGAATGATGACTCTGAGGCTAAATATTTATTAATAAATACTGAGGCCATAGCGTTGACTCACTCCCCGAGTAGCTCTTAACTAACTTAACTATTTATGCTACTATGCCTGGTTAGTTAACCTCTCCTTCAGAACTGGCCTGCTTCTTCTTTCTTGTCTCCTTGTCTCCCTGCAGGGATTATGTCCTTTATCTCCTGTCTCTCTTCCTTCATCTGTCTTTGTGAGTTCATCTACTTGTTGGTTTATGACCATCTCCTCTGGTCCATCTCCTTGTGGCTTCCCCTCATTCTCTTGAATCTTTTTTTAAATTCTCGCTATTTCCCAGAATCCCCTCTCTTCCTGCCAGTGTCCCACCTGTTATTTTCTGCCTCAGTTCATTGGCTTTTTGTTTGTTTGTTTGTTGTTTGTTTGTTTCTCTGTGTAGCTCTGGCTGTCCTGGAACTCACTCTGTAGACCAGGCTGGCCTCAAACTCAGAAATCCACCTGCCTCTGCCTCCCAAGTGCTGGGATTACAGGCGTGTGCCACCACTGCCTGGCACAGCCATTGGCTTTTTTATTGACAAGTGATGTTTCTAAGAGATGTTCTATATGGATCTAATTCTCATTTGCTTTTGGCTCCATCCCCTCTTTACCTTAAACTTTTACAATTTTTTCCCACAGAGATATTGGTTATGTGCTTTCTTTTGCTGAGTTCTTGACATTCTCATTAGTATTATGGCTGAAATTGTAAAGTCTGTTTCATTTTCCAACTGATGCATGGCTTTGTTTCTCTTTCTCTTACCAATCCTGTCCTACCCCAGCTAGTCATTAAAACAAACCTTACTACTTAATGCATTAGTGCTTTTATTTTGTTGACTTTCGAAAAGACTAATTCTTTAATTTTTTTAAGGTGATGAATCTCACTATGTAGACCAACCTGACCCCAAACTCACAGATCTTTCTGCTTCTGCTTCCTGAATTGCTGAGATTAAAGGTGTGTACTACCATGCCTGCCTCTGACTGATTAAATTGTTTTTGAAGATTTTATTTTTATTTTAGTGTGTGTGTGTGTGCACGTGCGTGTGTGCGTGTGTGTGTGCCTATGACTGCAGTGCCTTCAAGTTTCAGAAGTTGGAGTTGAAGCCCCTGGAGTTGGAAGGTTGTGAGTCACCTGATACTTGGAAGGAAACTGGTCCACTACAAGAGCATTTTATGCTCTTAGCCACTGAGCCATTTCTCTCAACTCAGGCTAATTTTCTGAAATGTTCCATGTGTAAAATATGAAAAGATTAACAGTACATAAATGAGAATATTCATGGTAAAGGTGAATGTGTCAAACATTTGAATGTTACCACCTGTGGGTTATAGGAAACTTTCAACTTCTAAAGGATATAATCCAAAATTGTAATGTCTTATTTTTCTGAAAACAAAACCCTATGTAAGTAAATATTAAGTAATGTATTTTACATGTTTTATTATGCTTATTATATATTTGTCATTAAATAAAAATGTTCACAATCTGAAAATTAATGTTTCAAAATATTATTATCATCTCCAGAGCTTTCATGGGCCCCTGAATTTCTTCTTGTCAGTTTCCCAAGCCTGTTTCTCTTCATAGTCAAGCATCAATTTTATTTTCACCAGGCTTATGTTAGTTTAGATTTTCTAGAGCGTTGTTATAGTGGAGCCAGTTGTTTTGTTTGTTTGTTTGTTTGTTTGTTTGTTTGTTTTGTCTGTGTCTTCTTTCATTCAGCAGCATTACTTTGAAACCTACTAGTATAGTTTGTGCTTTTAAATAGTTTGTTCATTTCTATAGTTAAGTAGTGTGATAGTTTAAATAGGAATGGTGCCCCCGTAGATTAATGTGTTTCTATGCTTGACCATACAGAGCAGCACTATTAGGTGGTGTGGCCTTGTTGGAGGACATATGTCACTGTGGAGGCAGGCTTTGAGGTCTTATATGCCCAAGTTATGCCCGGTGTGGGACACAGTCTCCTTCTGCTGCCTGTGGAACAAGATGTAGAACTCTCAACTCCTTCCCTTGCACCATGCCTACCTGCACAATACCATGTCCCGCCATGATGATAATGGACTAAACCTCTGAAACTGTAAGCCAGTCTTGATTCAGCCTCAATTAAATGTTGCCTTGTTAATGGTGTCTCTTCACAGCAATAAAACTATAAGGCAAGTCATATTCCAGTACACAGGTAATATAGGTATACTATAAGGCAAGTCATATTCCAGTACACAGGTAATATAGGTATACTATAAGGCAAGTCATATT
>NC_034608.1:82379838-82382316 GCF_900095145.1 Mus pahari | reverse complement strand
ACTGGAGCAAAGATGGCTCTCCTTCCAGCTCAGTCCTTGAGACTCCTCCCAGGCAGACACCCCTCCTTGGGCGGGAAAGGTGACGGGTGACTGGAGCCAGAAATGGGATCTTTCCCAGAACCTGTGTCACTTCTGCAGACCGCCCTCTCCCTGGCAGTGCATGGGAGCAAAGATGGCCCTCCTTCTGGTTCAGGCCCTGAGACTGCTCCCAGGCAGACATCCCTCCAAAGGTGGGAAAGGCACTGGATTACTGGAGCCAGAAAAGGGATCTTTCCTAGAAGCTGTGTCACTTCTGCAAGCTGCCCTCTCCCTGGCCAGATCAGAGCAGAGAAGGGTCTCCTACTGGCTCAGTCTTTGAGACCCCTCCCGGGCAGGCATACCTCCATGGGCAGGAAATGTGCAGGATGACTGGAGCCAGATAAGGTGTCTGTCCCACCAGCTGTGTCACTCTGCAGGCAACCCTCTCCCTGGCCACGCACTGGGGCAAAGATGGATCTCTTACCAGCTTTCCTCTAGTGGGAAAGGTACCGGATGTCTGGAGCCAGAAACAGGATCTTTCACAGAAGCTGTGTTGCTTCTGCAGGCCACCCTCTCCCCAACAGTGCACCAGAGCAAAGATGGACATCTGGGTTCTTTCCAGCTTCTAGCTATTATAAGTAAGGCTGCTATGAACATAGAGGAGCTTGTGATTCCATCTTAAACTGGTAAAAATGGCTAAGATAAAACAACTCAAGTGATAGCACCTGCTCTTGAGGATGAGTGGAAAGATGAACTCTCCTCCATAACGGGGGGGGGGGGGGGAGGGTTGCAGAATTCTACAGCCACTTTGCAAATCAATCTGATGTTTCCTCAGAAAACTGAACATGTTTCTACTTGAAAAGCAAGCTGTACAGATCCTGGGCATATATCCATAAGATGTTCTAACTTGTAATAAGGACACATGCTCCACTATGCTCATCGCAGTTTCATTTGTAGTAGCCCAAAACTGGAAGTAACCCAGATGTCTCTCAGCTGAGAAATGGACACAGAAAATGTGGTTCAGTTACACAATACTATTCAACTACAAAAATGAAGGCATTATGAATTTAGCAGGCAAATGAATGGAACTAGAAAACATCATCCTGCATGAGACAACTCAGACTGAAAAAGGACATGCATGGTGTGGACTCACTGATAAGTGGATATTAGCCCAAACTTAGAGAATAACTAGGATACAACACACAGACAAGAAGAAGTTTAACACAGGAAGGATGAAGTGAGGGAGCTTTAATTCCACTTTGAAGGGTGAACAACATAATCATGGGAGTCAGAAGGATGGAAGGATGTGGGTGGGGGGAGGAGGGTAGGGAAAAGGGAACAGGATCAGGTATGGGACAAGGTATAGGAAACAAGACCAGAGGGCTAGGAGAATGAGTAAAAATATAATGCCTCTAGGGGCAGGATGTGGGGATAAGCTCTAGAAAGTACCAGAGATCTGGGAAGTGAGAATCTCTCAGATCTCAGTGGGGATGACCTTAGCCGAAATGTCCAACAGTAGGCAGAGGGAACTCAAAGAGTGACCTGCTATAGATAGACAGAGCCTGAAGTGGACAGATGAGATTACCAAACCAGTATCAAAGTTTCTGAAGCAGAATTGTTCCTGTCTAAAAGAACCATAGGGACAAAAATGGAGAAGAGTTTGGAGGTAAAGCTATCTAGTGACCAACCCAACTTAGGATCCATCTCATGGGGAGGCACCAAAGCCAGACACTATTACTAACATTGTGATGTGCTTACAGACAAGATTTGTGCTGTGAGTGGTTCTGTAAGATACTGACTGAGACAAATGCATTGACAGAAGTTGGGAACCTGTGTAGTTGAATTAGGGGAAAGATTGAAGAAGTTGAATGGGAGGGTGATCCCATAGGAATTCCTGCAGTCTAAACTAACCCAGAACCCTGGGTGCTCCCTTAGACTGAGCCACCACCAGGATGCATACAAGGGCTGACCCATGTCCGCTGGCACATATATAGCAGAGGACTGCCTGGTCTGGCTTCAGTGGGAAATGATGTACCTAATCCTCCAGAGACTTGAGGTCCCAGGGAAGGTGGTTGCCTGGTGTTGGTGGGAGAGTATAAACACTCCCATAGGCAATAGTGAGGAAGAATGGAATGAGGAACTATGGTAGGGAAGTGACTGCAGTGAAAATAAAATAATTTTTAAATTTTATTGGAGAGAGTTAAACAATGGTCTCACAGACCCTGATATAAAGTTTATATTTTGGCAAAGTTTTTAATGATATAAAAGAATGGAGAGTATTTAGAGAGTTAAATGTCTTTAATTCAAGTTTGCAATTCTAAAGATAGCACAGAAAACCAAGAAAAGCAGCATGTGCAAAGCATTGGAAACCACTACTTTTAGTTGTTTTAAATCACATAGTGTTATGTGGGCTGTTATATTCTGCTCCTCTTCCTCTTCCTCTTCCTCTTCCTCTTCCTC
>NC_034608.1:82358734-82377167 GCF_900095145.1 Mus pahari | reverse complement strand
CTCCTCCTCCTCCTCCTCCTTCTTCTTCTTCTACATCTTCTTCAAGTTCATCGAACTTCTTCCTCAGGAGTGTCGAATGGCTCTCTGCAAAAGCAACCTGACGGTCTCACACTGGAATTGGCAGTGCTTAATTGAGCCAACAAGTAAGTGAATTATAGGGTTGGCACAGGGCAGGAGGAGAATTGTCCCATGAAAAGAATTACAAGGCATAATAAAATAGACATTTGTAGTCCAGTATAAGAGGTAGATGTAAATCCCAAAGGGAAAGGCACAGATCAGGAAGACCAGTGCTGTAAGCACAATGGTCACATACAGCCTGGTCACAGGAGTCAGCTGTGAAACACAGAAGATCCTGACCAGTAGAGCTAGATTGGATCGAGCGAGAACCACAAATAAAACAAGTAACCACACAACTATGATGGAATCAAGTTTCCAACACATATCCCAGTTATAAATATTATCCAGAAATCCACAACTTTTTCCTTCCAGGAGGCTCATCAGAAAGGACAAAGCCCAGGTCAGAGTACAAATGACAGTTGTTATGTGTTTTAGGTGTTGGTCATGATGATAGTTGGTCCAAATGACAGACAACCTGTACTCAGTACTAATGGCTGTGACCATGCTCACACCTGCAAGGTAAGCAAGTGTGGGCAAGGTGTAGAAAAACAATAGGATGTTTATGTGGAGTGAAAAGGACAATGATAATTTCCAGTGAAAATACAATATGAGGGCAGAAGAAGAGGAAGTTTGCCCCAGCCAGACTGAGGATGTAGACAGAGAAGATATTCCTGCACATGTGTAAACCCAGAAGCCACAACACTATGACATTTCCTACCAGAACAATGAAGGCAACGATGATGGATAGCAAAATCATGGCATGGAACACAATGTCACAAGGTGAAGTTTCTATGTGGTAGCTTTGATTTTTTTATGAGGTCAGCCTCCAAGTCTGAGATGTTTGAGTCCATGCTTGGGAACACTCCTGGGAAGAAAACCAAGACATATTCACATGCTTTGATTCCTCTGATTCTCAGGACCACCCTGATTGATATATGATATATGATATATGAAACAGGTGAAGGATTTGAACAAAAAGATTCAAGACCTCAAAATGGAAAAAGAAACAATATAGAAACCACAAGTGGAAGCAATCCTGGATATGGAAAGGGAACAGGGAATACAAATACAAGCTCCATCTATTTGCTTAAGAATTTCAGGAATTCATGGAAGAGCCAGAGAAAGTACCCAAAGANCTGAAGGTGCTGCAACCCTGTAGGCGGAACAACAATATGAACTAACCAGTACCCCCTGAGCTTGTGTCTCTAGCTGTATATGTAGCAGAAGATGGCCTAATCTGCCATCACTCGGAATAGAGGCCCCTAGATCTTGCAAACTTTCTATGACCCAGCACAAGGGAAGGCCTGGGCCAAGTAGTGGGAGTGGCTGGGTAAGGGAGCAGGGGTGGGGGGTATAGGGAACTTTTGGGATAGCATTTGAAATGTAAATAAAGAAAATAATAATAATAATAATAATAATAATAATAATAATAATAAAAAGAATTTCAGGAATTCATTGTTTTAATAGTTGAGTAGTATTCCATTGGGTAAATGAACCACATTTTCTGTATCCATTCTTCTGTTGAGGGACATCTGGGTTCTTTCCAGCTTCTGGGTATTATATATAAGGCTGCTATGAACATAGTGGAACTTGTTTCCTTATTTCATGTTGGAGCATCTTCTGGGTATAAGCCCAGAAGTGGTATAGATGCATCCTCTAGTAGTACTATGTCTAATATTCTGAGGAACCACCAAACTGATTTACGGATTGGTTATACCAGCTTGCAATCCCACCAGCANTGGAGGAGTGTTCCTCTTTCTTCACATCCTTTCTAGCATCTGCTGTCACCTGAGTTTTTGATCTTAGCCACTCAGACTGGTGTGAGGTGGAATCTTGGAATTGTTTTGATTTGCATTTCCCTGAGGACTAAGGATGTTGAACATTTCTTTAGGTGCTTCTCAACTACATGTCCCTCAATAGAGGAATGGATACAGAAGATGTGGTACATTTAAACAATGGAATACTACTCAGCTATTAAAAACAATGAATTCATGAAGTATTTAGGCAAATGGATGGAACAAGAAAATATCATCCTGAGTACGGTAAATGAATCCCAAAAGAACACACATGGTATACTCTCACTGAAATGTGGATATTAGCCCAGAACCTTGGAGTACCAAAGATACAATTCAGAGCAAATGAAGTTCAAGAAGAAGGAAGCCCAAGGTATGGATGCTCTGGTCCTTCTTAGATGGGTGAACAAAATAGGCATGGGAGCTGAGACTGAAGGAAAGACCATCCAGAGACTCCCCCACCTAGGGATCTATCCACATACAGTCACCAAACATAAGCACTCTTGTGGATGCCAAACAGTGCTTGCTGAGAGGAGCCTGACATAGCTGTCTCCTGAAAGGCTCTGCCAGTGCCCGACAAATACAGACGTGGATGCTCTCAGCCAACCATTGGACTGAGCACAAGGCCCCCAGTGGAGGATCTAGAGAAAGGACGGAGGAAGCTGAATGAACTTGCAGCTCCATAGGAGGAACAATAATATGAACCAACCAGTACTCCAAGTACTTCCAGAGATGAAAACACCAACCAAAGAGTACACATGGAGGCACCCATAACTCCAGCTGCATATGCAGCAGAGGATGGCCTTATTGGACATGAGTGGGAGGAGAGGCCTTTGGTCCTGAGAAGGCTTGATGCCTCAGTGTAGGGGAATTCCAGGACAGGGAAGCAGGAGTGGATGGGTTGGTGAGCAGAGGGGGTGGGTGGGAAAGGGGTTTCTCTGAGGAGAAGCCAGGAAAGGGGATGTTATTTGAAATGAAAATAAAGAAAATATCTAATAAAAAAAAACCAAATACAATCATTATCAATGGAATTGAAGAGGCAGAAGTGAGAATACTATATCAGATATTGATAGATAGGTCAAAGAAAATGCCAACTGTAAATTTCCTAACCCAAATATCCAGAAAATATAGGACACAAGGAAAGGACTACACCTAAGGAAATAGGACTAGAAGAGGATGAAGACTCACAGTTCAAAGGGTTAGAAATAATCTTCAACAAAAATCATAGAAGAAAATTTCCCTAACCTAAAAAAGGGATTCCATAAATGTAAAATAAGTTTACAAAACATCAAACTGTTTGGACCAGAAAAGAAAATCTTCTTACCAGATAATAATCAAAATATTAAAGGTATAGAACAAATAATAAATATTAAAACTCTAAGGGGAAAAGTCCAGGTAAGGTATAAAGACAAACTTATCCTATGGAATAACAAAAAAAAAATCAAGGATAGCTAAAACAATTCTGAACAACAGAAATATTTCTGGAAATATCACCATCACTGACCTCAAGCAATAGTGATAAAAATCATATGGTATTTATACTGAGAAAGATAAGTCAATCAAGGGAATAGAATCAAATACCCTAAAGTAAACTTAAACACCTAGTTCTTTGATCTTTTTCAAAGAAGATAAAACAATATTGTGGAAATAATTATCTTCAACAAATGGTGTAGATTTAATTGGCAATGTGCATGTTGAAGAATGCAAACCAATCCATATCTCTTGCCCTGCACAAAACTCAAGTTCTAGTTCATCCAGGTCTTCAACATAAAAAAAAACCAGGTTCACTGAATGTAATAGTGGAGAAAATAGGACATAATCTAGAATGAATAGGCACAATGGGAAATTTCCTGAACAGAAAATCAATGTCTCAGGCTGTGATCAACAATTGATAAATGGGTGGTCTTCGAACTGAAAGTATTTTGTAAGGCAAAGCACACTGTCAACTTGAGAAAATGGCAATCAATAGACTGTGAAAAGATCTTCATGAACCCTACATCTACTACAGGGTTAATACCCAAACTATATAAAAAATTTAAAAAGTTAGACTGCAGAATACCACAAACCCCATTTAAAATATGGGGTTCAGGACTACACAAAGACTTCTCAATAGAGGAGTCCCAAATGGTAGAGAAGCACTTAAAGAAATGTTCAACACCATTAGTAATCAGGGAAATGCAAATCAGAAGAACTCTGAGATTCCATCTTATCATGGTTAAAGGGCTAAGATTATAAACTCAAGGGATAGCACATGCTGGCAAGGATGAGGAGAAAGGGAAACACTCCTCCATTGCTGGTGGGATTGCAAATTAGTATAATCATTTTGGGAATCTGGTGGTTCCTCCGAAAATTGGAAATACTTCTACCTGTAGACTCATGTATACTGCTCCTGGGCATATACCCACATCATGCTCCACAAAATCACAAGGACCCATGCTCCACTATGATCATCACAGCTTTATATGTAATAGCCAAAAACTGCAAGCAACCCAGATATCTCTCAACTGAAGAATGGATACAGAAACTGTAGTATATTTACACAATGGTATATTATTCAGCTGTTAAAACAAAGACATCATGAATTTTGTAGCAAATTAGATGGCAGTAGAAAATATCATTCTGTATGAGGTAATCTAGACCCGAAAGAACATGAGTGGTATGTACTCACTGATAAGTTGATATTAGCCAACAAGTACAGAACACCCATGATATAACACATAGACTCTCAGAAGTTGAACTTGAAGGAAGGCCCAAGGGAGGATGCTTTAATCCCACTTAGAAAGGGAACAAAATAATCATGGGAGGCAAAACCTGGTTAGGAGTGGGCAGCAGGAGTAGAAAGGAGGGCAGAATCTGGTATGTCAGGAAAAGAGGAGAGAAAGCCAAAAACCCAGGAGAATGAATGGAAATTTGCAACTATGAAATGTGTGAGCTGTATGGGGAACATGTAGAAACCCTCAAAGACTTGTAATTGGGAAGACTCCTAGGAATTAATGTGTGTGACTGAGGTGGTTTATAAATGCTTAGCCCAGGGAACGGTACTTTAGGAAGTTTGGCTTTATTGGAATAGTTGTGTTACTGTGTGTGTGGGCTTTAATTCCCTGGTTCTAGCTGCCTAGAAATTAGTCTTCTCCTTTCTGCCTTTGGAACAAGATGTAGACCTCTTGGCTCCTCCTATACCATGCTTGCCTAGATGCTGCCATTGATCCCACATTGATCATAATGGACTGAACCTCTGAATCTGTAAGCTAATCCTTATTAAATATCCTAAAAAGAGATGCCTTGGTCATGGTCACAGCAGTAGAACTCTAAGGAATACAGGAGTTGGTACCAGGAAGCGGGGTATTGCTGTGAGAGGCTTTTGTTGGGAAGAATTTGGATTTGTAACTTTGTATTTGGAAAGCAATGGAATGCTTTTAAGTGGGGATAAGTTGGATATCCTACTAGGAATTTGCTGAGAGTGATTTGAACTGTGCATATCTGGCCCAAGAGGTTTCAGTGGAGTAGAGATACAGTATGTGGCCTAGAGATTGTTCTTCTGGTAATTTGGTAAAGAATATGTTTGCTTTCTGCTCTTTACTGAAGAGTCTACCTGAGTCTAAGGTAAAGATATTTATGCTGATTGCCTTGCCAAGGGAAGTCTCAATAGAGTCCAGCAGAGACTTTGTTCCCTGGTTTAGTCTCATGAAAAGCATTTTAATGATAAGGAGCAAGCTGAAAAATGAAAAATATAAAATGTACAGTTCAAGTAATAAAGGTGCACCAGGAGTTGAGATGGAGATAACTTTCTTCAAGGAGATAAATAGATTAATGGTGACTTTGGGACAAGATCCCACCCAGCTAAGCTTATTGTTTATGCATTCAAAGTTGAACAAGGGGCAGTTATGGTTAGGTTTTATTACTAATTGGTTATTGTTTTCACTCGTCAATGTCGTCTCATCAAAGTCATCTTGTCAAAGTTACCCTGTAACAAGAAATACAAACATAACACACAAATCCACAAATAAAACTTTTCCTGTCTATCAAGCAGAAACAAGAAACAGCCAGAAAGTGGCACTCGTGAGAAAGACCTCCCTATGACACCCAAAATACAGAGTCTTTTTTATCTATCAGGCAGAAATGAGAAACAACCACAAAGGAGTGCACACACACAAGAAAAGAACCAGATTGGTGGGCATCTCTCAGCTCCCCTGAGTCCATGCCCACTCCAGACTGAGACTCATGGCATATCCTGACCATAGCCACAGCTCCCAGATACTTCTATCCCTAACTCCAACCGGCCACAGATTAAAAATCAAGGCCTTGTTCCCAGAAAAAATTGGCAACATTTAGAATCAGTGAGCAGAAAAATGCACAAGAAAACAAAAAATAACCGGAACCAGAAAAAGTTACAGCCAGTAGTAACAAGAACCAACCAGAAGGTGGTGCTCACAGAAGATGGATGTGGCACCACTGAGACCTGGAAGAAAAGGATACAGATCGCAATAACGAGAAGCACCCAGATGGTGGCGCTCCCGCACATATAACAACCCTCAGTAATGCACAAATGTTTACTCAGTCCTGGAAAAATTTATCTTTATATAATTTTTCGTTCTGCTCTATAGAATTCATAGAAAGTTTCTAACATCCAGACAAATGAGCCACCACAAAAATCATAAGCTTTTGTGCCACTGTGTAAGTATTCACCTGGTCTGGTCAGACCTGATTCCTCAGCATGGCTCAAACCTAGAGGAATTGCCATGGCACACAAGCCACCAGGTTTCACACAAATAAATCATCTCAGCATGGCTGGAAGAGGTAACCACATTTACCTTTACATAAGCTTCCTTCTGTTCACCTCTGCAGGTCTCACAGAAAGTTAAGACCAACTCAGCCCTCAGACAGGTAAGAAGCAGGAAGTTTAACACAGTGTTACAAACATAAAAACACAAACNCCTAGACTAGTTTTGCTGGCTTCAAGACCCTTCAGGTCGGTAGCCCTGTGTGTCACAGGAAACTTCCGTCTGGGAACAAGGCCTTGATTTTCCTGGCCAATGCACTTAAATGTAATGCCAGGGAAATGTTAGTGATCCACAAAAACACACACAGGAGCTAATCTGATGCAACTCACAGCAGGGTATTTATTCTATTCCAGCTAGCTCCCCCTCTCCCCTCGCCAAAGCACCTCTGTCAAACAGGACAGTTTTGGTAGTTGGGGGGGGGGTCTATGGGGCAAGACTATATAGTAAGCAGCAACCGGGGTGGGTGGGGGGAGGATAAGTGTGCAAACATGTAATTGGAAAGCTACTGTGGCCTTTAACATAATTGGCTGGTACTGGGAGTCATGTCATAAACTTAACTTCTGCCCCCCTCTTCATTGGTGGACATTGGGCAGGGATGAGCTTGTAACTTGGGGATGCAGGTTTGCTGGGGGAATAACCTGGAGATGCCAGCCTTGCTGAGGGTGTAATCTGAAGACTCAGGGCATTAGCCTACTGACTGGAGCGAGGCTCAGGTTTTGTTGGGGGATAACTTGGAAACTCATGTTAGGTATCAGCCTGTTAGTTTACCTGAATTCAAACTTAGGTCAGGTTCTCTAAAATGAAGTCTAAACTTAAAAGATTTGGCATCTTACCATTATGCATCTGTGGGTACATCGTGCCTTCCATGTCAAAATTTCAACATGCAGAAATATATATCTGCTGTGTAATTAATCAGATTTGTCCCCGTCTTTCTACTTGTTTATTTCATTGTTACATTTTGCAAGAATGTGGTTAGGTCTATTATGCAAATAAGGCAACAGCATGTAAGGTTTAAGGTTGGCCATTTCCTTGTGGTTTGCCTTTCATGAATCTTCCAGTAAACATTCTTAGTGTGAAATACTGCTTTGCTTCACATTTCCACAGTGATAAACATTTGTGCTTGCAACTGACATGGCTTGTCTGAGGCCAACACTTCCTAGTGTCTGTTTTTTATGCATCCTCAATCTCTTATGCCTTTTCTGACCCCATATCTGAGATGTTCCTTCAATGAGGTAATATATTTACCCCATTTAGGGCTAAACATTCTACAGTCATTTAATCTCAGCATTTTGCACATCTGCATTAACTGTTCCTCTGCAAAAGGAGTATTCTCACCCCCAATCTGAGATCAGCACTGTCTTATGAATATAAACATGCATGTTTCAGGGGAGTTTGGCTAGATGTCTATTTAGCAAACATCCATAGTATATTCTTGCCCAGATCCTGTGACTTCTTTAAAGGTAAGTTTTTGACCTAGTTTATAGTATCAAGTGTGTGTACACTTCTGTGGTGTGAACCTGCAATCCAGAGAAAGTGGTTGGTTATACCCTGAGCAATTATGCCTCTGTTGCACACCTTTCACTGCATGTTGGAACTGTGCTACATAGGATGTACATCTGGAAAAAGTGGTTGATGGCTTTTATCATCCATGACCAGAATCACACCTCCCAAAACTGTGAACAGTAGTCAGTAGTGAAGAAGCTTCCAGATTAGTTCCAACTAGAATTGACTGAGTCATGTATCCATAATATATGGACTATATATTCCAATAGGCTCTGACCATCTGGTTTAGGCAAATGAACAGTAGCAGAGCAATGACCTGTAGTGTGATGGAAATCTCTGAGGATTGCATGGCCAACAACTCATGAGTATGTACATTATTTTCCACACCTTCGGCATCGATGCATAATTTATCCTGTTATTGACATTTTATGGCTTAATGTAGTGTAATGCCTAATCCTGGCTGTCAACTCTAACTGTGAGCTTGGAGGTTTGTGCAGGGGTAACTTGGGAAATTCTTGAACATTGAGTCATCCTGGGGCTTGAGTGAGGGTCCCTCCCATTTTGGGGGGCTTTCACATAAATAATAGAAAGCCAACATTCACATGGAATCTGAACAACACTCTATTTAATGTTAGCTTGGTCAAGGAAGAAATAAAGAAAGAAATTAAAGACTTTTTAGAGTTTAATGAAAATTAAGCTACAACACACCCAAACATAAGGAACAAATGAAAGCATTCATAAGAGGAAAACTCATAGCTCTGAGTGCCACTAAAAACAAAAACAAAAACAAAAACAAAAAACAAACAAACAAATAAAAAACAACAAAAAAACTAGAGAGAGCATACACTAGCAGGTTTATTGCATACCTAAAAGCTTTAGAGCAAAAGGAAGCAAATTCACCCAAGAGGAGTAGATGGCAGGAAATAAACTCAGGGCTGAAATCAACCATATGGAAACAAAAAGAACTATTCAAAGAATCAGCCAAACTAGGAGCTGGTTCTTTGAGAAAATCAACAAGATAAATATGGTGCATTGGGCTATACAAAGACAGTCTGATTTCCAGTTGAGGCTAGATGTTGAACCCCACGACCTACACGGGACAGAAGGAGTTCTCTCGTGTCTCCTGGAATTCTGGATTCTGTCAATGTTACCACCCTCTCAACCTCCACAGGAGAAGCATGGTTAGTAGTCACATAGGCAATGGTCCAAGCTTCTGACCTTTAGGCTAGACTCCTCCCCAGTTAACTAGCAACAGAAAAGATAGCAGCATAATTCAAGAGGGGTTGTTTGGCCTCTCCTTGCTCTCTCAATCCTTTCTCTCTCTCTCTCTCTCTCTCTCTCTCTCTCTCTCTCTCTCTCTCTCTCTCTGTCTGTCTTCTCCTCTCTTCTGTCCACACTCCTCTCTCTTCCTTTCTCTCCCTCTTACTCTCTAGCCTTTCTTCTCTCTTTGCCTTTACCCTTTGCCTCCTCTTGGCCATGGCCGGTCTCTCTCTCTCTCTCTCTTTCCACCTTCGCTATTTCCCCCTGCCTTTCTATAATAAAGCTCTAAAACCATAGACTGTCTTTGTTCAAGGCCCACTGTGTAGACTCTCACCTATATGAGAACCTGACTCCCTCAGCCTTCTCTTCCATAACCTGTGAGCATAGGCTGTCTCTCCAGGCCCCCTTGGTTTTGGGGGCTTCCCTTTGTCCACCCACTGTCAAGTGGATCAGTGGCTTAGATGACCAGCTGGGGCTGAGTGGAAAGCAACTGGCATTCACCTGCCCATAGCATAGGTGGAACTCTGGTTGGATATGGGCTATCCTCCCTTCCCCTCTTCCCCAGGCCCCTTTTAGTTCCCATAGACAGATAAACCCTTAGCCAGACTAACTAGAGGGTACAGGGATAGTATCCAAAGTAACAAAATCAGAAAGGAAAAGGGAGACATAACAACAGAACATGAGGAATCCAAAACATCATCAGTTCCTACTTCAAATGGCTATACTCAGCAAAACTGGAAAACCTCAATGAAATGGACAAATTTCTAGACAGATACCAGGTACCAAAGTTAAACCAGGTTCAGATTAATGACTTAAACAGTCCCATATCTCCTAAAGAAATAGAAGCAGTGATTAATAGTCTCCCAACCAAAAAATGTCTAGGACCAGATGGGTTTAGTGCAGAGTTCTATCAGAGCTTCAAAGAGACCAAATTCCAATTCTCCTCAAACTATTCCAAAAAATACAAACAGAAGGTACTCTACCCAATTCGTTCTATGAAGCCACAATTACTCTGATACCTAAATCACATAAAGACCNAACAAAGAAAGAGAACTTCAGACCAATTCCCCTTATGAATATCAATGGAAAAATACTCAATAAAATCCTCGCAAACCTTCTTTTGAGAAGGGGCAACACCCATACACACAAACACCTTCACCCATACACTTCATGCTATCAAGTCAAGGTATCCACTGAGACCAGACAAGACTGTCCATGTAGGACAGCAAGATCCACAGACACACAGGGAATAGTCTCCCTCCAGGTCAGGCTCTGAAAAGTGCTTTTTCTCCTTTCAACCAGGTCTTTCCTCAGCTCCTAAGTTTGGATGTCTAGTTACCATGTTGGTCTTTTTATATTATCTCTTTATGAAATTCTCTTCAATTACTCCAATTTTTTTTACTCCTTCTCTTTCTTCTTGGATACTAAGACATACAGAGTGCAGAGAAGTTTTAGGAAATGATTATCAAATGAAACCTGTTTTACCTGGGTCTCATCTCTAACAACAAGCCCTCACTCATTCATACATTTTCTGTCGTAAATGCAAGTGAAAGACAGTGAGATTTCCATAACAGTAGGCTTTGAATGTTTTGGATTAAAGGAAGAGAAAGAATGAAGAAAGAACAAAGTCTGTTTATTCTGCCAGCCCTCTGTTTCAGAAGGAAGCTCCTGCCTTCCGCCTTGATTTGGAGGACATGCCAGTCCCCTTTATGAATGAACAACTTGTTTTAGAACACAGCCATGGGGATTTAGAAAAATGCCATAATAGAAACTCTGAAAATAGTCAGACTATACCCTTCCCTTGATTCCATTCTCTCATGCAGAGATGGTGAGATGGCTAATGCTGAACTGGGGAAGTCACAGGAACTACCCAGTCAAGGGTGGTGGCCTGTGGGCTGAAGACAGGCAAAGGCAGAACACTGGAAAGAGCCAACACTAGGAACTCTGCTGCTGAATGGGCCAGCAGACAGTGACTGAGCAGCATTGAGGAAAATGGAAATGCATGCTGAATCATCATCAGGGAAACTACCGTGAAACAGGAGTACTATTTCTAAATAGGCTTTAAGTAATGATGCAGTGTTGACAAGTCACCGCTATAGCTTACAAATAGTATTGAGAGCCTGGAGGGATGGATCCACCTGCTATTCTTGAAAAGAAGCCATATTCAATGCCTAGGACCCACATCGGGTGCCTCTCAAACAGCCTGTAACTCCAGCCCCATGGCATCCTGATATGTGCAGAATCATACACACATGGTAATTAAAAACTGAATAAAGAATGTTGTATCAAATTAGCAGGCAGATGATGAAGCCCTCTCATAACCACAGCACACAGCCTCACAAAAGAGGCTAGAAATGAGAAACAATGCCTAGTTACCTCCTGGTGTCAGCCAGTGGCTCAATTCAAGTGAAGCTGCAGGAACTGTATCCTACTGATGTCATTCAATGAAGCCATTCTTTTGAGATGACAGATGGGAAAGAAAAAGATAGACATTCATGAGACTTTCACTCGTACCTTATATGTCCTCTTTCTACATAGTTTTCTATATTTAAATGTCGTTCTTTAATCATCTCCATTGGAGTTATTTTTCTTGTTTATACTTTATTTCTTTATTGAGGGCTTTATGAATAATCATTAAGAATGAAAAATAGATCTTGAAATATGGTGGTACTTATAAGGAGAGACCAAATTCCTTAGTGACCAGAATATAATAGCTCCTCAAATACAGCACAGTAAAATAACACCTTAAAAAACCTGGGCTGCAAGCTATACAACTTGAGAGCTGAGAACTTTATCATTAATATTAATCTGAAGCACATCACCATGCCAGAAGAAAAAGATACGAATGGAATTGATATTGTTACCCACATTAGTTACACTACTCTATTCATCTCCCATCAGGCAGTGTTGAGTCCCATGTATGGCATCAGCAGAGACAGGGGATAGAAAATGACATCCGTCTTCTGATTTAAAATTATAGTATCCTTATGTCACAGAGGATAAGAATGGCTATGTGGGAACTCCAGTGGTGTCTGTAGTACCAGGTGAGCTTTCAAGTCAGTATTCACTGAGGGTTATTGGAAGTCCTCCGAAATCAGTAATGAACAGAAGAGAAAGACAGCCCCCCCCCATGTGGCACTCGGTGCTGCTAGTGGGCCTGTTCTTCACAATACAACAATGAAAACTCCTGAGTATTTGAGCTGTAGCCCCTACCATTTTCGATAAGAATATGGTATCTTATTTTCTCTAAGCCAACGGGACAAATGCTACAGAAGTAAGTGAAATATGCATGGCCAGGTCTTCTTATTTCATGATTAAGACAAATTCATATTTCACTCTAAATGCATAAATTCAAGCAGTGAAGTAAAAGAAACAATATGAGTCCATCTTTTTCTTACTGTTTCTGATCCAAGCAAAGTGTACAAGCTCGTGTTTCTGAGGGAAACACGACGCAGGTGTTCTCTCCTGCTATGATGAGAACTCTAGACTCTGGGGCTATTGCCACGTATGAAGGGTACTCAAGCACTGGGAAGTCCTTTATGTGTTTTAGATGTAAGCTTAGCCTTAATGACAGATCCATCTCTCCAACCCTGTTATGTCTTATTAAATGACACTCCCCCTCTATTTTCAACCTCACTACATTGCTTCTTTTCTCTTTTCATGTCCAAAGTTCCTTTGTACCATATTTTATTATTCCCATTTTTGACCATCATCAGAATATTAATTGGGAAACACTCTGGCACTTTTCCTCATCCTCCTCTAAGCAACATACAGAAATGATGTGGCCAAAGGGATGATCAAAAAGGGTGAACCTGATGCCAAATTTCTAGGTGCAGTTCTATACTCTGTAAGACCAGGTGGTTAATCGCCCATCCCACTTGCTTTCCAAAATGGTACATCTGACCTTAGTCTCTTTGGAGTATTCAAAGATTTAATATAGGGTAAACACTATACACCATGAAACATTTGAGTGACATATATGCTTCTCCTCTTCTGGTTGAAATAAGCCTATACATCTCTTTAAACTTCAAGTCCTGCACCATTTTTAATGTTCACCATCAGAGAAAACTAATGATCCTCTTGGGAAGAATATGGGACTTTCATTTTATACTTCATAGAACCTCACTCAGCATCTGCCACTAAAGTCCTCATAATTGAAGAATGCTTCCTCAGGGGTACTCAGACCTCTTCCTCACTTTTTCCTCCTTCTACTGTTAAGTCATCAGTTCACAGACATGTCTTAATCTGAGACTGCACACCAAAATGATTCTAGATTCCTAAGAAAGCTGTATTATCCTAACATTAATGGCTTCCCCATAAGCATCTAGACAGAGACAGAGCTGTCCACAAAGATTTAGGATAAATGTCATTTACCATATTATATATGTTTGTTCTAGAGCTTTTTACAATCTCATTTCTATTTTCAATCTAACCTAAAACCACCTTTAATTTCACTACCATGGAGAAGACCAGGGCCTACATGAAATGTAAATCCGAAAGGTTTATCATCTCTACTCCTTTTGTTGATGCTTACATGTGTATAATGAATGTGAACAATGGGAAGGATAATAATTCAATCAAGATTGTCAGAAATACTCCTGAACCACAAACTGCTTAGTTCCCCTGGTTACTTTGGTATTGTGGAAAGACTCTATGCTATAATTGCCAACAGATTTCATCTATGTATGATCTCTCTGGGACGTTGTAAAGTGATGGCCATGGTGCTATAGAGAACATCATCCCTACATCCACTGTTGCTACTAATACTTTGTGGCAATGTCTTCCCAGAACTGAATGGGAGTTCCCTGTCATGGCCTTCCATGTGTCTACCCCAGTATGTCTGAAATGGGTCTGACATGCTTCCTGGAGAAACCTGCCAGGTATGATGACATCAAGAAATTAGTTAATCGTGCACTTGGGCCCCTAATAAAGGACTTTCTGGCTACAGTGAGGGTCAAGTTGTGTCCTGCAACTTTAGCAGGGATACTCAGTCTTCCATATTTGATGCTAGGGCTGGCATTGCCATTGCTCTCAGTGACAAGTTTGTAAAGGCCATTGTCTGCTATGAAAATGAATATGGCTATTGCAACAAGGTGTTGGATCTCAAGGTCTACATGGACTCCAGGGAGTAAGAAGTCATGAATCACCAATACTAGCAAGGACATGAAATAAAAGTTAAGTTCTGGGCTCCCAAAGAGTCCATGCCCCAACTCATTTCTCAACACTGAGCTTCTCCCTCATAGTTTCCATCCCAGAACCCCAGAAGAAGGGGAGGACTTATTGACCCCTAATTTCTTGAATGTCATCAATAAACTTTATTACACGAACAAAAAAGTAATGTTTGTTGACATAATAAATAATAATGGGAAGCTGAAGAAATCTAACTGTCCAAGAAGTAGAAAATGGATGCATAAATTTGAAGATATTCATTCAATAAGACATATAGAGCAATTAAAACAATGTACTAAACCTACATAATCATTGAGAATGAAAATATACTATTGAACTTGAAATTTTACTACAAAATATTGCATGTGATACTTTACAAACTTGTCAAACCTTATTTTTAAATATTTTTATTCAAAAAAGTTTTTAAATTTAAATATATTTTATCATATTCTTCTCGTCCCCTAAAATCATTCAGATATTCTCTTGCTTCCTACCCATACAACTTAAATTCTTTCTCAAAAAACAAAAATCCAAAACAACAAAACCATCTGAAACAAAGAAAAATAATTCCATCTAAAACTTAAAAACAGAACACGAAAATGGACTCTGCAGTTGTTTTGTGTATGTGTTCTTTTATTTGGTTACTGGGAGTTTGTTTCTTTGTATGTATATTTATGTAATAGGAAACACAGTATAAATCGATGTACTGTGCAGTGATAAAGAAATTCCAAACAGAGTAACTTCAGTGTGATCATCAATGGTGCTGAGTAGATCAGTGTACATTAGTCTACATAAACTGATACAGAACCTTTGGTCATAAAGTCCTAGAATGCAAACTCATCATTCTTTTTATTATTATTATTATATTAGATATTTTCTTCATTTACATTTCAAATGCTATCCAGAATGTCCCCTATACCCTCCCNCCACCCTGCTCCCATGCCTACCACTCCCACTTCTTGGCCCTGGTGTTTCCCTGTATGGGGCATATAAAGTTTGCAAGACCAAGGGGCATCTCCTTCCAATGATGGCTGACTAGGCCATATTATGCTATCTATGCAGCTAGAGACACGAGTTCTGGGGGTACTGGTTAGTTCATATTGTTGTTTCACCTATAGGGTTGCAGACCCCTTCAGTTCCTTGGNTAATTTCTCTAGCTCCTCCACTGGGGTCTCTGTGTTCTATCCTATAGATGACTGTGGGCATCCACTTCTATATTTGCCAGGCACTGGCATAGCCTCACAAGAGATAGCTATATCAGTGTCTCAGTAATATCTTCCTGGGATATGCAATAGTGTCTGCTTTGGTAGCTGATTATGAGATGGACCCTTCAGTGGGGCAGTCTCTGGATGGTCTTAGCTCCAAACTTTGTCTCTGCCGTTTCTTTCATGGGTAATTTATTCCCTATTATAGAGAGGAATGAAGTATCCACATGTTGGTCTTCTTTCTTCTTGATTTTCTTATGTTTTGAAGATTGTATCTTGGATATGCTAGGTTTCTGGGCTAATATCCACTTATCAGTGAGTGTATATCAAGTGAGTTATTTTGTGATTGGGTTACCTCACTCAGGATGATATCCTCCAGATACATCAATTTGCCTAAGAATTTTATAAGTTCATTGTTTTTAATAGCTGAGTATTACTCCATTGTGCAAATGTACCACATTTTCTGTATCCATTCCTCTCTTGAGGGACATCTGGGTTCTTTCCAGCTTCTGGCTATTATAAATAGGGCAGCTATGAACATAGTGGAGCATATGTCCTTATAACCAGTTGGAACATCTTCTAGGTATATACCTAGAAAAGGTATTGCTGGATCTTCCGGTAGTACTATGTCCAGTTTTTTGAGGAACCACCACGCTGATTTCCAGAGTGGTTGTACAAGCTTGCAATCCCACCAGCAATGGAGGAGTGTTCCTTTTTCTCCACACTTTCGCCAGCATCTGCTGTCCCCTGAATTTTTTATTTTAGCCATTTTGAGTGGTGTGAGGTGAAATCTCAGGGTTGTTTTGATTTGCATTTCCCTGATGATTAAGGATGTTGAACATTTTTTGAAGTGCTTCTCAGTCCTTCAGTACTTCTCAGTTGAGAATTCATTGTTTAGCTCTGTACCCCATTATTTAATGGGGTTATTTGAATTTTTGGAGTCCAGCTTCTTGAGCTCTTTGTATATATTGGATATTAGTCACCTAATCAGATTTAGGATTGGTAAAAAATTGTTTCCCAATCTGTTGATGGCCTCTTTGTCTTATTGGCAGTATATTTTGCCCTATAGAAGCTTTGCAATTTTATGAGGTCCCATTTGTTGATTCTTGATCATACAGCAACGGCCATTGCTGTTCTGTTAAGGAATTTTTCCCCTGTGCCCATTTCTTCAAGGCTTTCCCCCACTTTCTCCTCTATATATTTCAATGTTTCTGGTTTTATGTGGAGTTCTTTGAGCCACTTATACTTGAGCTTTGTACAATGAGATAAGAATGGATCAATTCATATTCTTCTGCATGCTAAAAGCCAGTTGTGCCAGCACCATTTGTTAAAAATGTTGTCTTTTTTCCACTGGATTGTTTTAGTTCCTTTGTCAAGGATCAGGTAACCATAGGTGTGTTCTTTTCTAGGTCTTCAGTTCTGTTCCATTGACCTACCTGTCTGTCACTATACTAGTAGCATGTAGTTTTTAATCACAATTTCTCTGTAGTACAGCTTGAGGTCAGGCATGGTGATTCCCCCAGAGGTTCTTTTAATGCTGAGAATAGTTTCTGCTATCCTAGGTTTTTTATTATTCTAGATGATTTTGCAAGTTACCCTTTCTAATTCACTGAAGAATTGAGTTGGAATTTTGATGGGGATTGCATTGAATCTGTAGATTGTTTTTGGCAGTATAGCCACTTTTACTATATTAATCCTGCGGATACATGAGCATGGGAGATCTTTCCATTTTTGAGATCTTCAATTTCTTTCTTCAGAAACCTGAAGTTTTTTTCATTCAGATCTTTCACCTCCTTAGTTAAAATCACACCTTTATGCCTACTGTGAATGGTGTTTTCCCCTAATTTCTTTCTCATCCTGTTTATCCTTCATGTAGAGAATGGGCATTGATTTGTTTGAGTTAATTTCATATCCACTTACTGCACTGAAGCTGTTTATCAGGTTTAGGAGTTCTCTGGTGGAATTTTAGAGTCACTTATGTAAACAATCATATCATCTTCTAGTGATATTTTGACTTCTTCCTTTCCAATTTGTATCCCTGTGATCTCCTTTAGTTGTCGAATTGCTCTGGCTAGTACAATATAGAATGGGTAGTGAGAAAGTAGGCATCCTTGTCTAGTCCCTGATTTTAGTGGGATTCCTTCCAGCTTCTCTCCATTTATTTTGATGTTGGCTACTGGATTGCTGTATATTCCTTTTATTATGTTAAGGTATGGGCCTTGAATTCCTGATCTTTCCAAGACTTTTATTATGAAGAGGTGTTGTATTTTGTCAAATGCTTTCTCAGCATCTAACAAGATGGTCATGTGATGTTTCTCTTTGAGTTTGTTTATATAGTGGACTACATTGATGGATTTCCATATATTAAACCATCCCTGCATCCATGGGATGAAGCCTACTTGGTCATGATGGATGATCATTTTGATGTGTTCTTGGATTCGGTTTGAGAGGATTTTATTCAGTATTTTTGCATCGATATTCATAAGGAAAATTGGTCTGAAATTCTCTGTCTTTGTTGGATCTTTGTATGGTTTAGGTATCAGAGTAATTGTGGTTTCATAGAACGAATTGGGTAGATTACCTTCTTTTTCTAATTTGTGGAATA
>NC_034608.1:82354261-82358446 GCF_900095145.1 Mus pahari | reverse complement strand
TTGAATAGTTCTTTTTGTTTCCACTTGGTTGATTTCACCCCTAAGTTTCATTATTTCCTGCTGTCTACTACTCTTGGGTGAATTTACTTCCTTTTGTTCTAGACCTCCTAGGTGTGCTGTCAGACTACTAGGGTATCCTCTCTCTAGTTTCTTTTTGGCAGCACTCAGAGCTATGAGTTTTCCTCTTACGACTGCTTTCATTGTGTCCCATAAGTTTGGGTATGTGGCTTCATTTTCATTAAACTCTTAAAAAGTCTTTAATTTATTTCTTTATTTCTTTCTTGACCAAGGTATCATTGAGTAGAGTGTTGTTCAGTTTCCACGTGCATGTTGGCTTTCTAATATTTATGCTGTTATTGAAGATCAGCCTCAGTCTGCGGTGATCTGATGGGATGCCTTGGATAATTTAAATACTTTTGTATCTGTCAAGGCCTGTTTTGTGACTGATTATATGGTTAATTTTGGAGGAGGTATCGTGAGATGCTGAGAAGAAGATATATCCTTTTATTTTAGGATAAAATGTTCTGTAGATATCTGTTAAATCCATTTGTTTCATGACTTCTGTTAGTTTCCTTGTGTCTATGTTTAGTTTCTGTTTCCAGGATCTGGTCATTGGTGAGAGTGGGGTGTTGAAGTCTCCCACTATTATTGTGTGAGGTGCAATGTCTGCTTTGAGTTTTACTAAAGTTTCTTNAATGAATATGGCTGCCCTTACATTTGGAGCATAGATATTTAGAACTGAGTACTCATCTTGTTAGATTTTACCTTTGATGAGTATGAAGTGCCCCTCTTTGTCTTTTTTTGATAAATTTAGGTTGGAAGTCAATTTTATTTGATATTAGAGTGGCTACTCCAGCTTGTTTCTTTGGACCATTTGCTTGAAAAATTGTTTTCCAGCCTTTTACTCTGAGGTAGTGTCTGTCTTTGTCCCTGAGGTGGGTTTCCTGTAAGCACCAAAATGTAGGGTCCGGTTTGTGTAGCCAGTCTGTTAGTCTTTGTATTTTTATTGGGGAATTGAGTCCATTGATGATAAGAGAAATCAGAGACAGGAAATTTTTGGTTTCTGTCATTTTTGTTGTTAGAGTTGGGATTCTGTTCTTGTGGCTGTCTTCTTTTGGTTTTGTTAGGGGATTACTTTCTTTCTTTTTCTAGGGTGTAGTTTCTCAGTGTTGGTGTTTTCCCTTTATTATCCTTTGAAGGGCTGGATTCATGAAAAGATATTGTGTGAATTTGATTTTGTCTTGGAATACCTTGGTATCTCTGTCTATGGTAATTGAGAGTTTATCTGGGTATAGTAGCCTGGGCTGGCATATGTGTTCTCTTAGTGTTTGTATGACATCTGTCCAGGATCATCTGGCTTCCATTGTCTCTTGTGAGAAGTCTGAAGTAATTCTAATAGGCCTGCCTTTATATGTTACTTGACCTTTTTCTCTCACTGCTTTTAATATTCTGTCTTTATTTAGTGCATTTGTTGTTCTGATTATTATGTGTCGGGAGGAATTTCTTTTCTGGTCCAGTCTATTTGGGGTTCTGTAGGCTTCTTGAATGTTCATGGGTATCTCTTTCTTAAGGTATGGGAAGTTTTCTTCTACAATTTTGTTGAAGATATTTGCTGGCCCTTTAAGTTGATAATCTTCATTCTTATCTACTCCTATTATCTGTAGGTTTGGTCTTCTCATTGTGTCCTGGATTTCCTGAATGTTTTGAGTTAGGATCCTTTTGCATTTTGCATTTTCTTTGATTATTTTGTTCATGTTCCCTATGGAGTCTTTTGTACCTGAGATTCTCTCTTCCATCTCTTGTATTCTGTTGCTGATGCTCACATCTATGGTTCCTGATTTCTTTCCTAGGGTTTCTATCTCCACAGTTCTCTCCCTTTGGGTTTTCCTTATTGTTTCTACTTCCTTTTGCTTAATGGTTTTGTTCAATTCCATCCCCTGTTTGGTTGTGTTTTCCTTTAATTCTTTAAGGGATTTTTGTGTTTCTTCTAGCTGTTTAGCAGTGTTTTCCTGTAATTCTTTAAGGGATTTTTGTGTTTCTTCTACCTGTTTAGTAGTGTTTGCCTGTAGTTCTTTAAGAACTTCTTCCTGTTTATCAGTGGTCTCCAGTAATTCCTTGAGGGATTTTTGTGCTTCCTCTTTAAGGGCTTCTACTTGATTAACATTGTTCTGAATTTCTTTGAGTGTGTTATTAATGTCCTTCTTCAAATATTCTACCACCATCATGAGATATAATTTTAAATCCACAACTTGCTTTTCGGGTGTGTTGTGGTATCCAGGACTCACTGTGGTGGGTGTACTGGGTTCTGATGATGCCCAGTGTTCTTGGTTTCTGTTAGTAAGGTTCTTACTTTTGCCTTTTGCCATCTGGAAATCTCTGGTGTTAATTTTCAAGTTGTCTCTGGCTGGAGTTTGATCCTCCTGTGATTCTGTTAGCCCCTGTCAGCACTCCTGGGAATCCAACTCTCCCCTGCATCCCCTTGGTCAGAGCACTCTCTACAGGCAAGTTCTCCTCTTGCAAGTCAGGTGTCCAGAAGTCTGGAGCTCTGATCCTTCTTCTGAGTCCTGGGGTCAGAGCCCTCCCTGTAGGCTGACTCTCCCTGTGTAATCCCAAGGACCAGTGATCTTGAGGACCTGTGGTGTGGAGAGTCCTCCTGAGTGCTCAGCTGTCTCCTTTGGGGTTCAGAAGAGAGATGTCAGGGGTGGCCCCAACTGGACTGGAACCCCTCCTCTGAGAGGGCAGTGTTCCTTTGTCCCTGTTCATGCTGGCACAAGCCGCTGCTGAATTCTCTGGAGTTGACTGTGTTCCACTCACCATGATCCCAAGGATCTGTGGTGTAGAGAGTCCTCTGGGGTGCTCAGCTGGCTCCGCTGGGGTTCAGAAGAGAGGTGGTAGGAGTGTCCCTGACTGCACCTGAATGCCACCTCTGGGTGGGCAGTGTTCCTTTGTCCCTGTTCCTGCTGGCATAAGCCCCTGCTGGATTCTCTGGAGTTGATTGTGTTCCACTCACCCGTGATCCTGAGGACCGTGATCCTGAGGACCTGTAGTGTGGAGAGTCCTCTGGAGTGCTCAGCTGGCTCCACTGGGGTTCAGAAGAGAGATGGTGGGAGTGGCCCCAACCAGACTGGAACCTTGCCTCTGGGCGGGCAGTGTTCCTTTGTCCCTGTTCCTGCTGGCACAAGCTCCTGCTGGATTCTCTGGAGTTGAAAACTCATAATTCTTGATATTACTAACTATAACGGGAGTTTGAAATCTTAGAAAATCAACTACTTAAGAGGAAAATGACTGCCACTGACCAGGCTCAGTGGGCCCTCCTCAATCCATTCAAATCAGAGTCTTGGACAGATGGGCACAGAGTCGGTGGGAATGGGGGTAAGAAACACACTACATGAGAGAGTGTTGAATCTGACTGTAATGTACAAATGAAAAATGGACTTTTTTGTACAGAAGAAAAAAAACAGGAAAAGCCAGGCGGGACCCATCCCCCAAGTTACAGTGACACAGTCATAATGTCTGGTCATTGTTTGTATAAGCTACACTTGATCATAAACTCTTTCTCATCTCTGAGAAACATCTGTTGGCTTAGAGAACAATGTCATGAGCTGTTGAAAGAACTGTTGTTCTTCAGCACTGGTCAGCTTTTCATGTCTGGACTAGAAAATGGTAAAACAGTAAGGTTATACTGCATATACTTTCAGAGAGTTTTTGAAATGCTATTTTCTCTGAGCTCAAATCTTCACAATTCTACCAAACAGTACTAGATGCACAAGTCTAGTACTTCTGACATATAAAAGCAGGAATAGAAGTTTCCCTCTAGAACTTTCTGCCTTCAAACATATGCCCCATCTCTCCAAAACAGTCAGGTCTACCATGGAAAAAGACATGCTGTTACATTCTTTGAAGAAAGAAAACTATGTGCATGCACTGCATCTCAGAACCAAGGATATGTTAAATAGATTGGTTTCCTTATTTTGCTTGATTTTCTATATGTAAATTTTTATATTTTGGACGGATAAACCAAGCAGCAGAGCAGGCCAAGGTGTTCCACATGGGAGAGGTTTATTATGCGGGAATAGGGGAGCAGCGAAGTAGGTAGAAGGGTAGAGAAGAGGAGAGAGAGAGAGAGAGAGAGAGAGAGAGAGAGAGAGAGAGAGAGAGAGAAGGGGTGGCTTCCTATTTTATACA
>NC_034608.1:82324261-82349261 GCF_900095145.1 Mus pahari | reverse complement strand
AAGCTTTGTCACACAATGAATAATATAAAATGAAGTCAGTCAGAGTAAAGTGTTTTACAATCTCTAAAAATTTAAATACATTGCAAGGTGAAGGTTTCTTTACTCGGAATCTTTTAATTGTGGGCTACTGTAAAGTTTAAAATAAAGGAAATATTTTCTATTCCAAAAAGAATGAAATTGGGCATCCCAAAAAAGGAATTCATAGTCTCTCCTTACTGACAGAAATTCTGTAGCCTGATGCCCAATTATGTAGTCATGTTATTTCGAATAGGTGGGGAAATCTCATTTGTCCATCTTTCCCATCTACAGCACACACAGCGTGTCTCCTGGGTTCACAGTGGTTCCAAGTGATGGTCTTTGACAGATATACAATTGTCCTAGTAATTCTAATATCCAAGGGTCTTCACTAGAATTGGAGTTGTGCTTTTACAAATATCCCCTCCATAAAGGACTCTCGCTTTACCAAAATGTAACAAAACCCAGCTTCTATCCATGATCTCTTAAATCTTGCAGCATTGATGCCTTCAAATTCAGAATATGAGAAATTATTACACATTGCCAAGTTTGGCTTTCAGATTAAGATGTAGCATTGATTGCCCACACCATACCACAGCTTCTAAAAGCTGAGCCTAAAGAATTGTGTGACCCTAAACTGTGTACTTTATGGTAGTCCCTGTGAGTTCACACTATTTCATTCAATGCTGATGAACTTCTATTAATTATGGCCCCAAAATTCCCCCAGGAGACGTCCTTTATGCTACCATTCCAGGATGATAAAGGAAACATTTGGGACTTCAGTAGAAGTGCTTATTTCTTTTTAATCACAATGAAACCATGGGTGTGAAACAGAGAATACATGGGACTTCTGGGGGCTGGCTCACTGATACCCAGTTGTATTTCTTATATAGTTCAGAACATACGACCTAGGGATGGTGCCCCTGGCAGTGGTGTGGGTGCTTACATACTAAATATTAATAAAGATAAGTCTGCTACAGATCGATCTAATCAAGATTCTTCCTCAGTTGAGATTGAGGCTTGTCTCTAATATGACTGTAGGCTCACTGGCTATGTACAGCCATAATTAAGATGAGTGTACAGAGGATAATGCAGAGAACAGTAGACTTGGGTTCCTGAGAGAAATGAGTACAACAATCTCTTGCCACAGTATATTCCTTTTTATTTTCAGTTTTTTTTCTTATTCACTTTACAACCTACTAACTTTCACCCCAGGTCACCTCCTTCCACTATCATTCCCTATCTTCTTCCCTTCTCCTCTAGTTTGAGGGGGTCTCCCATGGTATCCTTCCCACCATGACAATTCAAGTCTCTGCAAGCTTATTGTCCCAGTATTTTCATATTTTAATACTTACAATTCTGTCATTGCATTTGTACCAACTCTCCCTCTTTGGTTACCTATTTTCTTATAGAATCATCTAGCACAATAAGCCAAAGGAGGAGTGAGGAAATTTACTGCAAACTCAAAATTTGGTCACTAAACTTCCTCAGACCTGGGGAACAGAAGCTTGGAAGACAACTGTTGTTAACTATGCCTCCTTCTTCCAGAACGGTCAAAAATGGGAGCCTTTCCTGGGAGACCTTCAGCCATCAAACTGTTGTGATGAAGTACGGCAGTTTCAGTGTGAAGTGTCTCACACAGGATACTGCATTTGAACACTTGGTCCCCAGCAAGAATGGCTAATGCGAAGATTGTATCCCTTTCAGAGGTGGAGCCCTGCTGGCAGAAGTGGGTATGTGCTGGAGGTGCCTTCCTTCTTGTTTATTCTGTGCTTCCAAACTTCAAATGTGACCAAAGTGTAATGTGAACAGACAGCCTCTCACTCATTCTGCCGTGCCTTCCCCAATAAGGTGGGAGAGATCATTCAAACTCTAAGCAAAATAAAACAATAATAATCCAAAAACAAAACACTGACTTCTCCATGCTCTATGACTCAAGTATTAGAGAGTGACCAAGAGCATTGGCCTGCGGTGTTTGGGGGTTGAAAGCTTATAGAACCACAGTGACCAACATCTTCAAAAGACACTGGGCATCTGGTTTGATAGCCTATGCTTGATGGATGAGACATTATCTCCTCCATTGTAGAGTAACTCTATTCACAAATGTCTATGTATATATTTTAGAAATGTATTACAGACATGGGATTCCACATGTATTTTTCTAAGTGTTTGGTTTTAGGGATACCCTTCCCTGTTCCCACATTTTTACACTGCTTGCCCATCCTATATCCCATTCAAACTTTCTGTTCCATTATACTCCTTCCCCCTTCATAACATGTGATTTTAAATTCTCCTGCCCACATCTCTCACAGACAATAAACAGTTTTCTGACTTCTATGGATACTCAATTTAAACATACATATCTGAAGTTTCAAATGTGTTATCTACACATATTAAATATGACATTTGATATTATGTTTCTGATTTCTTCTACAAAAGGGTCATTTCCAAATCCATCCATTTACTTTAAATTTCATATTTCCTTATAGATGAGAAATATCCTATTTGTATATCAACATTTTCATCATTCTTTTATCAGTCAATGGTGATCTAGCCTGTTTGTATTTACCAGCTGCTGTGAAGAGACCAATAATAGACATCAGTGAGCAAGTATCTCTAGAGTGGGAGATAGCATCTTGGAGTATGCTTCTGACTGCTTATCTCCATTACTGTGTTCATGTTGGCAAAATCTGAAACATGGATGAGCTTCCATCTTCACATGTGTTAAAAGCTTTACTCTTCCCATAAAATTAATTACAAACGTGTATTAAGTAATATAGAGGATACAGGTAGCAGACAATTAGATATCACAGATTTAATTCTGTGTGTAACTTGTACCTCACTAGCAAATACAACTGATACATCTTTGTGAGTTTATGGTGGATGTTTTTTAAATTATAGATAAGTTTCATACCGTAAGTTTCACTCCTTCAGTGTTCATAAGGATTGGTTCTTTTAGCATGCTATTGCATGTGCAAGAGAATAAATCCTATCAAGTTTGAATAATTCTGGAGTAGGCCATGGAAAAAAGAAATGCAGGTATGGGACTGTAAGTCTTTCTAAATTTTGGTTATCTTTTTCTAAGAACTATTAGAAGAGAATACAACGAATTTCAAATTTTTAACTAAGTATAGTAGAGTAAATAAATGGTTATATTTTCATTTTGTAGTGATGGACCTAGTAGGCCACATCCTCTAACACTCAGTGTCTTTATTGATAGTGATGGTGACATTCAGCTAGTTATCCAGTCCCACACACTGACTTTTCAGTTGTTTTGTACAATTTCACACCCAATAGTGATGGGACACACCACACTGATGTACTACATTAACAGAAAGGGTACTTGATGCTGATGAAACAAAATTGCTTATACTTCAGAGCCCACTGACACTGTTTCAATTTAACCATCCCATGTGTGGCAGGTTTCTGGTGAGGACCAATGCTGGATATTGAAACATGGGCAAAAAGAGGATCCAGGCCGGGTGCTAGTGGTGCATGACTTTAATCCCAGCACTTGGTCGGCAGAGGCAGGCAGATTTCTAAGTTTGAGGCCAGCCTGGTCTACAGAGTGAGTTCCAGGACAGCCAGGGCTACACAGAGAAACACTGTCTCAGGAAAAAAAAGAAAGAAAGAAAAAGAAAGAGGATTTGCTCACAAACCCCTAGAGAAAACAATCACATGAGAATCAACTAGCTCAGAGCTTACCCACAGTTCCCTAATTACATGCCATTATCCTTCTCCTCTTAAAATACTGATAGTACCTCTCACAACTGTCATCTCGGGTGAACAAGTAACCACTAAATGCTTGCAGGACACAGTTAAGCCACATCCAAAGCACATAATTCTTCCACAACCTCTGACCAGCATATCCCTCATGTATTCTAAATGAAATCACATTTGGAAAAAGTAGAAAGGAATCTATGGTGCCTGTGATTTGAAGACTATAAGTGTAAGTTGTAGAAAAAAAAACACTTGAAATCTGAGAATTCCTTCTGGTCTGAGCCAGTGCCCTGAGCAGAGCTTGGGCACTAGCTCTGCACCCAATTCCACAACACCCAGAGCAAACTGGAGTCTCAGGTATAATAACATGACCAGGATTATAGGATCATAGGATAACAGGCTCTCAGGATCTTGGTCACACCAGGATTTCAGGCTTCCAGGGGCAGCTTGATTCCCAGGAGTTCTTAGAACCAAGATCTGAGGATCATAGGATCACCATGAAAGCTGGACTCTGATGAATTCTGAAACAACCAAGATAACAGGAAGGTCAGGCTCTAGTAAGAGACAATGAGGGCAGGTAACACTAGAGATAACTAGACGGCAAGAGGCAAGCACAAGAACATAAGCAACAGAAACCAAGATTACTCAGCATAATCAGAACCAGTTTCTCAGCACATACCAAGTCCTGGGTACCTGATCACACAGAAAAGCAAGATTCAGATTTAAAAACACTTCTCATGATGATGCTAGAAGATTTTAAGAAGAACATAAATAACTCACTTAAAAAAATACAGGAGAACATGGGTAAACAGGTAGAAGCTCTCAAAGAGGAAACACAAAAATTCCTTAAAGAATTAGAGGAAAANACAACCAAACAGGTGAAGGAATTGAACAAAACTATCCAGGATCTAAAAATGGAAGTAGAAACAATAAGAAAATCTTAAAGGGGGATAACACTGGAGAGAGAAAACCTAGGAAAGAGATCAGGTGTCATAGATGCAAGCATCACCAACAAAATACAAGAAATAGAAGAGAGGATCTCAATTACAGGAGATAGCATAGGAAACATTGACAAAATAGTCAAAGAAAATGCAAAAAGATCCTATCCCAAAACATACAAGAAATCCAGGATATAATGAGAAGAGCAAAACTAAGGATAATTGGTATAGAAGAGAGCGAAGATTCACAACTTAAAGGGCCAGTAAATACCTTCAACAAAATTATAGAAGAAAACTTCCCTAACCTAAAAAATAGATGCCCATGAACGTAAAAGAAGCCTACAGAACTCCAAACAGACAGAACAGAAAAGAAATTCCTCCCAACACATAATAATTAAAACAACAAATGCACAAAACAAAGAAAGAGAATTAAAAGCAGTAATAGATAAAGATAAAGTAACATATAAAGGCAGACATGTCAGAAACATCAGACTTCTCCCCAGAGATTATAAAAGTCAGAAGATCCTGGATAGATGTCATTCAGACCATTAGAGAAAACAAATGCCATACCAGGCTACTATACCTAGCAAAAATCTCAGTTAACATAGATGGAGAAACAAGATATTCCATGCCAAGGACAAATTTACTCTATATCTTTCCAGCCCTACAAAGAGTAGTAGATGGAAAATTCCAACATAAGGAGGGAAACTTCATCATAAAAAAGGGAAGAAAATAATCTTCCAATAAACCCCAAAGAAGATTGCCACAAAAACATAATCCACCTCTAGTAACAAAAATAACAGTAAACATCAATTTTCCTTAATATCTCTTAACATCAATGTACTCAATCCCCCCATAAAAAGACATAGACTAACAAACTGAATTCATAAGCTGTGCTCAGCATTTTCTGTATACAGAAAATGTACCTCAGTGACAAATAGAGACACCACCATGGCCATCTTGCTGAAAGCAATCTACAGATTCACTGCAATCCTTGTCAAAATTTCAACTCAATTCTACATAGACTTAGAAAGAGAAATTCAAAATTTATTTGGAAAAGCAAAAAACCAAGGTCGTGAAAACTATTCTCAAAAATAAAAGAACTCTGGCAGAATCATCATCCCTTACCTCAAGCAGTACTACAGAATAATAGTAATAATAATAATAAAAAACCTGTATGGTATTGGTACAGAGACTGGCAGGAAGATCAATGAAATAGAATTGAAGACCCAGACATGAATCCATAAACCTATGATTACTTGATCTTTGACAAAGCAGCTAAAACCATAGAGTGGAGAAAAGATAGCATTTTTAACAAATGGTGCTGGTTCAACTGGTGGTCAGCATGTAGAACAATGCATATTGATCCATTCTTTTCTCCTTATACTATGCTCAATTCCAAGTGGATCAAGGACCTTCAAATAAAACCAGATATACTGAAACTAATAGAAGAGAAAGTGGGAAAGAGCCTCGAATACATGGGTACAGGGGGAAAGTTCCTGAACAGAACACAAAGGTATTAAGCTCTAAGATCAAAAATTGACAAATGGGACCTCATAAAATGGCAAAGATCTGTAAAGCAAAGGAGACTACCAATAGGAAAAAATGGCAGGAAAACATTGCTAAATAGGTAGAAGATCTAAAGAGGAAACACAAAAGTCCCTTAAAGAATTACAGGAAAACAACCAAACAGGTAATGGAATTGAACTAAACCATCCAAGGTCTAAAAACATAAATAGAAACAAAAAAATCACAAAGGGAGACAACTCTAGAGATAGAAATCCTAGGAAAGAAATCAGGAACCATAGATGTGAACATCAGCAACAGAATACAAGAGACGGAAGAGAGAATCTCAGGTGCAGAAGATTCCATAGAAAACATGGGCACATCAATCAAATAAAATGCAAAATGCAAAAAGATCCTAACCCAAAACATCCAAGAAATCGAGGACACCATGAGAAGACCAAAACTAAGGATAATAGGTATAGATGAGAATCAAGATTTTCAACTTAAAGGGTCAATATATATCTTCAATGCAATTGTAGAAGAAAACTTCCCTAACATAAAAGGAAAGAGATGCTCATGAACATATAAGAAGCCTACANNACTCTAAATAGACTGGACCAGAAAAGAAATTCCTCCTTACACATAATGATCAGTACAAAAATGCACTAAATAAAGATAGAATATTAAAAGCAGTAAGAGACAAAGATCATGTCACATATAAAGACAGACCTATTACAATTACACCAGACTTCTTGCCATAAAATATGAATGTCAGAAGATCCTGGACAGATGTTATACAGACCCTAAGAACACAAATGTCAGCCTAGGTTATGTATCAGAAGATGGCCTAATCAGCCATCATTGGGAAGAGAGGACCCTACGTCTTGCAAACTTTATATGCCCCAGAATCGGGGAACACCAGGGCCATGAAGTTGGAGTGAGTGGGTAGGGGAGCAGGGTAGGGAGAGGGTATAGGGGACTTTTGGGAGAGCATTTGAAATGTAAAGGAATAAAATATCTAATAAAAATAAAAAGAATTACACCAGACTTCTCACTAGAGACTATGAAAGCCAGAAGATCCTGGACAGATGTCATACAGACCATAAGATAAGACAAATGCCAGCCTAAGCTACTATAACCAGTAAAACTCTTAATTACTGTAGAAGGAGAAACCAAAGTATTGCATAACAAAACCAAATTTACACAGTACCTATCCACGAATTCAGCCCTTCAAAGGATAATAAAAGGAAAACTCCAATACAAGGCGTGAAACTACACCCTAGAAAATACATGAAAGTAATCCTTCAACAAACCGAAAGAAGATAGCCACATGAACAGAATCTCAACTCTAACAAGAAAAACAACAGGAATCACCAATTACTTTTCCTCAATATCTCTAAATATCAATGGACTCAATTCTGCAATAAAAGTAAACAGACTAAGAGACTGGCGTTGTAAACAGGACCCAACATTTGGCTAAGGAAACTGATTTCAGTGACAAAGACAGACACTATGTCATAGTAGAAGGTTGTAAAACAATTTTCCAAGCAAATGTTCCCAAGAAATAAGCTGGAGTAGTGATTCTAATATCAAATAAAATTGGTTTTCAAGCTAAAGTTATTAAAGGACACGGAAGGATACTTCATACTCATCAAAGGCAAAATCTACCATCTCAATTCTAAATATCTATGCTCCAAATGCAAGGGAACCCACATTCATAAAAGAAACTTTGCTACAACTCAAAGCACACATTGCACTGCACACAATAATAGTGGGAGACTTCAACAAAACACTCCCATAAATGGGCAGATCATGGAAACCGAAACTAAAGAGAAATACAGTGAAACTAACAGAAGTTATGAACCAAATTATTTAACAGATATATATATATGACAAAAGGATATACCTTATTTCAGAACCTCATGGTACCTTCCTAAAACAAAAGGATATACCTTCTTCTCAGAACCTCATGGTACCTTCTCAAAATTGAGCACATAATTGGTCACAAAAAAGACCTCAACATATAAAAGAAGACTGAAATAATCCCATGCATCCTATCATATCACCATGGAATAAGGCTGATTTTCAAAACAACATAAATAATAGAAAGCCTACATACACATTGAAGCTGAAAAACACTCTACTCAATGATAACTTGGTCAAGGAAAAAAATGAAGAAAGAAATTAAAGACTTTTTAGTGTTTAGTGAAAATAAAGCCACAACAAACACAAACACAATAGGACACAATGAAAGCAGTCCTAAGAAGAAAACTCATTGCTCTGAGTGCTGCCAAAAAGAAACTAGAGAGAGCATACACTAGCAGCTTGATAGCACACATTAAAGTTCTAGAACAAAAGGAAGCAAATTCACCAAAGAGGAGAAGACAGCAGGAAATAATCAAACTCAGTGCTGAAATCAACCAAGTGGAAACAAAAAGAACCATACAAAGAATCAAACAAACTAGGAGTTGGTTCTTTGAGAAAATGAACAAGATAGATAAACCCTTAGCCAGACTAACTAGAGGGCACAGGGACAGTATCCCAGTTAACAAAATCAAAAATGAAAAGGGAGACATAACAACAAATTCTGAGGAAATCATCAGATATTACTACAAAAGCTTATACTCAACAAAACTTGAAAACCTGGATGAAAAGGTCTATTTTCTAGACAGATACCAGACACCAAAGTTAAATCAGGATCAGATAAACAAACTAAACAGTCCCATATCCCCTAAAGAAATAGAAACAGTTATTAATAGTCACCCAACCAAATAAAAATCCTAGTAACAGATGTGTTTAGTGCAGAGTTCTAGCAGACTTTCAAAAAAGACCTAATTCCAATACCTCAAACTATTTCATAAAATGGAAACAAAAGGTACCTTACCAAACTCGTTCTGTGAAACCACAATTACTCTGAAACCTAAACCACACAAAGACCCAACAAAGGAAAAGAACTTCAGACCAATTTCCCTTATGAATATCAATGCAAAAGTACTCAATATAATTCTCACAAATGAAATCCAAGAACACATCAAAATGATCATCCATCCTGATCAAGTAGGCTTTATCCCAGGGATGCAGGGATGGTNCAATATACAGAAATCTATCAATGTAATCCACTGTATAAATGAACTCAAAGACAAAAACCACACGATCATCTCATTAGATGCTAAGAAAGCATTTGACAAAATCCAACACCCATTCATGATATAAGTCTTGGAAAAATCATGAATTTGAGGAACAAACCTAAACATACTAAAAGCAGTATACAGCAAACCAGTAGCCAACATAAACAAAATGTAGAGAATCTTGAAGCAATCCCACTAAAATACAGGACTAGACAAGGTTGCCCATTCTCTCCCTACCTGTTCAATATAATATTTGAAATCCTAGCCAGAGCAATTAGAAAACAAAAGGATATCAAAGGGGTATAAATTGGAAAGGAAGAAGTCAAAATATCACAATTTGATTCTTCTTCTTCTTCTTCTTCTTCTTCTTCTTCTTCTTCTTCTTCTTCTTCTTCTTCTTCTTCTTCTTCTTCTTCATTTTTTATTATCATTAATGGGAATTTCCCGTCAGTTTTCTCATGGATGTCTCTGATCAAGTTAAAGTGGTTCCTGTCTTCAATACTCCATAAAGGTGAATTATAAATTTTAAAAAAATATCACAATTTGAAGATGATATGGTAGTGTATGTTAGTGACCCAAAAAAATTCCACCAGAGAACTCCTAAACCTGATAAACAACTTCAGTGAATTAGCTGAATATAAAATTAATTTGAACAAATCAATGATCTTTCATTACACAAAGGGTAAACAGGCTGAAAAAGACATTAGGAAAACAACATCCTTTACAATAGTAAAAAGTAAAATAAAATACCTTACTGTGACTCTATCTAAGCAAGTGAAAGATCTGCATGATAAGAAATTCAAGTTTCTGAATAAAGAAATCAAAGAAGATCTCAAAAGATGGAAAAATTTCCCATGCTCACAGATTGGCAGGATTAATATAGTAAAAATGGCTATCTTGCCAAAACCAATCTACAGATNCNATGCAATCCCCATCAAAATTCCAACTCTATTCTTTACTGAGTTAGAAAGGGCAATGTCCAAATTCATCTGGAATAACAAAAATCCCAGGACAGCAAAATCTGTTCACAATAAAAGAACCTCTGGTGGAATCACCATCCATGACCTCAAGCTCTACTATATATCAATTGTAATTTAAAAAAAACTGCATTGTACTGATATAGTGACAGACAGGGAGATCAATGAAATAGAACTAAAGACCCAGAAATGAACCCACACACCTATGGTCACTTGATCTTTGACAAAGGAGCTAAAAACATCCAGTGGATAAAAGACAGAATTTTCAACAAATGGTGCTGGCTCTTCTGGCAGTTAACATGTAGAAAAAGGCAAATTGATTCATTCTTATCTCATTGTCAAGTTTAAGTGTATCAAGGAACTTCCCATAAAGCAGAGACCCTGAAACTTATAGTGGAGAAAATGGGGAAGAGCCCCAAACACACAGGCACAGGGGAAAATTTCCTGAACAGAACACTGATGGCTCATGCACTGAGATAAAAAAACAATTGGGACCTCATAAAATTTCAAAGCTTCTAAAAGGCAAAAAGGACACTGTCTATAGGACAAAATGGCCACAAACAGATTAGGAAAAGATCTTTACCCATCCTACATCCTATAGAGGGCTAATATCCAATACGTACAAAGAACTCAAGATGTTAAACAACAGACAATCATATAACTCTATATAAGAAAGGAGTACAGAGATAAACAAAGAATTCTCAACTGAGGGATACCTAATAGTTGAGAAACACCTAAAGAAATGTTCAACATCCTTAATCATTATGGAAACAAAAACCAAAACATCCCTGAGATTCCACCTCACACCAGTCAGAATAGCTAAGATCAAATCCGAGGTAACAGCAAATGCTGGCAAGGATGTGTTGAAGAGAAACACTCCTCCATATCTAGTGGGAATGCAAGCTGGTACAACCACTCTAGAAATCAGTTTGGTAGTTCCTCAGATAATTGGACAGTACTACCAAAAGATCCAACAATACATCTTCTGGTCATATACCCAGTAGATACACCAACATGTAATTAGAACACATGCCCCATTATGATCATAGAAGCCTCATTTATAATACCCAGAAGGTGGAAAGAACACATGTTGGGGTCTCCCACCTCCACTAACCACTCCCCCTCCACAGGCACACAGGCATACCAGAGTTGCTATCCAGATCTCCCAGAATGCAGTGTCGTCAGACCGCCCTACATTGTCGTCATCACCGCCCACTGTCGCCGCCCACTGTCTGACATTATCACCGCCCACTCATTCGGGCCCACCTTCCAGACACAGCTCTGCTCATGATCGGACCACGCGCCATAGAGCGATATAGAGAGACACAGAGGGACACGGGAGGGGGTTAAGGGTTCTCCCTTGTCTGATTAATAAATAATGCTCTGATCTGCGCAAACCGCCAGGGCATTCATTTTTTCCTTGCAGCTCATTCTTATCTTAGGATGTTTAGCCCTTAAGTATGAACCCAGTCCAAGGTGTTTTCTGCCCACGCAGATACACACAAGTGGCATGACACAGAAATACACAAACCCAGATGTTCCACATCAGAGGAATGGATATAGAAAATGTAGTACATTTAAACCAAGGAGTACTACTTAGCTATTAAAAACAACGAATTTATGAAATTCTTAGGCAAATGGATCTGGAGGATATCATCCTAAGTGAGGTAACCCAACCACAAAAGATCATACATTATATATACTCACAGATAAGTGGGTATTAGGCCAGAGACACAGAGTACCCAAGATACAATTGGCAAAAACACATGAAACTCAAGAGTAAGAAAGACCCAATTGTGGATGCTTCAACCCTTCTTCGAATTGGGAACAAAATACCTATGCAAGGAGTTACAGAGATAAACCTCAGAATAGAGACTGAATGAATGACCATCCAGAAACTGCACTACCTGTAGATCAATCCCATAAACAACCACCAAAAATAGACACTATTGTGGATGCCAACAAGACCTGATATAGCTGTCTCCTGACAGGCTCTGCCAGAGCCAGACATATATAGTTGCAGATGCTCGCAGTCTGTCATTGAGCTGATCACAGAGATCGCCAATAGAGGAGTTAGAGAAAGACCGAAGGAGCTAAAGGGGTTTGCAACCCCACAGGAAAAGCAATATCAACCAAACAGACCTCCCAGTGTATAAACTACCAACCAAGGAGTACACATGGAGGGACCCATGACTACAGCTGTATATGTAGCAGAGAATGGACTTGTCAGGCATCAGTGGGGGAAGAGGCCCTTGGTTCCATGAATGTTAGAAGCTGCAGTTTTGGTGGAATGCAAGGATGGGGAGTTGGAAGTGGTTAGGTGGGTGGGGGCACACCATCATAGAAGTAGTAGGAGGGGGATAGGACAGGGTGTTTCTTTGGGGGAATCAGGAAAGGGAATAATATTTGAAATGTAAATAAATAAAATATTCAATAAAATGTCCAAGCATAAAAAATATATCTTCATAAATAAATAAATAAATAAATAAATAAATAAATAAATAAATAAATAATGCTGAGAATAAATCCTCTCCCAAGTTCCCTCTGACTTGCTAAAAACTTTAAATTACATAACTAAAGCTAACCCCCAAGATCTTTTCCTTATTTGGCCATTTCCTCCTCCTGAGGCAACAATGAACATCCAACTATCAAAGTATCAAAGTCCAGCCTCCTTTGACTCATCTAATTACCATACCTAATTAAAATTAAATTCATCTTCTTAACTGGGGATTTTTAACTTGTGCCTTTATAAAATGCTGATTTCCTATGTCATATGTCTGCTTCCTTTGTATCCAGAGGTAGTCCTTTGTCACCCAAGATAGGTACTCCTAACTCCTCTCCCTTGCCACTTTTCTCTCCTCTCATTTGTTCCCTTACCCCTCTCCATTTTCCTCTGTCTCCTTTCTTTTTCCCTACAGGAGTAATCTCTGTCACTCTGAGGAAAATTTATTTTGTGCTGAGAACATGCATGGGCTTTGGATTTCTTGAGCTGACTTCAAGGTTCCACACAGATAAGATTATCATTTCTGGAACAGGATGCACAAAACAATTTGTAGTTAAAGTTACAGGCTCATACCCCAGTCCTTAAAAAACAGACAGTTAATCATAAACAGGAATGAACATAGTTCGACTTTACTATGAATTTGCTTTTAGCTTAAGACAGAGCCAGGCTTTCCAGTAGTAATGAAAGTGTGTAGATGCGGGGAGAGTTGGAACTTAGGACATCTGCAAAAGATGCAGGGGAACTGTCAACCTGAATGCCATTTGGAAAAAAACCACACTGAGTGTTTCACTGCTTTGGAAGGGGCAGTATCAACAGTGCCATTACCTTCCCCATGCAGACCCTTGCCAGGCTGGTTGATCTGCTTCTGTTTCAGTAATGTAGCCACACAATTCAAGATGACACTATTCAGTGATGCTATAATGGGGCCCATAACAGAGAGAAAAATTACTTACAGGAAGGTTGACCAGTAAGAATGGGATGGGGGAGACCAATATGTGAGGCATGATATGCTTACACTTCAGTTATAGCATCGTGCATACCAAACTGACACTACCCAGTCTTCCTTCCTATTGACGGGAGTTGTTATAAAAGGAGGAAAGAGTAATTATTTGGAGATAGGTACACCTTAGTGGATGGGATGGGAAAGGCTGATCTGAGAGTGGAAATGGGACAGACGCCAAGAAACATCTTAAGGGGCATCTGGAAAGGTCTCTGGTGTGTGACTTCTTCCCAATATTCGTACTGGAAATCTCATGGTCTGCTCAGGGTTTTTATAAGTCTTACCTGAGTTAGAAACTTTCACTCAACGCCTGAAGGCAAATCCCAACTCCAGAGCAAGGAAGCAGAGTCTAGAATCAATCTGTGGAAGGGTTTTCATCCTTGTCTGCTCTCCACCTCTAGATAAAAAGAAATGGAAGAAAGGTAAGAATATTTCCCAAGAATGTTCAGAGTTACTGTCATGCTGAGTTCACATCCCTGTGTTGCTATGACAACATGCAACATGCATGGTCTAGGCCTTCCTGAGAACTTATGAGACAGAAGCTTCCCTTTGAAGCAGAGAGGTGGCTTGGCTTAAACACTTTTTGTACTTTCCCTCAAATCATTCATATTCCTACTCATCATAAAGAAGAAGGTGATATGCAAAGTTTGTTTTTTCAGGGCAAAACCTATAAAAAGATGCATGGTTTGTTGGTTCCCAAAACTAATTCACCAAGTGTGTATGTTACCTCTTGGAAGAAATTGTTGGTGAGAATTTGAGTAACTGAAGAATGCCAGAGGAAGTGTTTATGTACAAAACCCATGAGTCCTAGGGACAAAGGGAATGCATGGGGACTGTGAGAAAGAAAGCAGTGGAGCAAGTTGTCCACTCCTTGGCTTCAATAATTATCAGAGGAAATTGCTACTGTAGAATGAGAGAGAGAGAAAGAGAGGGGGTGTCATAAATTATAACTGTGATGTTGTAAGGGGATAATTGCATGCACAGGGAAGCTCTGCTGCTGTCAACACAAAATTGACCAAGAGCTAGATAAAAATTAAAATCTTAAAGCTCTTTCCTTCTGCTCTCCATGGTCATTGAAATGTCACCAACTGCCTCACATAAAAGGAAAGATAGAAAAAGGAAATCTCTTAGGGCCCAGATCCAGCAATTCTGTAAGTTGTCAGGTGGCAGAGAGAAGGATGGGAGGACATACTTCGCGTTACAAGCAAATCTTCTTCCACCACTAAGGTTAGCAGATTTAACTGTCATCAGATCATCCCCATTAGGGTTACTTGGTCCTGTTGGCATCTTATTCTTCTAATGCTGCTTTTAGAGAGGATTTACCTACAGTGATCAACTTGAGATGAGACTGAATTTTGTGCAGGAAAATATAGTTCTTATTGGCTATATTAGAAGAGTGGTCACTCATATACAGACTGATAGAAGAACTGGGTTGGCAGCTGCATCATGTCAGACATGAGATCTGTCATATTGCAGTTCTTCAGTCCTAAAGGCGCACCATCATGCTGTGGGCAAAGACTCTTAGGCACATCAGAGTGTAAGAGTTGCGAAGATGGAGAGATAAGCACAATGGTCCCTCTCCTGACACTAGTTTGCTCCCCTTCTGTACTTGGTTCTGAATCTTCAGTTTCAGATAATGTTTTTGTCATCAGGATCAATAGTATGTGAACTGGAATCTATTTTGTTATACCTCAGGTAATTTGTTAAGAGATATTAAGAAACTTGGACTCTCTAGCAATGTTTAAAGCTCTTGAAGATCTGTCAGGAATTCTGTCATATGAAGATTTTGGTATATTCTCAAAATCAGGGTACAACAGTGCAGAACAAAGAAAAAAACATTAGAAGTGAGGTAGAATATGAAAACCCAAGGATCTGATATTAGTGTGATTTCTGGAATACACTTTTGTACATCTAAAGATGTGTCCTCCCTGAGACAATGTCACAACAAATGTTGTCTAAGAAGAGTATACCCAGTGTTGAGGTTAATGAGGAAAGTGATGCTTGACTTAGCCTTCTAGAGCTCCACATTTGATGGAGATGGGTACATCACACCATACAAACATATGTTCAAACTGTGAGGTAGCATAAGCAGACATAAAATTTGTGCTCTCCATTCCCCTGTCTACTCAAGTTACCCAAGATAATGAAGCTGGTTACTCTAAGAGTTAATGGATGACACAGCCCCAGCATGGATCTCTGCTCCCTAAGAAGATGATGTCTTTCCATATGAAAATCTCCTGTTTGGGAGGACTATTCTGTACTCTAAAGTTGTATTTGTTTAAATGCAGTAAAGAAACCCTGGATCCTAATATTTGCTAAGTGTATTGAATTTGGAGGACAGGTTTGGGAGAAATAGGACACAGGTTACTGTGGTTCCAGGCTGGCCTCAGACTCCCTATATCATGGAGAAATATAAACTTCTGATCATACCGACTCCACCAAATGAGCACTAGGATTACAGGAAAACACTACCTTAACAACATTGCTGCTGACTGTAGCTGATGTCTATTGCCTCCATTCTTAGCCCCATTTCATGCTTCTCCCCTGCTTTTTCACAAGTTTTCATTCATCCACAATTGTGATTGCCATCTTGTTTTTGTGTGGGTAAGTCTCCTGTGCTTTTTCTTTACTTCTTTCCAATACACACAGTGTTGTAGTGCATTAAGAGATTGTTTAGGGAATAAACCTTTTCAGGATAGATGGGTTAATTGCAGTACATGCATGAGAACATGGATTCAACGTTCCAGAATAATCCAGGCATGGAGAGGCATACCAACCACTTCAGTGCTGAGAATACAGAGACCAGAGGTTCCCTCTGTGCTGTTCTGCTGTTGAATCTTTGAACTCCAAGTTCAGTGAAAAATCCTGTCTCAAAATAAGGTAGTGATATATTGAAGAATATTTGATGTCAGATTGTAGCTTCTACAATTATCTGTGTGCACACTATGCATATGCAAATATACATACACACATGCAATCATGGAATCACCCATTCACCAACCCACATATGCACACACATTGCTCTGGTCCTGAGGCATATTTTCTGCATTGGAATTCATTCTCTGAAATGAAGACCAGATACAATCACTGATATTTTTGTGCTAAAATTCTATCCTCAGAAAACTTGCAAAAATATTTTTATGATTGTAAAGTAAGAAAACTAGTCATAGAGTAAGGGGGTTGGCAGTTTCATTCCAACTTCCTCACATGTTCTTTGGTCCAAACTTCTATTACAGGGTTGTTACAGTCAAGGGAAGTGGGAGAGCTATTTGGTTCAGATTGGTGAGCAGAGACAAACAAACAAACAAACAAACAAAAACATTTCCAATGGGAGCTGTGAGTGAGTTGATCTTACTTTGGCTTCCTCCTTCTGTTTCATGAAGCTGAACAGCCCCTTGGCAAATAATTCTGCAGATGACTGAGGTGCTACCATAACCATCAAACTCATCAGCTGATTATCTAGTATAATTCTGCCTATTTTAAGGTATGGTAGTGTATGCCTTTAATCCCAGCACTTGGGAGGCAGAGGCAGGCAGATCTCTGAGTTCACGGCCAGTCTGCTCTACAGAGTGAGTTCCAGGAAAGTCAGGGCTATACAGAGAAATGCTGTCTAAAAAAAAACAAAAATAATAGTAATAATAATAATAAAAATAACAACAACAACAACAATAATAACAATAATAATAATCTGTTGATACCCAGATGATTCCCTGAATGAGAACCTTGTGCTCCTGTGTAGTGACGAAGGCTTCAAAAGGGAATGAGGTGATCTTTGTGAAAACAATTGAGTTTGTTGGATGATAACCTTCAAAGCTCTTTTGTGAGATCATTCTGCACAGTCTTCTGGGTAGATGCTTTGCCTGAGCATCCTCAGATGATTCCTCCTTCAGGAAGGCTTCTGTCATGGATAAGAAGTTAGCAAGAAGGATCCTGTGAAGCAAAGCTCTCTATATGGGATAATGTTCAGGCTAAGCTACTGAAAGCACAGGAACTGCCCTCAGTCTTTACTCTTGGTCAGTGTAGGATTGACAAAAGAATACCAGTGTAGTTTGTGTTTTCTTCAAATATTTCTTTGGCTTTATGGGTGAGTAAGAAAAGCCTATCAAGGATGTTTTTATGGGGGAGTAGAAGCTCTGAATGATGCTTTCTGTCCAGCTACCCTGCTCTATTTAATAGACTGTAGTGCATCCCTTTATAGATCTCACAGCTCTTCTCAGGGATTGGGATACTATTCCCAAATGGAGGTGCTCTCGGTTTTTCTCTGAAACACGGCCCACACTTTTCATGACAGAGACATGTGCATTTCATGTAGGTACAAGTCACAACAAGAACAATGTTTACTGTAATTTTCAGCTACTCTTGAATATTGGGCTCATTTGTTACATATCTTAGTTCTCCATTGTACCCCTGCAGAGATTAGGACACTGCTGGCCTAACAACTGACAGAATTATGCTTCCTGTACATCAAGGCTTTTCAGCTTTCTAGTTTTAAAATTGTTAAATGAGCAACTACTCTTTCTAGCATAAGATTCATGGATAATCACCTACAAGTCTTTCTAGAAAGTACCATTCCCTTCGTGAATCTCATTCATGACTTTCTTTCATGATTCCATTTTGCCTGTTTGATAGATCCCTCCCAGTGACTGTTGGATGATATGGCCTGCACCAACAGCTTCCATTTTCCTACACCTGAGAAAAAATCTCAGACCTAGAACAGAAAGAATGTTGGTTTCAGAGTTCTGTCTCTTCCTTACATAACTTGAAATGCTTAGCACCTGTACTGGGACCATCAGTGACCTCATGTCATACTGGTCTGCAGGTAGACTGAATAGTACAAACTGGATTTAAAAGCAGTTTCTACACTTTTGGAAGGTTGGTAAATTACTCAATCTCTGTGATGTTGTTTCTCCCTTCTTATGTACCTGTGTCAGACATTCCTACATAGTCACATAGCCCTCACAGAGAGTACCATAGATTCATAACTCTATTTTTTTGCAAGAATGCCAGGGAAAATTCCTCAGCATGGATCCAACCACGCAGACTGGAACATTAACAACACAGTAGTCAACAGAAGTTACAACATTGAAAATTTATCCTGTTTCACCACATTCTATTTTCTTACTGTCATCTTGCCCATGCTTGGCCTGGTACAAAATGCAATAGTTCTATGACTTCTAGCCTTCCACCTGCATAGGAATGTCTTCTCTGTCTATGTCCCAACCTGGCTGGTGCTGATATTTTGCAACTTTTCATATAGATTGTACATTCCCTGTGGTGTTTCTTTCACATAAATATGATCTACTATATTTAATCCCCACTGTTTTGATTATTGCATACCTTGCAGGTTTGTGTATGATTGCAGTCATCAGTGCAGAGCACTGCCTATCTGCTATGTGACCCATCTGGTGTCACTGCCAAAAACCAAGACACACATCAGCCATCATGTGTGCTTTGATCTGGGTTTTCTCTGTACTGTGGATTCTTCTGTTTGCACAAGGCTGTGGCTTTATGTTCAGTAATTATGAACACACTTTCTGGATTACATGTTGCTTTATCATTACTGCATTGATAATAGTATTATCCGTGGTTCCTTTTGTGTTCAGCCAGGCCCTATTTGTCAAGATGATCTGTGGATCACACAGGATTCCTGTGACCAGGTTGTATGTGACCATTGCTCTAACATTGATGGTCTTCATATTCTTTGGTCTGCCCCTTGGGATCTACACATTACTCTTGCAAATGTTTATGGACTTTTAGCATTTTCTCTTACAATGTAAATGAAGTTATAGACTTCCTGTCCTGTGTTAACAGCTGCACCAATCCCCATCATTTACTTTCCTGTTGGCTCTGTTAGGCACTTGCAATGTTGCAAGTGTCAGAGCACTTGCAATATCTGACATTGAAGGAACTTCTGCAGAGAGCCATGCAGGACACTTCTGAGGAAGAGAGGGGAGAAAGGGATCCTTCAGAAAGGTCTAGGAACTTATTTTCTCTTAGATCTTAACCTCCATTACAAATGTACATTATTATGAAGTGTGTAGCATCTGGAACTTGAATTGTGCATTTTTATGCATTTTCTTTTTGAAATATTTTGTTTGAAATAGAATGACATCACTATCTCCTTTCGATTTCCTCCCTCTAGCCCTTCCAAGCCACCTTCCCTTAAGCCCTTTCTGTGTCTCTCCAATAAATAGATTCTTAATTTTTAATTTTTATGTGATATATATATATATATATATATATATATATATATATATATATATACATATACACTTGTTGAGACTATTTTTTGTTGTTTGTATTATTTCAAGGTGGACAATTCTGCATTTAAGAATGAATAGAGAAGCTTACACCTGAGATAGGTTAATTCTCCTTTTCCTAGTAGTCATGGGTTGCCTGTTGTTCTTTGTCTAGTGGTGAGACCATATAAAATTTTTCTCCTTTCACATTGACATGTTTATTAATATTGCCATTGTCCCCCATTTTGTTTACACAACCATTCTTAGTAAAGACAGTTTCAAAGCCAACTTTCTGGTATTCTGCCTCTTACAACCTTTCTGCAACACTTCCATGGTGCTGAGTCATAGATACAGGAGCTGTGATGAAGATATTCTCACTGGGCTGAGATGCCCACAGTCTGTTTATCTCTTTTTGTGTCCAGTAGTAGTTTCATGGAATGGACTCCATTAGCTATAAAGAGAAGCTTCTTTAATAAGCATTGATAGCTACACTTAACTATAGCATAAGTATAAGATTTAGAATGTAGTAAGTAATTATGCTGGTTTAATAATGTGACCGTAATAGATGCTTTTTGAAGGATTGTACTCCTGGGAAGCTGCCTAGATTTCTAGTACTAGACATGATTTCCTCCTGTTGACTGAGATTTAAATCCATTTAGAGAGCTGTTAGTTGCCACTGGCAGGTCACTCTGTTTATATGTTTACAGATATCTTGCAATCTTGGTAATTGTTATGATTCATGGGTAGTTAAGCTTGGTAGAATGGTTTTACTGCTTCCTCCCCTTGACAGCTTGCATAGTATTTTCTGGAACCATGAAAGCCAGACTGCAAGGCAGATATTTGATCAAACATTAAACATCTAAGTCTTTTGTCCTAAATATGATATGTCCTGATCAATGGGGTCCACCTTCAACAGAAGATTAAATCTATAATCTATATTGCTTTGGTAATCACAGGGAGTGTTCTGGCTAATCATTCAAAGAGAGATTTCTCATGGTTTGAACTGGTCCTTGTGAAGATTATTATCCTCCCTAGTTGGTTAACTTTCTTTAAGATATGTGTATGTAAATACATGTGTGAATGCATGTATTACATTTATCATTCTCTTTTTCACTTCATGTTGTCTATATCCTGCTATTCCTACCCAATTCCCCAATATATGATTCTTTTACATTTTCTCTGGTTTGTTACATGTTATATATATATATATATATATATATATATATATATATATATATATATATAAGTAGGAACTATAGATAAGAGAGACCATGTGGCATTTGTCTTTCTGGAAAGGATTTCCTTTGCAAAGAACTTGATGCAAACAATTGATAAGTGGGTCATCATAAAACCTAACTATTTGAGGTAGAAGTGTCTCTTTATTTTCTTTTTGTATTTTTGCCTATTTTTTCCTTCGTACTATTATTTTGTATTAGTTACTTTATTTAATTACATTTCATATGTTAAACCCTTTCCCAGTTTACCCTTCACAAACACCCATTCCCTCCCTATGATTTTATGAGTGTGCTGCCCCACTCACTCACTCTTATGTCAGCAACTTACCATTTTCCTACTTCGGTCATCCAGCCTCCACAGGACCAAGGGTTCCCTCCCATTGATGCCAGATAAGACAATCCTCTACGACGTATTCAGCTAGAGCCATGGGTACCTCCATGTGTACTCTTTGGTTAGTGGTTTAGTCTCTGGGAACTTTGGGGAGTCTGGTTTGTTTATTGTGTTCTTCCTATGGGGTTGCAAACTCCTTCACCTCCTTCAGTTTTTCCTCTAAAGCTTCCATTAGGGTTTCCACACTCAGTACAATGGTTGGCTGCATGCATCTGTATCTGTTTTGATCGAGCCTTGGCATTTTATTTTAATCTAATATATCCATAGTGGGAATATGGTATCAATATAAATTTTGGGTTTGTTTGTTCTGCTTTAGGTTTTGGTTTTTGAGATTAGGTTTTGGATTTGGGTTTTTTTTCTTGTTTTTGGTTTATTTCTTTCTTTTTCTTTCTTTTGCTAAAATGCATTGCAAGTCACAATCTTTTATTATCATATGAAGAAAAGAAGGATTATTGTAACTTACGGCTTGAGGGCTCAAGCTATGATTGAAGGGCTCTCTCTATGCTCCTATATACAATTCAATGGAGATATGAGAAAGGAGAAAAATCCTCACATCAGAGAAGACAAAACAAAATGTGACAGGAAAAAGTACAGATATATAAATCAAAAAACACCATTGATCTCTGCCCAAGAGCAGATATAGTACTCCAGCCCACCTAATCACACCCATACCCACACCCAGAAACAGATTGACCCCCCTGGTTCTGACACACACAGGCTCACAGGTGAGTTCCACAGCCCAGCCCCAATACCTAGCCTACCTAAGACTACACAAGCCCAAAGGACAGAGAATCTCCTGCCCTGTCAGAGACATACATATTTTCCTTTCCAACCTGCTCCAGGGAGCACATCCTGTGTTTCAGTCATACTCCCCACACCTTCCACACCCAGAAACAGCTTGACAGCCATGAGTTCTGACACAGCTAGACTCACAGATTAGGTTCACAAGACCTCCTCTCATACAAAGAGACAGCCTGACCCAAGGAAGACAAACAAAAACATGCTCACAGGAGGCATAGGCTCCAGTCAGAGACAGCAAGGTCAGTTAACACCAAAAATAAACACATACGGAGAGGCAACCAGAAGAACATAAGCAGCAGAAACCAAGGCTAATTGGTCTCATTATAACCCAGTTCTCCCAGCATGTTGAGCCCTGCATACCACAAAATACCAGAAAAGGGAAAACTTGTATAAAAATACAACTCATGATGATATATAGGACTTAAAGTTGGACATAAATAACTCCTTTTAGGATAAAAGGAGAACAGAGGTAAACAGGTAGAAGCCATTAAAAAGGAAACATAAATTCCTTTAAGAAGTCAATGAAAACAGATTCTAAAAGGTGAAGGAATTGAACAAATCCATCCAGGATCTAAAAATGAAAGTATAAACAATAAAGAAATCACAAAGGAGACAAACCTAGAGATAGAAACCCTAGGAAAAAGTTCAGGAGTTGTAGATTCAAGCATCACCAACAGAATAAAAGAGATTGAAGAGAGAATCTCAGGTCATAGAAAATATTGGCACAATATTCAAAGAAAACACAGTATACAAAAAGGTCCTAACCAAAAATAACCAGGAAGCCCAGGACAAAATGAGTAGACCAAACCTAAGGTTAATAGGTATATAAGAGAGTGAAGATCCCCAACTTAAAGCACCAGTAAATATCATCAACCAAATTATAAAACATCCCTAACCTAAAGAAAGAGATGACCATGAACATACAAGAGGCCTACGCAACACCAAATAGACTATATTAGAAAAGAAGTTCCTCCCTTAACATAATAGTAAAAACACCAAATGCACAAAAGAAAGGAAGGATATTAAAAGTAGCAAGAGTAAAAGATCAAGTATCATATAAAGGCAGACCTATTAGAATTACACCACACTTCTTACCTGAGGCTATGAAAGCTAGAAGATCTACTGAGAAGAAAGAAAACCAAAGTGTGGATGCTTCGGTGCTTCATAGAAGGGGGAACAGGATACTCAAAAGAGGAAATATGGAGACAAAATGTGGAGGAGAGGCTGAAGGAAAAGCCATCCAAAGACTGCCTCACCTGGGGATCCATCCCATATCAAACCCAGACACTATTGTGCATGTTGTGAAGTGGTTGTTGACAGGAGCCTGATATGTCTTTCTCCTATGAGGTTCTGCCAGAGCCTGACAAATAAAGAGGTGGGTGCTCAAAGTCAACCATTGCACTGAGCTCAGGAGTCCACAATGTAGGAGTTGGAGAAGGGACTGAAAAAGCTAAGAGGGTTTGCAGCCCCATGGATGGAGCAACAGTGTCAACGGGCCAGAACCCCAGTGCTCCAGGGGACTGAATCACCAAAGAGTACACATGTAGGGACCTATGGCTCAGGTCACATATGTGGAAGAGGATGTCCTTGTTAGACATCAGTGGGAGGAGAGACCCTTGGGGGGAAAGTGTTTGATACCCCAGTGTAAGTGACTGCAGGGAGGGAAGAAAAGAGTGTGTGTTGGGGGGGTACCCTCATAGAGGAAGGGGAAAGGAGAATGGTATAGGGGATTTCCCAATGGGAGACCTAGAATGGGGAAAACATTTGAAAAGTAAATAAGGAAAATATCAATAAAAAATGAACAATAAGAATCTTGCTAACAAGAACCAAGACACTTGGCAACATCAGAACCCAGTACACACACCACAGCGAGTCCTGAATAACTGAGCATACCTGAAAAGCAAAATTCGGATTTAAAATCATATCTCATGATGCTGGTAGAGGATTTTAAGAAGGGAATTAATAACTCATTTAAAGAAACCCAGGAGAACACTGCTAAACAGGTAGAAGGTCTTAAAGAATTACAGGAAAGCACTGCTAAACAGGAAGAAGTCTTTAAAGAGGAAATACAAAAATCCCTTAAAGAATTATAGGAAAACACAACCAAACAGGTGATGGAATTGAACAAAACCATCCAAGATCTAAAACAGAAGTAGAAACAATAAAGAAAACCCTAAGAGAGACAACTCTTGATAGAGAAAATCTAGGAAAGAAATCAGGAAACATAGATGAACAACAGAATACAAGAGATGAAAGAGAGAATCCCAGTTGCAGAAGAGTCCATAGAGCACATGGACACAACAATCAAAGAAAATGCAAAATGCAAAAAACATCCTAACCCGAAACATGCAGGAAATATAGGACACAATAAGAAGACCAAACCTAGGGATAATAGGTATAGAAAAGAATGAAGATTTTCAACTTAAAGGGCCAGTAAATGTCTTCAAGCAAGAGGCCCCTTGGTCTTGTAAACTTTATATGACCCAGCACAGGGGAAGGCCAGGGCCAAGTAGTGGGAGTGGGTGGGTAGGGGAGCAGGGGTGGGGG
>NC_034608.1:82321562-82323291 GCF_900095145.1 Mus pahari | reverse complement strand
CCCCACTCTCATCAATGGACAGATCCTGGAAACAGAAACTAAACAGAGACACACTAAAACTAACAAAGTTATGAAACAAATGGATTTCACAGATATCGATAGAACATTTTATCCTAAAACAAAAGGATATACCTTCTTCTCAGCACCTCATGGCACCTTCTCCAAAATTGACCATATAATTGGTCACAAAACAGGCCTCAAAAGATACAAAAGTATTGAAATCAACCCATGCATCCTATCAGATCACTACAGACTAAGGCTGATCTTCAATAACATCATAAATAATAGAAACTCAGATTTCACGGGGAAGCTAAACAATACTCTATTCCATGATATAATGGTCAAGGAAGAAATAAAGAAAGAAATTAAAGACTTTTTAGAGTTTAATGAAAATGAAGCCACAACATACCCAAACTTGTGGGACAAATGAAAGCAGTCCTAAGAGGAAAACTCATAGCTCTTAGTGCCACTAAAAAAAACAAAGCAAAGCAAAAGCAAAAACAAAAACAAACAAACAACAACAACTAGAGTGAATATATATATTAGCAGCTTGACAGCACACCAAAATCTCTAGAACAAAAGGCAGCAAATTCACCCAAGAGCAGTAGATGGCAGGAAATAATCAAAGTCAAGGTTGAAATCAACCAAGTGGAGACAAAAAGAACTTTTCAAAGAATCAACCAAAGCAGGAGCTAGTTCTTTGAGAAAATCAACAAGATAAATGTGGGGCATTGGGCTATGCAAAGACAGCCTGGTTTCCAGTTGAGGCTAGATGTTGAATCCCAGCACATGGTGGTGGTAATTCACCTACATGGAAAAGAAGGAGTTCTCTAATGTCTCCTGGACCCTGGCTTCTGTTGTAGTTACTGCCCCCTGCCACAGATGAACCTCACTTGGGTCCTTGATCCATGGGCAAAACTTGGGTTCTGTTACAGGTGGGCAAACAGTCAGTGAATGACAAACAGATATGGCAAGAGAGAGTGTGTTGAATCTGAGTGTAATTTGTCAAATTGAGCATCAAACTTTTTATACACAAGAAAACAGGGATGTTAGGTGACGAATCTGCAAGGTACAAATGAGGTTACCGTATGCTTAATGATTCTTACATAGAACAGAGGAATGTAATCACAAAGACTGGCAGGAACTGGACAATAAAACTACTGAGACAAAGTCAGCTCTATCTAAGGTCAGCTATAGTCTTAAAAGCCAGATTTGAGGTCTTTACATGACTGGGATAAGGGCTTTCACACCGAAGTCATGGTTCTAATTAGGGAGTTCCATTCTAGTTAACCTTCTCATGAATAATGCAATACTCTAAAACCACAGCCAAATCTACTTCCTAAACCATTGTAAATTACTTTGAGCAACTTGGCTTTTATTCTAAATGATAGTGTGTGTGTGGGGGGGACTTTTCTACTAATAAGTAATGTAGTCCGCTATACATAATTATAATGAGAATTCTAAACTTACTTTGTTAAGGTTGCCTTGAGATTTCTAACTCTATGTAGTAGATAGTAGAGCCTGATTTCTTTCACTCTCTCTTTTACAATACTACAGGCAATTCTGAATGTCACTGGATAGCCAATATTCTTACTGAATTCCAAGCCCATGGTCAGCTCAAGGTCTACCTAGGGCATTTATGAAGTCCAGGAAGCAAAGTTCAATTTTGCTTAGATATTTGGCAAGTCATTGCTTGGAGGCACCTATAACAAAACAATACTGAAAGGAA
>NC_034608.1:82316611-82317827 GCF_900095145.1 Mus pahari | reverse complement strand
CAGCCACATTCATTAAAGAAACTTTAGTAAAGCTTAAAGCACACATTGCTCCTCACACAATAATTGTGGGAGACTTCAATATCCCACTCTCATCAATGGACAGATTCTGGAAACAGAAACTAAACAGAGACACAGTGAAGCTAACAGAAGTTATGAAACAAATGGATTTAACAGATATCTACAGAACATTTTTTTCCTAAAACAAAAGGGTACAACTTCTTCTCAGAACCTCACGGTACCTTCTCCAAAATTGACCATATTGAAATTGTCCCATGCATCCTATCATACCACCATGGTCTAAGGCTGATCTTCAATAACAACATATAAAGCCAACATGCACTTGGAAAATGGACAACACTCTCACCAAAGGTAACTTGGTCAAGGAAGAAATAAAGAAAGAAATTAAAGACTTTTTAGAGTTTAATGAAAATGAAGCCACAACATACCCAAACTTATGGGACACAATGAAAGCATACCTGAGAGGAAAACTAATAGCTCTGAGAGACTCCAAAATGAAACTAGAGCGAACATACACTAGCAACTTGACAGCACACCTACAAGATCTAGAACAAAAGGCAGCAAATTCACCCAAGAGCAGTAGATGGCAGGAAATAATCAAACTCAGGGTAGAAATCAACCAAGTGAAAACAAAAGTAACTATTCAAAGAATCAACTAAACCAGGAGCTGGTTCTTTGAGAAAATCAACAAGATAGACAAACCGTTAGCCAAACTAAAGAGAGGGCTCAGGGACACCATCCTAATTTAAAAAATCAGAATGAAAAGGGAGACATCACAACAGATCCAGAGGACATCCAAAGCATCATCAGATCCTTCAACAAAAGGCTATACTGAACAAAACTGGAAAACCTGGATGAAATGAACAAATTTCTAGACAGATACCAGGTACTAAATTTAAATCAGGATCAGATTAATGTCCTAAACAGTCCTATATCACCTAAAGAAATAGAAACTGTCATTAATAGTCTCCCAACCAAGAAAAGCCCAGAACTTAGCTCAGAGTTCTATCAGACCTTCAAAGAAGACCTAATTCCAGTTTTTCTCAAACTATTCCACAAAATAGAAACAGAAGGTATTCTACCCAATTCATTCTATGAAGCCACAATTACTCTGATACCTAAACTACATAAAGACACAACAAAGATAGAGAACTTCAAAACAATTTCCCTTATGAATATCTATGCAAAATAGTCAAAA
>NC_034608.1:82281051-82314061 GCF_900095145.1 Mus pahari | reverse complement strand
AAAAATGTTCAACATCCTTAATCATCAGGGAAATGCAAATCAAAACAACACTGAGATTCCACCTCACACCAGTCAGAATGGCTAAGATCAAAAATTCAGAGGACAACAATTGCTGTTGAGAATGCGGAGAAATAGGTACACTCCTCCATTGTTGGTGGAATTGCAAACTTGTAAAATCACTCTGAAAATCAGTCTGGTGGTTCCTCAGAAAATTGGACATAGTACTACTGGAGGATCTCCTGGGCATATATCCAGAAGATGTTCCAACTGGTAATAAGAACACATGTTCCACTATGTTCATAGCAACCTTATTTATAATAGCCAGAAGCAGGAAAGAACTGTGATGTCCCTCAACAGAGGAATAGATACAGAAAATGTGGTACATTTACACTGTCCCAGCCCGCGGGACACGTTATTCCATGGTCCTTGAGGGGGATCACAAACCTAGAGAGAAATTGAAATAAAGAAAGAGACAGAGACCATGCATGTTTGTCATAGTCTCATTTACTAAGGGGAAATGCCCAGGTTTTTATACAATACAGCGAGGGGTGATTAAAAGAAAGCTCTGTGAAGGACAAATGGGGAGGCTAATTGGGAGTTTGAAACTTTTGTGATTTATCTCAGTTCCTTGGCATCACTGCTCCGGAACATCAGCAGCTAATCTCAAAGTCTGGTTTCTGTTAACAGCCCAAGGTGACAGCTCCGGAATGTAGGAAGACTTCCTCAGTCTTTGATGTTTGCTTAGGGCAGGAAACTTGCTGGATGGCCTTGCAGAGAGAGAGGAGGCAACTGGCTCCAAACAAAGAACTATATGGATTTTCGCTGCATGCTGTAAAATACCTGGGATGTGAGATGCCTGGGATATAAGATGCCTGGGTTTTCTCAATCTGGTCTCCAACATTACACAATGGATTACTACTCAGCTATTAAAAACAATGAATTTATGAAATTCCTTGGCAAATGGATGGATCTGGAGGGTATCATCCTGAGTGAGTTAACCCAATCATGAAAGAACTCACATATTATGCACTCACTGATAAGTGGATATTAGCCCTGAAACCTAGAATAACCAAGATACAAGTTGTAAAACACATGAAACTCAAGAAGAANGAANACCAAANTNTGGACANNTCNCNCCTTNTTAGAATTGGGANCAAAACTCCCATGGAAGGGGTTATAGAGACAAAGTTTGGAGCTGAGATGAAAGGATGGACCATCCAAAAACTGCCCCACCCAAGCGTCCTTCCCATAATCAGCCACCAAACACAGACACTATTGCATAATCCAACAAGATTTTGCTGAAAGGATCCTGATATAGCTGTCTTGTATGAGGCTATGCCAGTGCCTGGCAAACACAGAAGTGAATGCTCACAGCCAGCTATCGGATGGAGCACAGGGCCCCCAATAGAGGAGCTAGAGAAAGTACCCAAGGAGCTGAAGGGGTCTGCAATCCTATAGGTGGAACAACAATATGAACTAACCAGCACTCCCAGAGCTCATGTTTCTAGCTGCATATGTAGCAGAAGATGGTCTAGTCAGCCATCACTGGGAAGAGAGGCCCCTTGGTTTTGCAAACTTTATATGCCCCAGTACAGGGGAACACCAGGGCCAAGAAGGGGGAGTGGGTGGGTAGGTTATCATGGGGGGGGAAGGTATATGGGACTTTAGTGATAGCACTTGAAATGTAAATGAAGTAAATACCTAATTAAAAAAAAAAACTTGGAGCATACATGCTATGGGATGCTACAGTTTCAGGAGATTAAGTTTCCATGAAACTCCCTCAGGACTGCATCCAGCCTTTTGGCCTATCATGCAAGTCACTACTGGAGTGGATGTAGCATCTCCCTGAGCACCCACTGAGAAGCATAGCTAGTAGTCACATAGGCAATGTCCCAAGCATCTGACCTTCAGGCTAGACACCTCCCCAGTTAACTAGCAACAAAAAAGATAGCAGTATACTTTAAGAGGCGCTGTTTGGACCCTCCTTTCTTCTCTCTCTCACTTTCCCCTTTGTCTCCTCTTGACCATGGCCAGTCTCTCTCTCTCAATTTCCACCTTCTCTCTTTCCACATGCCTTTCTATAATAAAGTTCTAAAACCATAGACTGTCTCTGTTCAAGCCCTGCTGCAGAGGATGGCCTAGGGCCAGGAAGCAGAGTGGGTGGGTTGGGGAGCTGGGCAGGGGAGTGTATAAGGGACTTTGTGGATAGCATTTTAAATGTAAATGAAGAAAATATCTAATAAAAAAAAGAAAAAGAAATAGTAATCCTGCTTCACTGTGGTTTCCCTAATGATGTTCAGCATGGGTTTACATTTTCATCAGTGCTGCTCAGTCACTGTCTACCCACCCATGCAGCAGCATTCCCTATGCTGGCTCTGTCCAGTGCTCTGCCTCTGTCTTGGACCCACAGGCTATCATTCTGGGGCTCTGACTTCATCCCACTCTGGCTGCCTCAGCCTGAATGCTATCTAAGCAGCACAAGGGGTGGCTCCCTTTCCTTGCTGTGAGTGTTCACAAGTCACAAGCCCTGCAGAAAATGAGTGGACTGACCAACCAGGCCAGGCTTGGAGAACTTGCAGCACAGTGCTCTCTACCTTGCCCTTACTCATGCACAACCTTGCCATTGCCTGCCCTGCCCTGCCCTGCCCTGCTTTGCTCTGCTTGCTTCTACTTTTATTTATTTAGTCACTTCCATCCCAATATCAGCCTCCCCTCCTCCAGGTACCCCCTCAGGTAGATCCTCTTCACATCCCACACCCCTTCTCTTTTGAGAAGGGGCAACTCCCCTCTGGGTATCACCCACACACACTAACACCTCCACCCATACATCCATACACAGCATGCACATCAAGTCAAGGCATCCACTGACACCAGACAAGGCTGTCCATTTAGGAGATCAGAATACACAATCAGGCAGGCAATAGTCTCTGGGACACAAGTGACCTAGCCTCCCTCCAGGTTAGGAAAGTGCTTATTCTCTGTCTTTCAACCAGGTCTTTCCTCAGCTCCTAAGCTTGGATGTCTAGCTCCCATGTTGGTCTTTTTACATAATCTCTTTGTGAAATGATCTTCAATTACACCAATTTGAACCTTCTCTTTCTTCTTGGATACTAAGACATACAGAGTGCAGAGAAGTTTTAGGAAGTGAGTATAGAATGAATCCTGTTTTACCTGAGTCTCATCTCTAACAATAAACCGTCACTCATTCACACATTTTCTACCCTAAATGAAAGTGAAAGGCAGTGAGATTTCTATAACAGTAGGCTTTGAATGTTTTGGATAAAAGGAAGAGAAAGAATGAATGCCTATCAGAAAGAACAAATTCTGTTTACCCTGCCAGCCCTCAGTTTCAGAAGGAAGCTTCTGCCTGCTGCCTGAATAGAGGACATGCCAGCCCCTTTTATGAACAACTTGTTGTAGAACACGGTCATGGGGATTTAGAAAAAATGCCATAATAGGATCTCTGAAAATAAACTATACCCTTCCCTTGATTCCATTCTCTCATGCAGAGATGGTGAGAAGGCTAATGCTGAACTGGAGAAGTCACAGGTTCCACCCAGTGCAGGGTGCTGGCTTGTTGTCAAACACAGGAAAAGACAGACCACTAGAAAGAGCCAAAACTAGGAAAACTGCTGGTGCATGGGCAGGCAGACAGTGACTGAGCAGACTGATGAAAATGGAAAAGCATGCTGAATCATCATCAGGGGAACTACCGTGAAGCAGAATTCCTTATTCTAAGAAGGCTTAAAATTATGATGCAGTGTTGAGAAGTCACCACTGTAGCTTACAAATGGTATTGAGAGACAGGAGGGATGGATCCGCCTGCTATTCTTGAAGAGAAGCCAGGTTCAGTGCCTAGGACCCACATTAGGTGCCTCTCAAACAGCCTGTAACTCCAGCCCCATGGAATCCCCATATGTGGAGAATCGTACACACATGGTAATTAAAAACTGAATAAAGAATGTTGTATTAAATTAGCAGACAGATGATGAAGCCCTATCATTGCCACAGCACAAACATCCTCCCAAAAGAGAGGCCAGAAATGAGAAAGAAAGCCTTTTCATATCTCCTAGTTACCTGCTGGCATTGCCCAGTGGCTCAATTCAAGTGAAGCCAAAGGAAAGGGATCCCACTGATGTCATTCAATGAAGCCATTCTTTTGAGATGTCAGATGGGAAAGGAAAAGATGGATTGAAAATGACCATGGCACATGAGAATTTCCCTGATACCTTGTATGTCCTCTTTCTGCGCAGTTTTCTATATTTAAATGTCATTTTAAAAATCATCTCCATTGTAGTTATTTTCCTTGTTTATACTTTATTTCTTTATTGGGGGCCTTATTAATAATCATTAAGAATGAAAAATAAGTCCTAAATTATGATGGTATTTTTAAGGGGAGACCAAATTCCTTAGTGACCAGAATACAAGCTCACCTCAAATACAGCACAGTAAAATAACACCTTAAAAGCCTGAGCTCGAAGCTATAAAACATGAGAGCTGAATACTTTAACACTAATATCAATCTGAACCATATCATCATGCCAGCAGAAAAAGATGCGAATGGAATTGATATCATTACCAAGTTAATTACATTTGTCTTTTCATCTTCCATCAGGCCATGTCGGAAAGGGGAAAGAAAATGAGATCCATCTTCTGATTGAAAATAACAGTGTCCTTATGTCACAGAGGAGAAGAATGGCTTTGTGGGAACTCCAGTGGTGTTTGAAATACCAGATGAGCTTGCTTTCTTTCTTTCCTTCTCTCTCTCTCTCTTTTTCTTTCTTTCTTTTTCTTTCTTTCTTTCTTTCTTTCTTTCTTTCTTTCTTTCTTTCTTTCTTTCTTTCTTTCTTCTTCTTCTTCTTCTTCTTCTTATTATTATTATTATTATTATTATTATTATTATTATTATTATTATTATTATTATACATTTTCTTTATTTACATTCCCACTACTTGGCCCTGGCATTCCCCTGTACTGGGTCATATAAAGTTTGCAAGATCTAGGGGTCACTCTTCACAATGATGGCTGACTAGGCCATCTTCTGCTACATATGCAGCTAGAGACATGAGCTCTGGGTGTACTGGTTAGTTCATATTGTTGTTCCATCTATAGGGTTGCTGACCCCTTAAGCACCTTGGGTTCTTTCTCTAGCTCCTCCATTGGGGGCCCTGTGTTTCATCCTATAGATGACTGTGAGCATCCACTTTTGTATTTGCCTGTCACTGGCATAGCCTCATACAAGACAGCTCTATCAGGGTCCCTTCAGCAAAATCTTGATGGCATATGCAGTAGTGCCTGGTTTTGGTGGCTGATGATGGGATGGATCCCCGGGTGGGGTATTCTCTGGATAGTCCATCCTTTCATCTCAGCTCCAAACTTTTTCTCTGTATCTCCTTTCATGCGTATTTTGTTCAAGTCATTATTCACTGGGGGGGGTATTGGAAGTCCTCAGAAATCAGTAATGATTGAACAGAGATCATAAAGAAAGCCTCCCCTGGGGCTCTGGGGGCTGATATTGGGAATGTTCCTCCCAATACAATAATGAAAACTCCTGAGTGCTTTAGTTGCAGCCCTTCCAGTTTCACATAAGAATATGGCATCTTTTTTTTTTTTTTTTTTTTTTTTTTTTTTTTTTTTTTTTTTTTGGGGCATCTTTTTTTTTTTTTTTTTTTTTTTTTTTTTTTTTTTTTTTTTGGTTTTTCGAGACAGGGTTTCTCTGTGTAGCCCTGGCTGTCCTGGAACTCACTCTGTAGACCAGGCTGGCCTTGAACTCAGAAATCCGCCTGCCTCTGCCTCCCAAGTGCTGGAAGAACACGGCATCTGATTGTCTCTAAGCAAATGGGAAAAATGGTAAAGAGGTAAATGAAATATTCACATCCAGGTCTTCTTATAGCGCTTCTTATTTCACGATTAAGATAAATTTATGTTTCACTCTAAATGCATAAATTCAAGCAGGACAGTAGAAGACACAGTACAAGTCACTCTTTTTCTTCCTGTTTCCTATTGAAGCCAAAGTGTACAAGCTTGTGTTTCTGAGGGAGCTCTTCATGGATGCACTTACAACATCCCCTCTGAGTAAGGTAGGATGTAGTTGTTCTCTTCTGTTTTGATAAGAACTCTATTTTCTGGTGCTACTGCCAGCTATGAAAGGTACTCAAGCACAGAAAACTCTGTTATGTGTTTTAGATGTAAGCTTAGCCTTTAATTACAGATCCATCTCTCCAGTCCCGTTATGTCTTGTTAAGTGATACTCCACCTCTATTTTCTTTTTTTTGAAAGTCTAATGTTCTTTATTACTACCCATTACACATTTTTACGGAATAAAGGTGAATTTCATTATTTGTAATTCTTTAAGTAGCAGTTCATCAACCCTCAGAATAAAATGTCATCCCTAAATCCAAGTGTCCCCAGTCATGAAGCTCACAGGTGAGCTGGCTCTCTGCTAGAATCAATAAGCTTTTCATTCAGAACAAACTCTTTATGCCATATGTAGGGCAAAGTACCACTCACTGTAAATTCTACTGAGTTACGGTAAAGTGCTGAGTGATTACCTGAATCTTTTTAATTTCCACTTATCTTCTCTTAAGTCAAAAGAGCCCTTTCTGAGGCATTAACAAATCTACAATGGGAAAAAAGGGGGGAGGGAAGGGAGAAAGACCTAGGAGGAGAAAGGTGGAGGGGATGGGAAGAGGAGCAGAAGGAGGTGCTTTCATTAAGGGGACAGAAATCACTGTGCAATCTCTTGTGTTTAATAGGGTGACAAATAATTGAGATCAAAGTAATTCATGCATGTTTTCTTTAAAAGTTATACATAAACCTGAAGAAAGGAAGGGCACCGTTACTGACTTCTGGTCCTATGGCAGGACACTGCATACTAAAATACCATAATTATCTTAGATGCCTAGATCCGGCTTGGCAAGCATCATGCAACTGACATACTCTAGCCTCTTTGTAACTAAAAGTGGTCTGTAGTTCGATGACTGATAGCTCTGAACAACCATCCAGACATCATGAATCTCCTTCTTAAATCAGGTGCACATTTTGATGCCACAAACTTACACAAACAGACTGCCAGTGACTTGCTGGATGAGAAGGAGATAGCTAAAAATTTGATACAGCCCATAAATCATACCACATTGCAGTGTCTTGCTGCTCGTGTCATCGTGAATCATAGAATCTACTACAAAGGTAACATCCCAGAAAATCTAGAGACCTTTGTTTTACTTCATAGATGATAATTTGATTGTGCTTCAGCACTGTTAAAGCACGAATTGGGAAGTTGTTTCATAAATGAGCACTGTTGTGATAAGACCAGCATTTATTAGCTTGATATCATTGTGCTCTCATTGGCTAAAAGCTTTGTAAGCATCAAATTTACAGGATTGGTTGCCCAGTATTTATTATAAATATATCGTATAATATATTGTTGTGAATTATTGAGAAATGTAATATCATATTCAAATTTCTAAAATTGCCTGCCAAAGGCCATTCTAATTTTGTTTACTGTTGGTTGTTTGGGACAGAGTTAACTGTTTTTCAGTGATAACTATATTTTACTAGTTTGTGAAGTTTATACAATTGGAAGTCATCCTCCCCTGGCTCCCACTTCTGTCTTCAAGTTTTGTCTGTTTCCACTTTTTCTCCCCAACCATTTCTGGTACAGTGTTCCCTGAACCGTTGGGTCCATGCTAAGTCAAAAACCTTATGGACTTGTTTACCATTTGCAGTTACCATAAGTGCTTTATCTTCCCTATGCACAGGCTTACACTGGGACTGTTGTGTGTTTGCATATTCTCTATGCAGCAGTTGGCCAACTTCAACTCAAAACACTGTTTTCTTATGTTATGTAGTTCATTTCACAAACGTACTCTTAGAGCATGTCACTTTGTAGACTTGCCAGTAAGCTGTTTGAGCTCAAGCTTTTTAAAATTTTATGTTTTGTTTTTGCTTTGTTTTTTCACCTCTGAGGTTTCATTCTTCAGTCCATAGAAAATTTTGTATGCTAAATTTGGGAAACAAATCTGTTACAAGTCATTAACCCAGCTGAAATTTAGGTCTGTCATCTTAGGTTATTATGCAGTAAAGGAAGACCTTTGTAGAGTGACCTGCCTTCCACCTCTATTTTCAACCTCACTACATTGCTTCGTTTCTCTTGTCACTCCTCAAGTTCCTTTGCACCATATTTTATTCTCCCCATTTTAGACCATCATCAGAATATTAATAGGGAATCACTCTGGCACTTTTCTTCATCCTCCTCTAACCAACATACAGAAATGATGTGGCCAAAGGACTGAAAAAAAAGGGTGAACCTGATGCCAAATTTCTAGGTACAGTTCTATACTCTGTAAGACCAGGGGGTTAATTGCCCATCCTGCTTGTCTTCCAAAATGGTACTTTTTCCATTAGTCTCTTTGGAGGATTCCAATTTTAATATAGGGTAAACTCTAAATACCATGATGTGTTTGAGTGACATATATGCTTCTCCTCTTCTTCTGGTTGAAATTGGCCTATACATCTCTTTAAACTTCAAGTCCTGCACCATTTGTATTGTTCATCATCAGAGCAAACTAGTGATCTTCTTGTGAAGAGTATGGTGTTAGACTTTCATTTTATGCTCCATTGAACCTCACTCTGCACCTGCCACTAAAGTCCTCATAATTGAAGAATATTTCCTTAGTGGTACTTAGACTTCTTCCTCACTTTCTCCCCCTTCTACTGTTAAGTCATCAGTTCACAGACAAGTCCTATTTCAAGAATGCACACCAAAATGATTCTAGAATCTTAACAAAGCTGTAGTGGTCCTACATTAATGGCTTCCCCATAGGCATCTAGACAGAGCCAGAGCTGTCCATGAAATGTTAGGATAAATGACGTTTACTATATTACATATATCTGTGCTAAAGCTTTCTACAATAATCTTATTTCTATTTTCTGCCTAACCCAAAACCACCTTTTATTTAACCACCATGGAGAAGGCCAGGGCCTAAATGAAAGGTAAATCCAAAAGGGTTATCATCTGTGTTCCTTTTGCTGATGCCCACTTGTGTATGATGGATATGAACAATGAGAAGCATAATAATTCAATCAAGATTGTCATCAGTGCTCCTGCATCACAAACTGCTTAGTTCACCTGACCATTTTGGCATTGTGCAAAGACTCTATGCCATAATTGCCACCAGATTTCATCTATGGATGATCTCTCTGGGAAGTTGTAAAGTGATAGCCATGGGGATACACAGAACATCATCCCTACATTCACTCTTGCTACTAATACTTTGGGGCAAGGTCTTCCCAAAACTGAATGGTTAGGTTCCTGTCATGGCCTTCCATGAGTCTATCCCACTGTATCTGAGATAGGTCTGACATGCTTCCTGGAGAAACCTACCAGCTATGATGACATCAAGAAATTGGTGAATCATGCACTGGGGCCCCTATTAAAGGACTTTCTGGCTACAGTGAGGATCGAGTTGTGTCCTGCAACTTTAGCTCACTCTTCCATATTTGATGCTGGAGCTGGCATTGCTCTCAGTGACAAGTTTGTAAAGGCCATTGTTTGCTATGAAAATGAATATGGTATTGCAACAAGATGTGGGATCTCAAGGTCTACACGGACTCCAGGGTGTAAGAGGCCATGAATCACCAACCCTAGTAATGACATGAAATAAAAGTGAGGTTCTGGGTTCCTAAAGAGTCCATGCCCCAACTCACTTCTCACTGAGCATCTCCCTCAGAGTTTCCATCCCAGAACCCCAGAAGAAGGGGAGAACTTAGGAACCCCTAATTTCTTGAATACCATTAATAAAGTTTATTGTACTACCCCCAAAAAGTAATGTTTGTTGATGTTATAAATAATAGTGGGAAGTCGAAGACGTCTAGCTGTCCAAGAAGTAGAAAATGGATGCATAAATTTGAAGATATTCATTCAATAAGACATATAGAGCAATTAAAACAATGTACTAAACCTATATATATCATTGAGAATAAAAATATACTATTGAGTTTGAAATTTTACTATAAAATATTGCATAGGATACTGTATGAACTTATCAAACTTTAAAATATTTTTTATTCAAAACAATTTTTAAATTTAAATATATTTAATCATATTCTTCCCCTCTCTCAAAACCATTCAGATATTCTTTTGCTTCCTACCCACACAACTTAAGATTTTTTCAAAAAACAAAAACCTAAAACATCAAAACCCTCTGAAACAAAGAAAAAAAATACCATCAGAAACTTCAAAAACAGAACACCAAAACAGCCATTTGTACAGAAAGCATAAAGTAACTTATAATGGACTCTACAGTTGTTTTGTGTTTGTGTTCTATTATTTGGTTACTGGGAGTCCATTTAATTGTATATATATATATATATATATATATATATATATATATATATATATATATTTATGTAATAGGAAACACAGTACAAATGTATGTACTGGGCTGTGATAGAGAAAATGCCAAACAGAGTAACTTCAGTGTGATCATAAATGGTGTTGAGTAGATCAGTGTACATTAGTCTACATAAAATGATACAGATTTTTTTAGTCATAAAGTCCTAGAATGCAAACTCATAATTGTTGTTATTGCTACATATAACATAATGGGAGTTTGAAATCCTAGAAAAGCAACTACTTAGAGGGAAAATGACTATGTATTATTTAATGGAAGAGGCTGAAGTGTGCATAGAATAAGCTAGATGCCAAAAAAATAAAAACTCCACCCTATTAAAGGTCAGGATTCAAATCTATTACTTGCATATATGTGTATATATATATATATATATATATATATATATATATATATATATATATATGTATATGTATATATGTATATGTATGTATGTATAGGAAATCATAATGTCTGGTCAGAGTGTTGGTTTTTTGTTTTTTGTTTGTTTGGATTGGTTTGGTTTTTTGGGGGTTTTGGATTTTTTTGTTGTTTTGTTTTGGTTTTGTTTTGTTTTGATTTGATTTGATTATTTGGGTTTTTTTTTTTTTTTTTGGTTTGGGGTTTTTTTTTGGGGGGGGTGGTTGAGACAGGGTTTCTCTGTGTAGCTCTGGCTGTCCTGGAACTCACTCTGTAGACCAGGCTGGCCTTGAACTCAGAAATTTGCCTGTCTCTGCTACCCAAGTGCTGGGATTAAAGTTGTGTGCCAGCAATGCCCAACATGTTCAGAGTTATCATAAACTTCACTTGATCATAAGCTCTTACTCAATTCTGAGAGGCATCTGAAACTTTGAGAACAATGTCATGAGCTATCTAAGAACTGATGTTTTTCAGCACTGGTCAGCTTTCCATGTCTGGACTAGAAAACGGTAAAAACAGTAAGGGTATTCTACATGTACTTTCAGAGAGTTTTTGATATGCTGTTTTCTCTGAGCTCAAGTCTTCACAATTCTACCATAGCGTACTAGATGCAGGGGTCCAGTACTCCTGACACAGAAGTTCAGAAATAGAAGTTTCCCTCTAGAAATTTTGCCTTCTAACACATGCCCCATCTCTCCAAAACATTCAGCTCTACCATTGAGAAAAGACATGCTCTTACATTCTTTGAAGAAAATGCAGAAAGATTATAAGAGACAGAACTAATAGAGGGCACCAACTTGCCCTTCTAGAGATAACAGGATCGATGCACATCTAAACTCATAGAGATGTGGCAGCCTGAGCAGTGCTTACATAAGTCTGCAATAGGTGGGGTCCCAGAGCTGAGAGAAGAAGTAAACAAAAACTACTATGTGCATGAACTGCCTCTCAGAGCCAAAGTTATGTTAAATAGATAGGTTTCCTTATTTTGCTTGAATTTCTATATGTAAATCCACACTAAAAAAGCCAAGTTTGCTTCAATTAAATCATCAAAAATGGCAACATGCACACTAATACTCATGCATACACACACACACACACACACACACACACACACACACACACACACCATCATTTTTACCTAACAGGTTCTTGGGAGGATTAAAAAGAGACAGTGTAGGTAAGATTTTAAGAAGCAAACTGATGTATTTAGCTCATTGAACACAGAGTAGTCACTCACACTGGTGCCTACCTAGAGCCTTTATGCATACAGACTACTGCTTAGTATCAAAAGGTACTCTGCACACTACTAAAGGAGAAAGGAAAACACAAACCCATTAAAAACATTTCAGTCTATAATGCTGACCTGCCTACAGGATGCACTGGTTCAATATTGGCACAAAAGCTGTAGAAATGACAAACTGTTACCTCTTTGGATTTAAGCCTTACTCCATGAGGGAGAACCCAGGCCCATCACTTCTCAGGGTGCCAAGATGTGAGACTAGATAGATTATGGGCCTAGGAGGAAGCTAAAAGAATGTGGCAATAAAATAACTCCTAATGATATTCCAATATACACATAGATCAGTGCACTGCACAGTCATCATCAGTGAATCTTACTCCTGCAGTAGATGGGAACAGGTATAGTGATTACACATGGCACAATATACAGAGAGTGAGGCAACTTGGAACGATCAGTCCTAAACAGGTGGTCTCTATCATACCTCTCTCCTTGGTAAGAGATGAGAAGATGCAGAAAGATTATAAGAGACAGAAGTAATAGAGGGCACCAACTTGCCCTTCTAGAGATAACAGGATCGATGCACATCTAAACTCATAGAGATGTGGCAGCCTGAGCAGTGCTTACATAAGTCTGCAATAGATGGGGTCCTAGAACTGAGAGCAGAAGAAAACAAAAACTACTATCCTCAATCCAGAAGCTATTTCTAAATGATAAACATTTGTAAATGCAAAATAATTTTCCCCAATAATATATCACTGCTTATATAAAAATGACACTTAAATGTAGGCCTCATGCCCAGCAGTATGTGGCCAACAAAAACCAAACTCAATGGCATTTAAAGGGTGTTTTGTCTCATGATGTCATATGTTTTCTCTGGGCTCTTGCTCCTCTTACTCTTCCTCCTCCCCACCCTCCTCCTCCTCCTCCTCCTCCTCCTCCTCCTCTCAGCTTCTTTCCTTCTTCCTCTTCTTCTTTGTCCTTTTCCTCCTTTTTTCTTCTATACATTAAAGATCTTTTGCTTAAAAATTATTTCTGGCATTGTGTTTAATGGTGTATCTGTAAGAAAGAAGTCTGTGTGTGTGTGTGTGTGTGTGTGTGTGTGTGTGTGTGTGTAGTGTCTATAAATGTTTCTGGTGTTTTTTATTTGGCTCAAATTTTCCTATTTGTTTTGTGCTTTTATTATGTCATATGTCAATTTTTGTAGATGCTGTTTGTTTTCTAATGAGAAGAAGAAGGAAGTGCATGGATTTAGGTTGGTGGGGAGTCAGGGAGTACATAGGAGGAGTTGGGTAGGAGAAAAGCATAGGCGGATTTAGGTTGGTGGGGAGTTGGGGAGTACATAGGAGGAGTTGGGTAGGAGAAAAGCATAGGCAGAATATATTATATGAAACATAGTTTTTAATAAAAACAATGTATTTATCATAAGAATGACATTGTCCTGAAGTAATTACAAGCCTATCACTGTTCATGCTCATCTTTTCTTCAGACCATCTGCATAGAAAGCTTTCATCATTACAGAAAACTCCTCATCTTCTAGAAGAAACTAAGGAGAAACTTTGTGTGGTGTTAGGTTTGTCTTTCTTACTTACTGCATTTCTCTTAGCAGTCCCCCAAGAGACATGGCCATGTTTCAGTTCCCTCTCGGCAGAGCCACTCACCCTTCACTCTCCCTTCCTTTCCCTTTCCTCTGCTGAGCAATCTTCTCTGACCTACACCCACCCTCAAGCTGTGCACCTAAGTGCTTTCTGCTACTCTGTAAAGCAGTGTTGGGTGTTGGATACTGACACTGAGTCATAAGCCAAAGTTCTCCCCCCCCCCTTTTTTTTGAGAAACTTCTGACAGGACAGCTGACAGAACACCAAGATCAGATAATAGTAACTGCAAACTTTCCAGGTAAAAACACAGAATGATCCCTGAGCTAAGAGTAGATAGTGTTCCCAGGCAGGTATGCAGAGCCACCCCCGCCCCTGGTTGGAGGCAGGAGCAAGTTTCTCCCTCTTTACTTCCTCCTTCTCACAGCTTATATTCTATAACCTGTTTCCCAATAAACAGACCTTGAAAAACATTGCAGGGTCTCCTTCATTTTGTCCTGCCCATTTCCCTTTCAGGCATGGTCCCCCTCAGACCCCTGAATAGCTTGTCCCATGGGCTGGGATAGATGACGCCCAAATGGAGCTCGAGGTATGGATTCCTGCCAGACAGAGAGCGGAGATTAGCTTCAACTAAAGTTAATCGCAACTAAAGAAGTAGTAGGTAAGTAGTAAAATTCATAGAGGAAGCATTCCTGCCGCTCATGGGAAACAGCTTTCCTCTGTGGTGAAGTGGGTTTGTCTCTGTCCCATGTATAGGAATGGGCCCTAAGTTGTCTAAGGAAGCGGTCTTCATCAGAGACCTGAAAGCTTCTCTCAGGGAAAATGGAGTTAGAGTTAAAAAAGATTGGACAGAATTTTTTATCTTTGTTTCCCAAGTCTGTCCATGGTTCATAATAGATGGACCAAAGATTCATCCCTTTAAGTGGGAAAAGGTAGGATCTTAATGATCTTTTAAATAAAGAAGGGCCAGATGCAGTGCCTACTCAGACCTTTAGTTATTGAGGTCTTATTAGAGATATCATTAAGTCTCCTCAGCTGAGGCAGGAAAGATTATTTCATTGGCTGAGGATTTCCTTAAACCAATTTCTCGCTCAGCCTCTATGTCCTCTGTAAAGTTTGCAGACTCACAGTTGCCACAATCTCCCTCACCATGCCCCTCCATTGTTATTAATATGTCTTCCTCAGAGGGCCTGCTTTTCGCCCCCCAAAGCCTGTCCAACCCCTATATCCTCAACTGCGCACCAATGCAGATCTAGTGAGTCAAAATTACAAGAATCAAAGCTTACCTATCCTATTTTTAAGAAGCCTCACGCCAATCGGCTAAGTCCCTATGAGCAGAATGAGTTGGAGGAAGAGGCTGCCCAATATCACAACCCTGATTGGCCACCTGTTGCAAACACAGTGGCACGTTGTAGACCTCCTCCTTACCCCTCCGCTCCTGAAATTAGTGCACCTGTGGTCATTCCACTGCCTCCACAAGGTGATTACCTTTTACAGCCCAAAAAATCAGTTATCTAAACAAATTTCTGACCTTAAAGAGGTCCTAAATTTACAGAAACAGGTTGCCGATCTCTCCACAGAGCTCTCCTCTCTTCAGGAGACTGTGAGACAGTTTTCCCTGGTGCATTGTTGGCTCCGGTCCCTTTTCCTGCTATCTCTGGTGGCCATGAGGCTTGTGGGACAGCCAGCTCACTGCATTCTCACCTTAACTGAGCCTTCCAAAAATCTCATTCTAACAAAACCTCCTAGAGAGTTAGTTCAAAAAAATCCTTGACATTCCTTGTGTTAATCCACCAGAGCATCAAAGAGGCTTCCTCCTCAGAGGAGGACCCACCTGCTGATACAAAACATGGTGATGAGGATAGTGAAGCTGATAATGAGAATGTGGCTGCAGCTCCTGAGGCCACACCACAAGAAATGACTGAGTATAAAAGATTAAAGTTTAAGCCTCTTAAGGATCTTAATACTGCAGTCAAAAATTATGGTCCTAATGCACCCTTTACTGTTTCCATGCTTGAGGCCCTTTCCACAGGGGGCTACCTCACCCCCACTGAATGGTTTAGAGTTACCCAGGCAGTTTGACTCCTGGACAGGTTTTGTCTTGGAAAGCTGATTTTCTAGATAGGTGCCAATCTCTCACAAGGCAGAACCAGAGAGACCCTAAAGCGCCTGGACCCTTGATAAGCTTAGCAGGCAGGGAAAGTATGTGTTTGAGAGGTGCCAGCTTAAGTTCCCCAAAAGACTATTGGCTCAGTTTAATGAGGCCACCACTAGGGCATGGCAGGATGCCTTTCAAAGGCTTTCTCAGAGTGTGAATTTGGCTGTGGGGGCTACCTTGCAATCTGTTGGTCCTTTCAAAAGTTGCTTGAAATGTGATCAGCCTGGCCATTTTGCCAAGCAGTGTCCCCTGACACAGGGCACGCCGAGTCCTCTGCCTTAGCCTCCAGGACCAACACCTTCTGTACCTGCCACGATGTGCCACCATGTAAGAGAGAAAAACATTGGGCTAATCAGTGCTACTCCAAGACTGATGCCATGGGTAATCCTTTGCCATACCTTCAGTGAAACGGCTTGAGGGGCCAGCCCCAGGCCCTGAGACCTATTCATTTTCTGCTGGCCTCAGGGAGCAGTCAGCAGATAACAATGCTCCAACTTTCTCCTGCTCCACCCAACACCTCAGAGCAACCCCAGGGAGTGCGGGATTGGACCTGTGTACCTCCACCAGTACAATTTTAAAACCTGAGGATGGTGTTCAAGCTCCACCTACTGGGGTTTTCGGTCCTCCTCCCCCAAACATGTTTTTTCTCATTTTGGGTCAGGCCTCGTTCACCCTTAAGGGNCTCACTGTNNATCCCTCACTAGTGGATAATGATTTTACAGGAGAAATTAAGATTTTTAGCTAGTTCCAACTCAGGATCAATCTTACTCCCTCAGGGACAGCAGATTGCACAGGCTCTGCTCCTCCCATTGAACACCTAGAACCCGGTTATTAGGAGGCATCGGTGGGCCTCTCAGCCAGGGTACTCAGATCTTTTCTGGGTCCAGATGGTGTCTAGAGAACATCCTGTGTTATGCCTTAAGCTTGTTCAGCGATGGTTTGAGGGCATTGTGGATATGGGGGCTGATGCTACCGTCCTTGCAAAAAATTCCTGGCCCTTAGCTTGGCCACTTCAACCTTCCCTTACACATTTACAGGACATTGGCCAGTCTAAAAATACCTTACAGAGTTCTAAAATTTTGACATGGGAAGATTCACAAGGGAATTCAGGCACAGTACAGCCTTTTGTTGTTGAAGCCCTGCCAGTTAATTTGTGGGGAAGAGATATTCTTTCTCAGATAAAAGTAATTATGTGTAGTCCAAATGAGATTGTAGGTACCCAGTGTACGCCCTTATCACAATATATCCACTCGGTTGATTGTGGAAATAAGAATGCCTTCTTACAATATTTCAGCTCTTCTACTGGAGGGACAAGTCAACATTGGAAGTGTGTAAATAAGCCCAAACCCTTGCCTCTGTTGTCTGATGGTCAGTGCCCCAGTAGTTGTTCCTTCATTGATTAAATGCATGCTAGCTGCTATTTTTCCTTCTACACATGCCTCAGAGATAGCCAGCCTTATTTTGGGGCTGTTCCCTTTAAGACACTACAGAGTACAGGGGGTAGCAATTGGTTTTGCAACACCCAGGTAATTCCTATACTTCAAAATATGTTACAGCTAGTTGCCTTGCTCCCCCTGATAAACCGGCTTGTTGGCCACAAGCCGCTCCCATTCATGTTTCAGATGGTGGTAGTCCCACGGACCAGGTTCAAGAAGAATGAGTTCAACAGATAATTCAAGCCCAGATTGATAGCCTCCTTCCCCGCCTTCACCACCACCCTCTTTTATTGCCAAAGTCCAGAGGCATTAATTTAGACTCTCAGACCATAGATATACTTATTGTTACTCATAAACCCTAAATGTTTCCAACCCCTCCCTGGCCAGTGATTGTTGTCTATGCCTTGCATTGGGAACCTCCTGGCCCCTTGTTATACCCCTGCTTATTGAGTCCACTATTGTCCCCTCCCAAAATAATTGTAGTTACTCAAAACCTTTTAATGTCTTACCAATTTTAATGTATTCACCTTTTTTGTTGCTGTTGTTGTTGTTTTTTGGTTTTTTTGTTTTTTGTTTTTTGTTTTTTTAGCTTTTTAAAGAATGATTCCTTTGCAGATCTTGGCCTAGCCATGTTTACCTCATGCACCAGTTATGTTAACTCCTCTGCCTCGGGCTGTTTGGGGGTGGGGGAAGGTGTATGTATTCGGCGATATCATGGCCTACCCCTTTCTCCCTGTAAATTGGACTGGTTCCTGTGCACCGGTCTTACTCTTGCCAGATATAGAGATGATATGAGGAGAGTAGCCTATTCCCCTGCCCAGTTTTGATATGTTTGTCCCTAGACATAAAAGAGCTGTTCAGCTTATCCCCCTTTTGGTTGGATTAGGGATATCTGGGGCACTTACTACTGGCTCTGCTGGAGTTGGGATGACTCTAAACACAATAAGCTATCCCAACAGTTGATTAATGACATTAATATGGTTTATCAGTCTGTAAAAGACCTTCAAGATCAAGTGGATTCCCTGGCAGAAGTGGTCTTACAAAATAGACAAGGCCTTGATTTACTAACTGCAGACAAGGGAGGTATCTGCTTAGTTTTACAGGAAAAAAAGCTGTTTCTATACAAACAAGTCTGGGATCGTCAGAGACAGAATCAGAAAACACCAAGAGACCTAGAAAAAAGACATCAAGAACTCTTCGCCAATCCCATGTGGAATGTCTGAAATGGAGTGCTGCCCTACCTCCTTCCCCTCCTTGGATTCCTGATAGGATTTCCTTTACTTATCTCCTTTGGACCCTGGACATTTAAAAAGTTAATAGTTTGTCAAATCACAGGTTGATGCTGCCTTTAGGCAACCAGTATCATCGTCTGGAGGTTAGAGATATTGATCAAGAGGTATATGCTGAGCCCCCAGATGTTCCTTTAGCGGGCTTAGATTTCACAACCTTAGATCCAGAAAGCAATCCTGGATGCTTTGGTAAGCTGTGGAGACATCAATGATAGGAATAGCATGATGCCACATACGAGGGGCACAATCATTATAGGCTGTAGAGCATCTCAATTACAGGATTATCATGAGTCCATGACCCAGGGGCCCACTCCGATTTGAGAGTGCTGGTTATGGAGATAGCTCGTGTAGCCTAAGACAGCGACTCTACCCTTAAACCTAAACATATTGGGTGCTGGTTGCGGAGGCACATCGTGTAGCCTAAGACAGATGCTCCATCTTATAATATAAAAGAGGGGGAGATGTTGGAGTTCAACACTAAGCCAAAGTCCCCCCCCCCCTTTTTTTGAGAAACTTCTGACAGGACAGCTGATAGAACACCAAGATCAGATAATAGTAACTGCAAACTTTCCAGGATAAAACACAGAATGATCCCTGAGCTAAGAGTAGATAGTGTTCCCAGGCAGGTATGCAGAGCACCCCCGCCCCTGTGCAGAGGCAGGAGCAAGTTTCTCCCTCATTACTTCCTCCTTCTCACAGCTTATATTCTGTAACCTTTTTCCCAATAAACAGACCTTAACAAATATTGCAGAGTCTCCTCCATTTTGTCCCACCCGTTTCCCTTTCAGGCATGGTCCCTCTCGAACCCTCGAATAGCTTGTCCCGCTGGCCAGGATAGTTGGGAATTTACCTCACTTTCCTGTCAAGGAACAACATTAGATTTTGTACATGCATGCATAATTCTGAAGATACTTAGTGTTGCCTACCAAAGAGATTTGGGAGTATAGAGAATTTTTCCATCACTAGTCTATGCCTGTTCTGATGCCTTTGTGGAACTTGCACCTTTATTTTCTACATCACCCAAATAATCCAATAATATACATACTTGCATTCATTATAAAAGGTGACTACCAAGGGTCTAACACAAACTAAGCGTGAAGTTGTAAAATTATTTCTATCTTCAATTTCTGATACTCCGTGAGATAATTGTATGCTTTTTGATTTTTAAAAATTAGGTATTTTCTTCCTTTACATATGAGCACAAGATGGCCTAGTCAGTCATCATTAGGAAGAGAGGCCCCTTGGTCTTGCTTTTGGATTTTTAAGTTCAGAATTTTAATATCTTCAAAAAGAAAACTATGAATGGTTCTTTTTTTTCTCTTGATTTATTACCTCCACTAGGATTTCAAGCATCATGGTGAATGAAAGAAGGATGGGTTTATGTGCTTGCCTCATTTTTGATTTTAAGAGGTGATGGTATTCCACATTCAGTAAGACTCTGGCTGTTTGTAGTACATCACATTTACCATCTTAGAATATCATCTATTCATTCCAAATTTCTTTAGTTTTCACTAATTTTTAATGACATTTTGCATCATTTGAAATTTTCAAATGTGTTTCTTTGCTTATTTACATGTTACACTAATATTTAATATCTTATTTAAATACTGAAGGATCACTGCATTCTTGGAAAAATATTCACTGTATATATTTTTCTACATTTAAATTCTTACCAGTGCTGTTTTTATTTTATTTTTCAATTTCAATGTCCAAATAATTCACTGTGATCATATTCATTTTGTATTACTCTGTCATCTCCCCTCCCTGATCCTGATGATGCAGTTGTTCAGCTAGTCTCTTTCCTATTTTGGTATCTTATTTTTTTTTAACTTCTTATTGACTCTTCATAAAATTCACATCATGTACCCCAATACCAGTCATCTCCCTGTCCTTCTATATCTGTACTTCAACATTAAAAACTTCCACTATCTGCAAAATCCTTCTGTCCATGACAGCTGCAATGTATCCCATAGTATAGCCTTTTGGAAAAATAGCTTTACTTGTGAATATTCGTGGCAATGAGTCATTGATCTGGTTCTCAACCTCTGGCTTCTTCTATACTATCAATACTAGATCATTACTTGGATTCTTCTTAGATATCCTGTTGTTGCCCTGTGTAATGGAGATCCTGCAGCTTTGGATCTCTAAGATCTGCCTCTTCATGTACTACAACAGCTCATAGATGGTTTAGAGGTTAGGGAGGGCCAGCATAAATCCCTGGCTCTGGGCCTGGATAGTAGCTAAGCTGCTTAGCCCACCAGACCTGATACACTTATGCCACCAGTGCCAACTTTACAGCACTGCCATGGTAAGGAGAAGGGCCAGCTCTTCAGCTCTGACCCCTAGGAGCTGGCTCTACCACACCCAGCCCTGCCAGCAAGCCAGCACTGCCACTCTACCCAGGCAAGGTTAATGGATCACTCTGCCTAGTGCTGTAGCTGGAGAGGGGAGGGCCTAGCTCTCCGGAGTGCTAAAGTCAGTGAGGGGTGTATCTAGCTCTGCACAATCCTTAGGCATCTGTATAGCTCCAGGAGGTAACCCATGACTTCTCACATGAAGCTGTACCTCAATACACTATCATCTCAACTTCATCTCTTCAGAGTGTACAAACCATCCCTCTTCCCATTCTTTCCCATACCTCTACCACATACTTTCCCATTATAGTGGCCCTACACACCAGTGATGCATGGAGTTGATCAGAACTCTGGGTACCTTACTTTTCTAATCATTTGTCAAACAATATTTATATTTTTGGTTTTTAGTTTACTTTATTGTCCCCTGCAAGCCAGTAATCAGTACACTGAAAGAATATATATGGTTATGAAATCTTTATATTATTGTATATTTTCTGTTGTTTGCATTTTTTTTGTTTTTTTGCTTGTTTGTTTTGGTTTTGTTTTGTTTTGTTTTGTTTTTTTGGTTTTTGAGACAGGGTTTCTCTGTGTAGTCCTGGCCATCCTGGAACTCACTATGTAGACCAGGCTGGCCTCAAACTCAGATATCCACCTGCCTCTGCCTCCCAAGTTCTGGGATTAAAGGAGTGTGCCACCACGCCGAGTGGCATTGTTCATTTCTAATTGTATTTGATATTAAAGACAGGAAGCAATTTAATTTGATGGCTTTTGTGAAGACCATCTTATAAGCTAAAATATTGTAGAGAGACTTTTGGGTGTTGCTTAGAAGGATGTGTGTCCAGGGTTGTTGGATGAATTAACTACTAGGCACTTGAAGTTTCTTTTAGTTAAGGTGGTTTATCTATGAAGCTTCCTTGTTAATTATTTTCCAAATGATATGCAATATATAATAGTAATAATCAGGTCTATTGGCACTTGCCTTTAATCTCAGAAGTCTAGAGGCAGAAGCAGACAAATCTTTATGAATTCAAGGCAAAAATGGCCTACACAGTGAGTTTCAGGTCAGCTACAACTACAGAGTGAGACATTGTTTCAATAAATCAAAAAAAAAAAGAAAAGAATTTGTATATTAAGCCATCATAGTGAAGTTGAATTAATTGGCACACACACACACACACACACACACACACACACACACACAGACACATTACTTTTAATGTATTATCCACTGAGTAGTAAGTATGTATTACTATTACTTCTATTTTTTTAATCTGTTGTAACAAGTAAGATTATACATAAACTATCTTTCTTTCATATTCCAGTCATTTGGAATATTATTTTCATCCCTTTATTTCATTATGTACATGTCTTTGTCAATGAAAATGTTTTTCTTAAATAAAGCCATCAGTTAGAGGAGCTTAGTCACATAAAAAAAACAGATTTAACACAATTTATATTTAAGAATACTATTGAGATATATGTGCTCATCCTATAATTTGGAGGGTTCCCTAGTTGATTTGAGAACTAACTTGGCCTTTATACATTATTATTCTTAAAAGTGTACTTGACTGTTGAATTGGAAATGGTTGATTCTTTCTTAATTCTATTTCTCTACTCTCATCAAATTTAGTGTTTCCCAAAGCCTCATAATTTTGAATTTCTTTCTCCCTCATAATTGGAGGCATCTTTCTTCCACTGGAATCTGAATAGTGCAAACACATGACAAATGACTGAATCCATCAAAACACTTCAGCTCATTATCAAACAGAAAGATTATACATGGAGTGGGTTGAAGGTAATTTCAGACCACCTTCTTCAAAGGGCTTGTGGTCCAAGCCCATGCTCAGAGATATACTCTGGGCAATGAGAGGCAGGACAATTCAGTGTAGGCCTGCATAGAGTGATAATCAAATCAGTCATATTAGGGAATGCATCTGACTTTATTTTAGTTTTTCTTCCTGCTGCAGAAAATGAAGTGATCATTCCATTGGTTGAAGAATCATGGAATTCATTGCAGTGGCCCTCATCCTTGAGATTGAAGTTCTTCATTGCAGTTTTAACAACCTTTGGGCTTAACATTCATTTCCTCATTTTTCATTTTTCTTAATTTTCTACTGTGCTCCCATTTAGTGACCTGGACATTTGTGATATAACAGAAAATAGAAAGTGCTTGATGTCCTCAAAGGCTACTTTATTTCTAGTTTTCAAATTTGGAATGAAGACCCAGCCTACCTGTCCTGATTAGTGAAAGTTTTCTCACATAGTTCCTAGTAAGAAGCAGCACTTCCTTCATAACACTCACTCTGGATCCAGTTTTTCTCATTTGATAGACTCCTCTCATGAATATTGTTCACAGTGAGGGCTTCCATTCTCCTAAACATGAAAAAGAAATATCAGACCAATACTAGAAAAGAAATTGAATTTAAAGCCCCATCTTTTCGCGACATCACCTTAGATACTGAGTAGCTATGCTCTGGCCATCACATACTTCACAAACAGTAGAGAAGTTCTTTTGGAGGCTGACTAAACACAAACAACTTGAATTTAAAAGAAGTTTCTGGACTTCTTTGTATTTTATGAGTGATTTAATCTCTGAAAACTAATTTCCCCTCCTTAAGAACCAGGGCCAGTCAATCATACACAGTGTGGTAGTCCTTCCAATCAATGGTTGTGCAGTACAAACTCATGCCTTCATTTTCTTTGCAGGAAAAAATCCTGGAGAATTCCAAAGCACAGGCCCATCCATCTTATGTGGGGAATGATAGCACAGCAGGGGATGGAAATGACCACTGTGGAACTTAAGTATGTGGCAGTCATTTTCCTTTTGCTCAATTAAATGACCCTCATTATTGCCATGATTGGGTGGATAGGGAATGCCATTGTGCTGTATATTCTGGACATTTGCACAGGAATGTCTTCTCTGCCTGTGTCCTCAACTGACCTGGGTCTGATTTCCTCTTTCTTTGCTTTCTGACTGTGTACTCCCTGCAGCAAAACAATACCTCTTTCATACTATCTACATCAATATTGCTGTATTCTATTTAAACATTAGGTTTACCTTTCATACAGGTCTGAACATTCTCAGAACAATTAATATTGAGTAGTACCCATTTGTCATATGTCCAATCTATCACTGCCAAAGCCCCAAACATATTTCAACTGTTGTGTGTGCCCTGCCCTGGGCTTTGTCCCAGATCATTAGCCTCCTGGGATGAAAGGAATATGGTGGCATCTTCTTTAATGTTTTTGGTTCTGGTTAGTATAATATATTTAATTACATCACTGTTACACGGTTAATTTATTTGTGATTAACTCAGGGTTCATTCTTTTCCTACTAGTCATGAATATTTGTGGCTCCTGAAGAATGCTTGTGACCATGCCATATGGGACCATTTTGCTCACTGGTCTTCATGCTCTTGTCCTATACGGTCTATTAGTTCCTCTTAATGTAGAACCAGTATATTTATAGTATGAAAACATCTTGTGGTGTTTACAAAATCACAATTCTCTATTCTGTGTTATTAGCTGTGCAAACCCTATCTTTTCCTTTCTTCTTGATCCGTTTAGAGACTGCATGTTCCATAGGAAGGCTCTCAAGCTGCTTCTTGAAAGAGCACTTGTCAATTGACACAAAACTACACTTAAAGACATAATCATTCAGCTTCTTATCCCCGAGAGGTCCTATTAATATCATAAAATAAAGTCACTCAGATTTAAGGGTTTCATAGGCTCTAAAAATGTAAGCATGTTAAAAGGTGAAAGTCCCTTTATTTATCCAGAGTCTCTTAACTGTGGGATATTATAAAGTTAAAAATAAAATATTTCCTATTCCAAAAAACAATGAAATTTGGCATCCCCAAAAGGAAGTGGATAATCTATCATTACTGACCCAAATTATGTAGCTCAAGGCTTAATTGTGTAGTCATCTAAATTCAAAGGGGTTAAGGAAGTCCATTTGCCCATCTCTGCCATTTACAGCACAATCAAATTGAACATGGGATTACTGTGGTTCCAAGTGACTTTCTTTGACAGCTATATCATTGTCCTTGTATCTTCAATATCCCAGGGTCTTCACTGAAACTGGGGTTCTGCCTTTAGAAATGGCTCCTCCATAAGGACCCTAATTCTACCAAAAAGTATCAAAACACAGTTTCTATCCATGACCTCTTCAATGTTGCAGTACCTTCAAATTCAGTATCATAAGAGAGATTATTGCACATTGCCAAGTTACCCTCTCAGATTAAGATGTAGCATTGATTCCCCATACCATACCAGAGTTTCTAAATGCTGAACATAAAGAATTCTATGACCCTAAATTGTATACATGCAGTAGACAGATAATATTCCATTCAATACTGATGAACTCTTAAGTAAGGCCCACCCATTCCCCCACAGTCAACCTTCATGCTACCATCCCAGGGTGTTAAAGGAAACATTTGGAACTTCAGTAGAGGTACTAATCACCTTTTAATCACAATTGAAACATGAACGTGAAGCAGCAAACAATTTGGACATCTGGATGAATGCTAACTGATTCCCAGTTTTATTTCTTATATAGTTCAGGAAATCCTACCTAGGAATGGTGCACCTTACAGTGGAGTGGGCCATTCGCTATTAAATATTAATAAAGATAAGCCCTCTACATATTGATCTAAACAAGGTAATTCTTCAATAGAGACTTCTCTCTACTATGACTGTAGGCCCACTGGCTATGTATAGCCATAGTTAAAATGAGGGTGTAGAGTACAATGCAGGGAACAGTAAACATGGGATCCTGAGAGATATTGGAGAACTATTTTCTTGCCACAGTATTTTCTTTTTTCATTTTCTTTTCTTTCATTTTTACTTATTCACTAAATTCCACCCCAGGTCACCCCCTGCCACAATTATCCTCCCTCTCCCTCTCTGCTCCTCTAGGTGGGTGCGGTTCCCCTGGTATCCTTCCCACCAAAACAATTCAAGTCTCTGCAAGTTTACTGCCCCAGTGTTTTCACACTTTATAGTTCCTGAATCTTTCATTGCCTTTGTACCAATTCTCCCTCTCTGGTTATCTATTTCCTTACAGAATTATCTAGGGCAAAAATCCAAAAGAAGTGTGATATCACTTGAAATTTACTGCAAACTCAAAATTTGGTCATTGAACTTCAAGGTACCCTCGGAACTGAAGTTTGGAAGACGACTGCTATTAACTAACCTCTTTATTCCAGAGAAGGGCAAAGTGGGAGCCTTTCCTGAGAGACATCCTTCCATCAAACAATTGTGATGATGTATGGCAGTTTCAATGTGAAGTGTCTCTCACAGGATCCTGAATTTGAACACATGGTCCTCAGTAGGAATGGCAAATGGGAAGATGGTAGCATTTTCAGGAAGTGGAGCCTTGCTGGCAGAAGTGGGTCAGTGCTGGAGGTACCTCTCTTCTTGTGTATTCTGTGCTTCCAAACGGCAAATGTGACCAAAGTGTAATGTGACCAGCCAGCCTCTCACTCCTGCCATGCCTTCCCCATTATGATGGAAGAGAGTCTTACAAACTCTGTCAGAAAAAGAAACCACCTTGATTTCTCCATTGAAGGTAGCCGAACTGTGCCACACTTAAAAGATGGCGCTGACTTCTTGTGTATGAGTCAGCAAGGTGAGGCTGTTTACCACCCGAAAGGTACCAGTGCGCATGTACTAACTATGTCACAGCCCATTCTTGGGGCATGCAAACTGAGCACCAAAGCTGAAGCTAATCAGGTACTGACACGAGCTCCCTAAGTGTATATAAGCAGCACCTTTTCCTCCTTTGGGGTCCTCTCCATCATGTTAAGAAAGCTGTACAATAAACGCTTTCCTGCAGAAGAATCCTGTTGTCGGGCTTCATTCTTGCTGGCGAGGTGGTGTGCCCAACACTTTACCCTTCCATGGTGTAATAGTGTTCCTGCATTCTTGGGTACATTGCTCATATATGAGCTGTTCTACAAGGGGCATGGCAGTCTACTGATCCCCAAAAATTTGCCCCACGGCCTCCATCATGCAGGCAACAAAGTCTGAGAATGGTTCAGTGGCCCCTTGAATTATTTTTGTGAGATTACCACTCACTTCTCCTCTATTAGGCAAGGTTTTCCAAGCTTTAACTGCAGTGGTATTAATCTGTTCACACACTTGTACTGGATATTAAGTCTGATTAACAGCCCACTGACCTTGTCCTATAAGCATGTCAAAATTCCAGGCCGGCTGGCCAGCTGCTGCATTAGCACGAGCTTGGGAGGCACAATAATCATGCTATATAGATTTCCACTCCAAATACTGACACATAGATAATACAGCCTTTACCACAAATGTTCATAGCCAAAGTAGCCAGCCACTCCAGAATGGATACAGTATAATTAGAATTAACACCATATGCCCTAGTAGCTTCGGCTAAATCCTTAACTGTTTTATGCTCCAGGGGTTGATGATATCTGACATTATTGACACCCTCAAACACAGGGAACACTAGCCTTAATTTTTGTTGGGTTTTCTCAGACATAAAAGAACACGCGCCCTTTTCTCCATATGGCGGCAGCGGCACAGAGGCTGCCATGGGACTGTCTGCCTTTTGTTCCACTTTCTCTGCCTCCCAGCATACTCTATCCTCCTCATATCCTGCTGCTTCCTCCTCTAGTTCTTCCTCCTCCGATGAGGACAATTCAATTTCTGACTCACTACTAGACATTCTCAAAGCAGAGTACAATGTAGCTTTTAATTCCTCTACAGGGTAGAGGTGATCTCCGGACGGCTCGCACGCAGCCTTCTGGGGCACTTTTACTTTCTCTTTTTCGATACCATTCTTCTTCTTTTTACGAGCTCCCATCTTTTCACTGCGTTCTGTTTCTGACATGCTCTCTTGATAACCCTTTAACACTTCTTGACCTGGCCTAACTTTACCTTCACAATTCTTATCCTGCAAACATGATTTTACCAATTTCCATAAGGACATGGTGCCTGCCTTCAACCGACCATTCCACTTTTCTCTCTCTAAATCTTTTCCTAACTTGTCCCAACTAGGGATTGCTAATGAGCCTGTGCAAGCAAACCATGGTGCACATCGATCCACCTCTGTAACAAATGTCTGAATCGTGGTAGGTGACACCTTTAACCCACGTTCTTTTAGTAACGACTGCAACACCATCACGAGTGAGGGTGAATTTCCCATGGTGCTTCTTTATCTACAGAAGTCTTACTTCCACAGGAGCAACGCGGCTTATCTATGTCTGTCTTACTTGCTTTTAACTAACAGGAGCACTCCTCTCCAGGAACGTACATTCAACAGTAAAGGCACAAAAGGAACACAATACACACTACACTCACAACCAACAAACCACCCCAAAGCAGGATTAATTTCTAGCCACAACGATAACATGTCTCTCAGAACTTACCTTATTTCACTACGTTCTGTTTCTGCAGTTCTGAATCCTCTTCAGAATTTCTGAAGGGTCCCTCCAATGCCATTGATGTCAGGTTCCCGTGTTTCAGCACCACTTGTCAGCGACCCTCCTGCCAGCAGGAATGATGCTGCACAATAGGATTCTTCTGCACATGTTTATTGGGAGAGCTTGATTGCTGTGGCGAAAGACCCCAAGCCCTAGAACTAGCGCTGCTTTTATAGGCCTAGGACTGGTGTGGCCATGTCTGATTGGTTTTGCTTTCAGTCCTTAATTTACATGCCCTGGGACCGGCTGTGACTTGGTGTGAAACCCATTTGCACCTGCACACATTGGTTGTTTACCCGAAATACGTGGGCGGTGACCAGTGGTAGCCAGCGCCATCTTGTAATGGCGTTATGTGGCTTCCCACACTCCATGCTCTATGACTCAAGTATGTGGTATCTTCATCAATAGGGTCTTAAAATCAAGTTCTAGAGAATGATCAAGAGCATTGGCCTTAGGTGTTTGCAGGTTAGAAGCCTATAAAACCACAATGTCCAACATCTTCAAAAAACACTGGGCATCTAATATGATAGAATATCTTGGCTAAAGGAGACATCTTCTACTTTGTAGAGTAACTCTATTCACAAATGGGTTTGTATATATTTTAGAAAGTGATTACAGTAACGGGCTTCTACATGGCTTTTTAGTTTTGGTCTTGGTGGTACCCTTCCCTGTTCCCACATCTCTATACTGCTGGCCCATCTTCTATCCCATTTAAACTTGCTGTTCCATTCTCCTTCCCCTTCATAACACCTGCTTTTGAGTTCTCTTGCCTATACCCTTTACAGACAATAACCAGTTTCCTGACTTCTATTGATATTCTATTTAAACATACATATTTGAAGTTTCAAATGTGTTATCTACATATATAAAATAAAATGTCACATTTGATATTCTGTGTCTGGTTTTATCCTTCAGAAAGATCATTTTCACATCTATCCACTTACTTAAAATTTTCATATTTCCTTATAGATGAGAAATATCCTATATATATATATAGGATACATCTGTGTAAATTTATGGTGCATGTCTTTTAAACTCAAGACAAGTTTAATAGAAGTAGAAGAATTTAGCTGCACAATACCTCAGTGTTGATAAAGAATGTTTCTTTTAGCATGCTATTGAACGTAGAAGAGAATAAATCCTATCAAGTTTTAAAAGCTCTGTAGTGGGCCATGGGAAAAATGAAATGCAGGTATGGGACTATAACTCATTTTATATTTTAGTTATCCTTTTCAAAATACTATTAGAAGAAAATATGATAAATTTTAAATTTTTAACTAATTTATTAAAGTGAATAAATGCCTATATTTTCATTTGTGGGGGGCCTAGTAGACCACCTCCTCTGCCACTCAAACGACTTTATTCATAGTACTGGTGACATCTATGTAGTTACTCAATCCCATGCACCGACTTTTCAGTTGTTTGTACAACTTCCCCCTCTGTAGTGATGTGACACATCACACTGATGTAGTGCATTAACAGAAATGGTACTTGATATTAGTAAAACAAAATTACATATACTTCACAACCAACTGTCACTGTATCAATTTGACCATCCCAAGTGTGGCAGGGTTCTGGTCAGTACCAAGGTTGGATAATGAAACATGTGCAGAGAGAGGATCCTGGCTCCATACAGGAAGGAATGAAGGAATCAAATCAGTTCCTTATACAACAATGCTCACAAACCCTTAGAGGTCATATGAGAACCAACTACCTCAGAGCTTACTCACAGTTCCCTAATGCCCGCTGTTAGCACCAGGATACTCCAAGCCCCAGCTAACCATTTGATCCTTGACCTGCACATCCAGAACAATGACCTTCTATCCCACAATCCACTTGGCTCCGTTCCCGCCGTCACTCGTGTGAAGTCATTTTCTGTATAAATAGGAAGCCATCTTCTCACTTTCTTCACATTCTTCTCTCCCCTCTCTTTCCCTCTTCTCTATCCTTCTACCTGCTTTCCCTTTCCCCATTCCCACATAATAAACCTCTCCCACATGGAACACCTTGGCCTGGTCTGCTGCCTGGTTTATCTACCCAAAATATAAAATTGGTGCTGGGAACCCGGGAATAATTGATACAGCGGAAAAAACCAGCAGCCACATCAGCACCTGGTGTGCCCGAGGGGCATGCAGCTGCAGCTACCAAACATGACATCCACAGTAAGATCCCCACTGCCTATAGCCAGCTGTCTCTCCTCATAGCGGCTGGGCTCCAGAGGCTCTGCAACTTCCCCTTCCCCTCTTCAAGCCAGAACTCTTGGCAACCGCACCTCCTGCTGGGGTTTTAAATCCCAAAATCAGAGGGGATCAACCACCATTAAGCCTTTGTCCCCATTCTCTGGTTGCTTGAGAAATGACCAGGGCTCATGCAAAGGCCAGGGGGGAAGAAGAGCAACTGTCCACCATTTCTACCACATGACCTACCACTGTCCCGGTGCACAGAAACTTTAAACTAAGTCAGCTGTGCCATTCCCTTGTGCCTTATAGGCCGGGCTTCCATGTTCCCATTTTACTGGTTCACAAAAATGTCTTGCACAGACACTGGCATACTATCGGCAGGGCCTGTCAGAGGAGAGTAGCCTCTGGTTCGCAGAACAGAGCCTGGCCAGTTCTGCCTAAGCACTAAGAGGCTAGACCCCAGACGACATAGCAGAGACACCGCCCATGATCTTCCGTACAGGCCCACAGCGGGTCGGGGGCCCCCAGAGGGTCGGTTGAAATCCCTGGCCAGGGTGGAGCACTTCACACAGTAAGACCTGGACTTACTGGGTAGCCACTAGAGGTCCTTGTGATGACTTGAGCACTCTAGCCTGGCTGATTTCCTTTTTGGTTTCTGAGTTGTTCTCTGGGACACCAGTAAGAACACCAGGAACCTCCAGAGCATGGGCAACCACGTGTCTTCAGAGAAAACCTTGAGTCCTTAAAGTTCATGCCACCTTTAAAGGTCTCAAAATTGATATCTCTTTGCAATAAAGTCTGGACTCAATACTTACTAGATAATGGTTCTCCATGGCCAATTAATGGCACCTTAGACCCAGTTGTTTTAAGGGATCTTAATACATACTGCCAGCGAGCCAGTAAATAGGAAGAGGTTACCTATCTGCTTGTGGACGTTGTACATCGTGGTGCGCACTAGGCTCCGCACCACGATGTACAACGTCCACAAGCAGTGGGCAACCACGTGTCTTCAGAGAAAACCTTGAGTCCTTAAAGTTCATGCCACCTTTAAAGGTCTCAAAATTGATATCTCTTTGCAATAAAGTCTGGACTCAATACTTACTAGATAATGGTTCTCCATGGCCAATTAATGGCACCTTAGACCCAGTTGTTTTAAGGGATCTTAATACATACTGCCAGCGAGCCAGTAAATAGGAAGAGGTTACCTATGCAAAATCTTTCATCTATCCAATCCTGCTATGTGTTCTTCCTGCTCTCCAACTCAACTCCTGTTAGCCATGATGGTACTGGACCCAGCTTACGAACCACCTCCTTTCTGTGATAGGCCTACTTCTGCACCGTTTAGAACCCAAACTGCTACCTCGGCTTCCCCCCACCGAGACTCCCCAGAGCCTGTCACCTCCAGCTCTCCCCTTCCTTCTGCACCAACTGCAGGCCTCTCTAAGTGTTCTACTTTGGAACCCACCTTCACACCACCTATTACTCACTCTAAGGCCATGACCAAAGCCCCAGGCTCTGCACCCCTAGAAGAATCTGACCCAGCGACTGTCCTTCCCTTAAGGGAGGTTGCAGGGGTAGATGGTCTTGTCACTCAGTGAACTCTCTCAGATAGAGAAGAGATTGGGCTCCTATANTTCTAATCCCTCTGCCTTTATCAAAGAATTCCAGTATATCACTCAGTCATACAGCTTGACTTTTCATGATATACACATGATACTTACTAACAATTTGCTTCTCGAGGAATGCAAGCGAGTTTGGGAACAAGCAAGAGCACATGCAGATGAGATTCACCAAACAGATAGAGCACATCCAATTGGAGTGGAGACAGAGCCTGACCTGGACCCTCAATGGAATTATAATTTCCCAGGTGGTACTCTAGCCAAGGACAGGTTTGTTAACATGTCTTTTGGTTGGTCTGAGAAAAGCAGCGTTAAAGCCGGTAAATTTTGAAAACCTTCAAGAGGTTTTCCAAGATAAACAGGAAAATCCATCTCAGTTTTTAGAACGCCTTAAAGGTGCTTTATTGCAGTATACCAATGTGGACCCTGAGAACACAGAGGGTAAACAGCTCTTAATGATTTCTTTTCCCAGAGCTACCCCGACATAAAGGCTAAACTTAAAAAATTGGAGAGGGGTCACCTGAATCTACAGGCAGAAGTCCTGGTGCTGGCCTTCAAAGTATACCATGGGAGAGATGAGAGGGTTCACAAGCAGAAGTATAATGTGTTGGCAAAGGCTGTCTGACCAGACCCAGCTGCCACCCCGAGCTCTTGGTCCTCTACCCAGAGACCACTGGGCACCTGTTACAGATGTGGTCAACAAGGTCATTGAGCCAAAGCTTGCCCTAATCCTCGAAAGCCGAGGGGGCCATGCCCTAGGTGCCATCAAGAGGGACATTGGGCTGTTGATTGTCCCCATGTTATGCAAAACAGGGGGGCCATCACTCCCAGATAACCCTCTAAACAATCTCCTAGGCTTGGCTATGGCTGACTGACAAGG
>NC_034608.1:82261051-82279096 GCF_900095145.1 Mus pahari | reverse complement strand
CTCTCCCCTTCCAGATCATTTGCTTACCCCATTACTCTCTCATCTTTGCTCTCCCCTATGGAACATTGCTGACCATCACCTACCTCGAGCACACTCTGCTTCCTGCCCATTACCTGTTAATATTGGAGACCAAGTCCTTTTATCTCCTCCATGTCATCAACCTTCACCTTTCTCTCCAAAGTGAAGAAATTTAAGTTTTAAGGTAATCCTTGTAACTCCTACAGCTGCTAAACTCGAGGGACTCTCTCATTGGGTTCACCTGTCCCACCTAAAACCCTTCATTCCCCCACCTAAAGATTATTCCTCTTCATACACATCAACCCTAACAGGACGGTGCTCCATTAAGCTCCAAAAGACATCAAGACCGCTGGTCTTGTCTCATTCTAGAGAATGAGGCCTCATTCCAACAGCCAAATCTGGCCACACTGGATGAGACACTGGATTAGGTGTGGATTTTTCATCTTTTCCCTGCTGCTCATTTCCATCAAGGGTAGTGCCTACATCTGGAGATTTGAAGTTCAAGAAACGCCTGCTGACAACAAGCAGACTTTCCAAAATAGGATCAGGAAATGGCTCCATAGCTGGGTGCCAGAAACTGATCCAGATTGCCATCATTCCTATATCTGTGACTCCATCCACATATTGACCATTATACCTGTTTTCTCTTTGACCAGACAAAAGATTATTGCAGAAAATGACCAGACGAGTATAGGGGCTGCCCATACTGGTCTTGTGAGATACACATGCTAGGGACATGGATTAATCCCTTCTTCTATCGATTCTGCAAGACACTCTTCTTCTACATCCGTGACCCATGGGACCCCAGGTGGGAAATTACTGGGAGTTACTGGTAAGATCTACAGCAAACTCAGTATAGTTCCCCAGTAAGTACCATCCATATTCAGAGAAAGTATGTCACAATTGCTCCACCTCTAGACATAGAAAAGTTAGGAGAGATAATCAAGCATTCCTCCAAGGTTCTTACTTCCCTGACTTCACCTCTAATGAATAATACTAACTTGTCATTCCNCCTGTTGCTTCAGACCTTGACTTCAGCCTACCAGCTCCTTAATGTTACCAAACCTGGGTACTTTAAAGATTGCTGGCTATGCACACCTCCCAGAACTAGTTCGCAAGTGTCAGTTATGTCTTCTCCAGTGATGCTGCCAAGTAACCTTACCTCATCCTTCATTAGCTGCCCTAACTCCAGTGTTGCTATGACCCTGTACCTCACCTCTGTTCCTCTCTTTGGTGTAAACCGTGCTTACTATCCAAAAGCAGATCGATTCTTCGGCAGCCATGGTGCTTCAAAAACGGTGAGGTCTAGACCTCCTGACAGCTAAAGAAGGTAGCCTTTGCCTATTCCTACAAGAAAAATGCTGCTTCTACGTCAACCAATCCAGGAGAGTAAAAAATAAGTAAAAAATTAAGGAGCTACAGGCAGACGTAAGAGACTTCAGCAACCGTGAGACATCTGGTTCTGGTACCTTTGAAAACCCCATATGGAAGTGAATCCTTCCACTCATAACACCTTTCTTTGTTATCTTCCTGGCATTATTATCTGCTTCTTGTTTTATTAATCTTATCTCTACCTTCCTTCAGAGACAAGTACAAAAAATTCTATCCAAGCTGTTATTCAGCTCCTGTTACAAGATTACCAGCCGCTGCCCACAAAGAAATCGCTGTCCATAGAAGAACCTGATTCAGACAATTGCCATACAGACTCCGATGGTGAAGACCAGATATTCCCTGAAAATTGACGACACCCCTGAACAGCAGGAAGTAGCTTAAGAAACACGACACCCCTATTCCCGCTTCACCATTGGTTTCCCTTCTCTTTTTCTCCCCTTCTTTTTATAATAACAAGAAGGGAGGAATGTTAGCACCAGGATACTCCAAGCCCCGCCTAACCATGTGATCCTTGACCTGCATCGCCAGGACAATGAGCTTCTATCCCACAATCCACTTGGCTCAGTTCCCACCCTCACTGGTGTGATGTCATTTTCTGTATAAAATAAGAAGTCATCTTCTCGCTTTCTTCACTTTCTTCTCTACCCCCTCTTTCTCTCTCTCTCCTCTTCTCTACCCTTCTACCCACTTTCCCCTCCCCCATTCCCACATAATTAACCTTTCCCATGTGGAACACCTTGGCCTGGTCTGCTGCTTGGTTTATCCGCCCAAAATATAAAAACCGCCAGTAAGTTTCATCTTAAAATCCCCAAAGAACCCTCACAACTGAAATCTTGGTTGAAAAAAAGGCCATCAGTTGCTCATAGGACACAGTTAAGCCACATCCAAAGCCTATGATTCTTCCCACAAACTCTGAACATCTTGTCCAAAATATATTCTAAATGAAATAATATTTGGAAAAAGTAGAAAGGAATCTAAGGCACCTGTGATTTGAAGGCTGTAAATGTAGAGCATATAAGAAAAGTCTTGAAATCTGAGAATTTACCCCCTGTGAAGGTAAGGGTTAATAGATTTTATGAAGTAGGATAGAAGGTTATGCAAAATTGCTGAACTCAGCATTTCACAAGATAGGTGTGCCAACACATTGATGAAATAAAACAAAAATGATATTTCTAGTCAGAGGAGCTAAAGACCACTGACTACAAGACAATTAAAGCACACTTTTTGATTACTGTACAAGAGCTGCTTCACACTAATGCAGGGTCCAGGAGATCACCACTGGATATGAGGAAGATAAGGTGTATATAGAGTTCATGTGTAGGGGTTTCAATATGAGAGAAATGGGTGGCGTCACAGGAGAAAAACATAGCAGGTGGTCAAAACAAAGTCATCACATCAGGCAGCCATAGAAAGGTAGACATAGTTGGTCACAGAAACTGTGAAAAAAATAGTGTAGCATGTTTATAAATGCCATTTTTAAACAAAGGCAAAGAAGGGAATCCAGGCCACTTGAGCATGGCTCTGGCAGGCCTTGCCCTTCTCCCACATTCCCTCTGCCTTGCTAAAAAAAAAAAAAAAAAAAAAAAAAAAAACTTTAGATTACATAACTAAAGCCAACCCCCAAGGTCTACTCCATTATTTGGCCACGTCCTTCTCCAGAGGCAATGATGAAGGTCCAGATATCAAGGTATTAAGTCCAGTAATCAAAAGTCTCCTTTGGCTCACCTAATTACCATACCTAATTAAAATTAAACTCTGCTTCCTAACATGGGGTTTTCCCTTGTGCCTTTACAAAATGCTGTTTTTCTTTGGGCCATGTCTACTTCCTTTGTATCCAGAGGTGGTCATTTGTCACCCAAGACAAGTCCCTCTTACCCCTCTCCCTTGCCACTTTTCTCTCCTCTCATTTATTCCCTTCCCCCTTTCCATTTTCCTCTATCTTCCATCTTTGTCCCTACTGGAGTAATCTCTGTCACTCTGAGGAAAATCTCTTTTTTGCTAAGCATATGGGCTTTGGATCTCTTGAGCTGACTTCAAGGTTCCACAGAGATATTACTACCATTTCTGGAATTGGCTATAAAAAAAACATTTGTAATAAATGATACAGGCTCATATCCCAATTCTTGAAAAACAGACATTTGATCATGAACAGGAATGAACATAGATTTTCTTTACTATGAATTGGCTTTTAAGTTTAAGACAGAGGTAGGCTGGCCACTAGTAATGAAAGTGCACAGATGGATGAGAGCTGGAAATTAGGATATTTGCAGAGGATTCATGGGAACTGTAAGGTTTAATGCCATTTGGAAGAAAACCACACTGAGTTCTGCAGTGCTGCAGAAGGAGCAGTATCAATAGTAGCCTTTCCTTCACAATTCAGACACCTGCCAGGCAGCTTGGTCTGCTTCTGCTTCGGTAATGTATTCACATACCTCAAAGTGGCACTACTAATAAGTCATGTTATAATGGGGACAATAATGGAGAGAAAAATTACTTACAGGAAGGTTGACCAGTTAAGATGGGATTGGGGAGGCCTATATGTGAGGCATGATGCACTTATACTTCAGTTATACAGTCACACACACCATACTGACACTGCCCAGTCTTCCTATTAATGGGAGTGGGTCCTTAAAGGAGGAAAGTAATTACTGGGAGATAGGTACACCTAAGTGGATGGCATGGGACAGGCTTATCAGTGAGTGGAAATGGGGCAGATGCCAAGAAACAACTTAGAGGGCATCTAGCAAGTTCTCTGTTGTGAGACTTGTTCCCAATAGTCATACTGGAAATCACATGGTCTGCTCAGTGTTTTTATAAGCCTCACCTGGGTCAGAAACTTTCACTCAGCTCATGAAGGCTAATAACAATCCCAGAGCAAGGCAGCAGAATCGAGAATAAATCTGTGGAAGGATCTCCTGCATTGTCTGCTCTCCACTTCTAGACCAAAAAAAATGGAAGAAAGGTAAGAATATATCCCAAGAATGAAAGCTACTGTCATGCTGAGTTCACATCCCTGTGTTGCTATGACAACATGCAACATGCATGGTTTAGGCCTTCCTGAGAAGGTATGAGACAGAAGCTTCCCTTTGAAACAGAAAGGTAGCTTGGCTTAAACACTTTTTATACTTTACCTCAAATCATTCTTATTCATACTCATCATAAAGAGGGAGGTGATATGCACAGTTTGTTTTTCAGGGCAAAACCTGTAAACAAATGTGTGGTTTGGTGGTTCCCAAAACTAAATCACCATGTGTGTATGTTGCCTCTTGGAAGAAATTGATGGCGAGAATGTGAGTAACTGAAGAATTCCAGAAGAAATGTTTATTTACAAAAATCATGAGTCCTAGGGACAGAGGGAATGCATGGGGACTGTGAGAAAGAAAGCAGTGACACAAGTAGTCTACTCCTAATCTTCAATAATCAGCAGAGGCCATTGCTACTGTAGAATGAGAATGAGAAAGAGACAAAGAGACGGGGTGCCATAGTAATACCTGTATTGTTGTAAAGGTATAATTGCATGCACAGGGATTCTTTGTTGCTGTCAACACAACTGACCAGGAGGGAGATAAAACTAAAAATTCCAGAGCTTTCTTTCTGTTCTCCATGGTTCTTGAAATGTCACCAACTGTATCAAAGAAAAGGAAAGATAGAGCAAGGGAACTTCTTAGAGCCAGATCTGACACTTCTGTAAGTTGTCAGGTGGCAGAGAGGAGGATGGGAAGACATACTTCCTCACATGCAAATCTTCCACCACTAGGTTCGCCGATTTAACTGTCATCAGATCATCCCCATCAGAGTTATTTTGTCCTGTTGCCACCTTGTTCTTCTAATGCTGAGTTTTGAGAGGATTCACCCACAGTGATCAACTTAAGATAGAAAGAAGTTTGTGCAGGAAAGCATAATTCTTAATGGGTACAGTATAAGAGTGGTCACTCACATACAGACTGATAGAAGAAAACCCTTGCAAGAAAGTAATTCTACATGGGTTGGCAGCTGTATCATGTTAGACATAAGATCTGCTATATTGCTGTTTCTCAACCCTAAAGGTGCATCATCATGCTGTGGGCAAAGACTCTTGGATACATCAGGGTGTCTGAGTAGGGAAGATTGTGAGACAAGCAAGAGAGTTGTTCCTCATCTGGCACTACTTTGCTCCAATTCTCCACTTGGTTCTGAATCTTCAGTGTCAGGTAATGTTTTTGTCATCGTGATCAAAAGGAATCCATTTTAAGTTAAACCTCAGATAATTGGTTAAGAGAGAAATTAAGAACCTTTGACTCTTTAGCAATGTGTAATGGTCTTGAAGTTCTCTCAGGCATTCTTTCATATGAAGATTTAGGTATATTCTAAAAATCATGGGACAACAGTGCAGAACAAAAAAAAATATTAGAAGTGATGTAGAAGATAAGAACCCAAGGATATGATATTAGTGTGATTTCTGAAATACCCTTCTGTACATCTAAACATGCATTCTCCCTGAGACAATATCACAACAAATGTTGTCTAAGAAGAGTATGTGCATTGTTGAGGTAAATGGAGGAAGTGACTGATGCATGCCTTAGTCCTTCTAGAGCTCCACATTTGATGGAGATGTGTACATCACACCATGCAAATGTATGTTCAAACTTTGAGCTACCATCAGCAGACATAGAACTTTTGTTCTTCCTTCCCCTGTCTACTCAAGTTACCCAAGGTGATGAAGCTCATTACTCTAAGAGTTAATGGTGGACACAGTACCAGCATGGATCTCTGCTTCCTAAGATGATGATATCTTTCCATCTGAAAGTTTCCTGTTTTGGTGGCTGTTCTATACTCTGAAGTTTTATTTGTCTAAATGCAGTAAAGGAACCCTGGATCCTGATAATAGCTAAGAGTATTGACTTTGGAGGACAGGTTTGGGAGAAATAGAACAGTTACTGTGATTCCAGACTGGCCTCAGACTCCCTACATCATGGAGAAAAATCATGAACTTCTGATCCTCCTGACTCCACCTATGGAGCACTAGGGTTACAGGTAAACACTACCTTAAACACATTTCTGCGGACTTAGCTGATGTCCAGTGCCTCCATTGTTAGCCCCATTTGATTAATCTCCCCTGCTAGTTCTCAAGTGTTCATTCATCCACATTTGCAATTGCCATCTTGTTTATAGTGTGGGTAAGTCTCCTTTTGCTTTTTCTTTACTACTTTCCAACCCACACAGAGTTGTAGTGTATTAAGAGATTGTAAAGGGATTAATCCTTTCTATGTTAGATGGATTAATGTATAAATAATTGCAGTATATGCCTGAGAACACAGATTCCACCTTCTGGTATAAACCAGGCATGGAGAGGCATGCCCACCATTTCAGTACTGAGAATATAGAGACCAGAGGATCCCTCAGTGTGCTGGTCTGCTGTTAAATCTTTGAGCTCTATGTTCAGTGAAATATTCTGTCTCAAAAAATAAGGTAGTTATATATTGAAGAAAATTTGATGTCAGATTATAGCTTCTAAAATTACCTGTGTGCATACTATGCGCATGCACATGTACATACACATGCAATAATACAATCACGCATTCACCCACACACACATGCATACACTTTGCTTTGGTTCTAAGGCAGTTTTTCTGCATTGGACTTCATTCTCTGAAATGAAGACCAGATACAGTCACTCATCATTTTGTGCTAAAATTCTATCCTCAGAAAACTCGCAAAAATATTTTAATGGTTATAAAGTAAGGAAACTGGTCATAGAGTAAGGAGGTTGGCAGGTTCAGAACAACTTCCCCACATGGTCTTTGGTCCAAAGTTCTATCACAGGGTTGCTATTGGTTAAGGGCAGAGGGAGAGCTATTTAGTTCTGATTGGTGAACAGAGACAAAAAAGGAAAAACAAAAACTTTTCCAATGGGAGTTGTGGCTGAGTTGATCTTACTTTGGCTTCTTCCTTCTGTTTCATGAAGCTGAACAGCCCTTGGCAAACAATTGTGCAGATGACTGAGCTGCTACCATCACGATCCAGCTCATCAGCTGTTTATCTAGTATCATTATGCCTATTTTAAGGTGTGGTGGTGTATGCCTTTAATCCTAGCAATTGGGTGCAGATGAAGGCAGATCTCTGAGTTCAAGGCCAGTCTGCTTTACAGAGTGAGTTCCATGAAAGAAAGCCAGGGCTACACAGAGAAACCTTGCCTCAAAAAACTAATAATAATAATAATAATAATAATAATAATAATAATAATAATAATAATATAATCTGTTGATGCCCAGATGATTCCCTGAGTAAGATTCTTGTGCTCCTGTGTAGACCAAGGCTCCAAAAAGGAATGAAGTGATATTTGTTAAAGCAATTATGTTTGTTGGGTGATAACCTTAAAAGCTCTTTTGTGAGATCATTTTGCACAGTATTCTGGGTAGATGCTTTTTCCTTCATGAAGACTTCTGTCCTGGATAAGAAGTTAGCCAGAAGTATCCTGTGATGCAAAGCTCTGTGACAGTCAGGATACTGTTCATGTTAAGCTATTGCAATCACAGGAACTGCCCTTATTCTGTATTATTGTTCAGTGTAGGAATGACAGGAGAATATCAGTGTAGTTTGTCTTTTCTTCAAGTATTTCTGGGGCTTTATGGGTGAGAAAGAAAAGAAAAGCCTATCAAGGATGTTTGTATGGGGGAGTGGAATGGACAAGCACTAAATGATGCTATCTGCCCAGCTACCCTGCTCTCTTTAATAGAATGTGTGCATGCATTTAGAGATCCCCCAGCTATTCTCAGGGATTGGGATACTATTCCCAAATGTAGGTGCTCTCTTTTTTTCTTTGCAGAACAGCCCACACTTCTCATGTCAGAGACATGTGCATTTCATGTAGGTAAAAGTCATAACAAGAACAAAATTTACTACAATTTTTCAGCTACTCTTGAATATCGGGCTTATTTGTTACAGATCTTATTTCTCCATTGTACCCCTGCAGAGAACAGGACACTGGTAGCCTAACAACTATCAGAAATGTGCTTGCTGTATCTCATGCCTTTTCTGCTTTCTAGTTTTAAAATTGTTAAATGAGCAACTGCCCTGTCTAACATAAAAAGCATGGCTATTCACATATAGGTGTTTATAGCAAGTACCATTCACTTTGTGACTCTCATTCATAACTCTCATTCATGATTCCATTTTGCCTGTTTGATAGATTCCTCCCTTGTGCCATCAGCTTCCATTTTCCTACACCTGAGAAGAAATGTCAGCCCTAGATCAGAAAGAATGTTGGTTTCAAAAATCTGTCTCTTCCTCACTTAACATGAAATTCCTAGCAACAGTACTGGGACCATCAACTACCTCATATCATACTGGTCTGCAGATAGACTGAAAAGTAAAAACTGGATTTAAAAGAAGTTTCAAGCACTTTTGGAAGGTTGGTAAATTAAATTCTGTGATCTTGTTTCTTCCTCCTAATGTACCTGTGCCAGACATTCCTACATAGTCACATAGTCCTGAGAGAGAATACCATAGATTCATATCTCTATTTCTTTGCAGGAATGCCAGTGGAAAATTCCTAAGCATGGATCCAACCACCGTGGTCTGTAACAGTAACAAAATAGTAGTCAATGGAACTTACTGCACTAATGATTTATCCTGGTTTACCACATTCAATGAAAGTTACTACACTAATGATTTATTCTGCTTTACCACATTCAATTTTCTTACTCTCATCATTGCAGTGCTTGGTCTGGCTGGAAATTCCATAGTGCTGTGGCTTCTAGCCTTCCATCTGCATAGGAATGCCTTCTCTGTGTATGTCCTCAACCTGGCTGGTGCTGATTTCTTGCAACTTTGCACACAGATTGTACATTCCCTGGAGTGTTTCTTTCTGATAAAAATTATTTTGTATCGTTTTGTCCTCATTGTATTTATTATTGCTTACCTTGCAAGTTTGTGTATGATTGCAGCCATCAGTGCTGAGCGCTGCCTATCTGTTTTGTGGCCCATCTGGTATCACTGCCAAAGACCAAGACACACATCAGCCATCACGTGTGCTCTGCTCTGGGTTTTCTCTCTACTGTTGATGCTTCTGTTTGCACAAAGCTGTGGCTTTCTGTTCAGTTATTGTGAATACAATTTCTGTATTACATGTCGGTATATCACTACTGCATTGATAATAGTATTATCTGTTGTTCCGTCTGTGTCCAACCTGGCCCTGTTTGTCAAGATGATCTGTGGATCACATAGGATTCCTGTTACCAGGTTCTATGTGACCATTGCTCTCACATTGATGGTCTTCATATTCTTTGGTTTACCCATTGGAATCCATACGTTCCTCTTGCCAATGTTTGTGAAGTTTCATTGCATATACTCTTACAATGTTATTAGAGTGATAGCATTCCTGTCCTGTGTTAATAGTTGTGCCAATCCCATCATTTACTTTCTGGTTGGCTCTGTTAGGCACTGCAGGTTTCAATGTCAAACTTTGAAGGAACTTCTGCAGAGAGCCATGCAGGACACTTCTGAGGAAGAGAATGGAGAGACGGATCCTTCACAAAGAGCCTAGTGCAGAAGTTGAGAGAATCCTTGATCAGACAGAGTTTATTTGAGAGCCAATTTTCCTTTTATCTATGTAGGCAGTTTTCACAACCTTGTTGACAATCTTGGTAGAGAAAAATTATCATTTTATAGAAATTCAGAGAAATGGGGCTTGTTACACAGAGACTGACTGCAGCACCATAAAGCTGCCTTATATGGGCCTCATTTCATCCATTTGTAATTTTGCCCTTGTAATCACTTGGGGCCAGAACAGCTTCCACTGTGAAAAACAACCACCCTCAGAACAAGGATCAAGGTAGTGCAAGAAATGCAGAAATTCTTTGCTCATTAAACTTGATAAAGATTATATGAATAGTATACTTTAAAGAAATGTCAATTTTTTTTACAAGTTGTTTTCTAAATTTTAAAAGAAATGAATGGATATGTCCACAATTTTAGTTCCTTCAATATCCTTATAGTTTAGAATATGTGCATAATTTTAAAATGTTTCTAATATAAATTGGTTAGTAGACAAATAAGCATCTTTAAGACTGCCTATTCTAAACTTTCATTCACCCATTGAAGTCGTCAACTTCAAGTATCTAGATTTTTGCCCACTAAAGAATAAGGATAGGTTTTATGCATCAACATGCAAGCACATGCAAATGCAGAGGGAGACTGTCTCCAGTATCTTTTTTTCATAGGTGCTTGGTTTACATTCTATGGCCATGCATATCCTCTCATTCCCTTGTCTTTGTCCTGATTCTCTTTCTGTGACAGTCTAAAACATCATGAAAAACATTTTTTAGTGAATGTCATTGAACTTATTTTCTCTTGGATTTACCCTCCATTACAAATGTATATTATTATAAAGTGTATAGCGTCCATAACTTGAATTGTGCATGTTTATATATTTTCTTTTTGAAATATTTTGTTTGAAATAGAATGCCATCACTATCTCCCTTCACTTTACTCCCTCAAGCCCTTCTAAGCCACCATCCCTTGAGCCCTTTCTGTGTCTCTACTCCTAAATAAATAGCTTATTAATTTTTGAATTTTAGTGTTATATATATATATATATACATATATATATATATGCATATATGTATATATGTGTGTAAAGACACTTGCTGAGTCTATTATTGTTTGTGTTATTTCAAGATTGACAATTATGCATTTAATAACAATAGGGAAGCTTACACCTGAGATAGATTAATTCTCCATTTTCTATTAGTCATGGGTTGCCTGAAGTTCTTTGTCTAGGGGTGATACCCTGTAAAATTTTTCTCCTTTCACATTGACATTTCTATTAATATTGCAATTCTCCCATTTTGTTTACTCAGCCATGCTTAGGAAAAACAGTTTCACAGCCAACTTTCCAGTATTCTGGCTCTTACAATCTTTCTGCAACATTTCCATGATATTCCTTGAGTCATAGATACAGGAGCTGTGATGAAGATATGCTCACAATCACTGAGATACCCACAATCTGTTCATCTCTTTTTTGTGTCCAGTTGTAGTTTCATGGCATGGTCTCTGTTAGCTATAAAGACAAGNTTCTTTAATGAGCATTGATAGCTATACTTAACTACAGTATAATATCATTTAGAATATAGTAAGAAATTATTCTGGTCTAACAACATGACAGAAATAGATTCTGTTTGAAGGATTCTATCCCTGGGATGATGCCTAGATTTCTAATACTACACATGATTTCCATCCCCTTGACTGAGCTTTAAATCCATTTAGAGAGCTGTTGGTTGCGACTGACATGTCACTCTGTTGATATGTTTATAGATATCTTCCCATCCTGTTAATTGTAATGATTCATGGGTAGTTAAGCTTGGTAGAATTGTTTTACTGCTTTCTCCCCTTGGCAGCTTGCACAGTATTGTCTGGAACCATGAAAGCCAGACTGCAAGAAATAGGTTAGATCAAACACAGAATATCTAAGTTTTGTCCTAAATGTGATGTGTCCTGATCAATGGGATCCACCTTCAACTTAGGGTTATATCTATAATCTATATTGCTTTGGTAATCACAGGAGGTGCTCTGGCTAATGATTCAAAGAGAGATTTCTCATGCTTTGAACTTGTCCTTGTGAAGATTATTATCAGCCCGAGTTGCTTAATTTTCTTTAAGATATGTGTATGTAAATACATGTGTGTATGCATGTATTGTATTTGTCATTCACTTCCCCACTTCATATTGTCTATATCCTGCTATTCCTACCCAATCCCCCAACGTATGGTTCTTTTACATTTTTCTGGTTTGTTACACGTTGAATATGAACATCCAAGGAATTAGAACTAGGAACTTTAGATAAGAGAGACCATGTAGCATTTGTCTTTCTGGACAGGATTTCATTTGGAAAAAAATTGTTGCAAACAATTGATAAGTGGATCTTCATAAAATCAAAACACTTCTTTATGGCTAAGAAAAAATTAGCCAAGCAAAGAAAAACAAACAGAATGGGAGATAATCTCTGCCAGTTATGTATCTGACAGAGGATTAGTCCTCAGAACATATAAAGAATTCCAAAAACACAGAGCAAAGAACCAAGTTACCATTTGAAAAATGGGCATCGGAAATAAACAGTGAGTTCACAGGAGAATAAATAAAAATTGCTAATAAAATCTTGAAAAGTCATTTATTATCCTTAGCAATAGGAAAAATGCAAACTAAAACAACTTAAACATTTCATGTCACTTTGGACAGCATGCCTGAAATCAACAAAACAACTGACATCAAATTCTGTCAAGGTGGCAGAGAAAGTTAATTCCCCCTTCACTCTTCATAGGTAGCCACTCTGGAAAACTGGATGAAGCATCTTCAAATGACTAAAACAGTATCTGTCATATTACGCAACTCTTCTACTCACTGGCATATGACCAAAGAACTGAACATTCTATTCCATAGACACTTGTTCACCACTGTTCATTGCTGCCTTTTTCACAATATATGTGAAGTAGGAACAATCCCAATGTCTTCAACTGATGACAGGAAAATGAACATATGGTAATGTACAACCAAATACCATTCAGCTGTTAGGTAAAATTAAATCATGAGATTTGCATATAATCCTAGAATATATCTTGAGTGAGATGACATTTTCTATAAAATAATATTTTAATCTTAAATGCTGCTGTATTAGATACTTTAAAGTGCTATTAATAAAAGTGATATGTCCAGATAAAACAAATTCACAGTTCAGAAGATTTGTTTGAGTAAATATAACTACTTGACTCCAAACCCAATCAAGAAGTAAAATAGTTCCTTGCATTTGTGACTTCTCACTGTTACACCAGTCATAACTCTGCCTTGGAAGCCAGTACTGTTCATATTTGTGCCCTAATTTAAAATTGAAAGTGCAAATAAAAAGTTGATATCATCTACCATTTTTTTCTACATTTACTAAAAGCTACTTCTTTAGGGAAAATTTCTGAATGTGAGGTACTATTACCATATAGAGAGCTTGTGTTACAATTATTTTTGTCTCATCTTGCATATACCTCACATTTTTGACATTTTCCCAATTTCTTTTACAACTAAGATTTAGTAACCATCAACATATCATGTAGTTTTTTTTCCACAAATTGACACTTTAAAATATATGTTATATGTAAATGAGTCTCATGTAGTCTGCCTTTACATAATGAATCTTATAATATCCTTTCCATACATAAATGAGTTTATGCAATATTTTCTTCCTACATTGTTCTTACTTCCAGTTCATTTAAAGGGTAACTCCTTTTAAATTCCATCTGTACATATAAATATACATATACATATATATGGAAGTAGTATAATTTAATAGGAAGTGGTAGCTGTTAATATAGCTTTTAAAAAGGCGTATAGTATTATCCTTGTCTTTCCCCAAATTCCACTTTATACTTTGCCCTCTCATTGATCTTGGACTTTGAAACAATGCTGAAAAATATAAATATTTTGTGACTCTTGAAGATAATATATGTGCGTTTTACATTATGAAAGGCTCATGACATTTTAGGAAAGGGACAGAATGTTAAGTTCTGAGTATCAAAATCTTTCTAGGCTCATGATTTAAATGCTTATTTTCCAGCTGGTTATTCTATGTTGTGACATTATACAAATATTATGGCCTAAGTCCACCCATATTGTAAGCAAAGACAAAAATACCTCTTTCAACAGTTGAGGGATACCATGCTGTGTGTGATTATTACAATGTCAAAATCCATTTCTCCATTGTTGAAAGCCCAGGTCTTCTATGTACTGCATGCTGTAAATAATGCTACAATAAACATACAATATTTTCTTATTATTTGAGGTAGTAGTGTCCTTTTTTTTCTTTTTTTCTTTTGGCCTATTTTTCTTTTGTACTATTATTTTGTATTGGTTATTTTTAATTTACAGTTCATATATTAAACCCTTTCCCAGTTTCCCCTCCAAAAATCCCCATTCCCTCCCCATGATTTTATGAGGGTGCTGCCCCACCCACCAACTCCCATGTCAGCACCTTACCATTTCCTTACTTGGGACATCCAGCCTCCACAGGATCAAGGTTTCCCCTCCCATTGATGCTGGCAGATAAGACAATCCTCTACTACATATGCAGCTGAAGCCATGGGCCCCTCCATGTTTACTCTTTTGTTAGTGTTTTAGTCTCTGCGAGCTTTGGGGAGTTTGGTTGGTTGATTGTGTTCTTCCTATGGGGTTGCAAACATTTTCACCTCCCCTAATGCTTCCATTAGTGTCTCCACGCTCAGTCCGATGGTTGGCTGCATGCATCAACATCTGTACTGATCAAGCCCTGGCATTTTATTTTAATCTAATATGTCCATAGTAGGCATATGGTATCAATATAAATTTTGGGGTTTATTTGTTCTGGGTTTGGTTTGGGTGTTTGAGTTTGGGGTTTTTGATTTTTGTTATTGTTTTCTTTTTGTTGTAGGTTTCTTTCTTTTTCTTTTTACTTTTTTTTCTTTTGCTGAGATGCACTACAAGTCAAAATTTTTGATTGTCATATGAAGAAAAGAAGGATTATTGTGGCTTATGGCTTGAGGGATCAATCTATGACTGAAGGGCTCTCACTATGTCCCTATACACAATATAATAGAGATATGAGTATATGAAAGAAAAATGCTCACATCAGAGAAGACAAAACAAAATGTGACAGAAAAAGTTCAGATATATAAATAAAAAAAAACCAAAACAAAACACTTTTGATCTCTGCCCAAGAACAGATATAGTATGCCAGACTACCTAACCCTAACTACACCCAGAGACAGATTGACCCCCATGTTTCTGATACACCCATGCTCACAGGTGAGTCCCACAGTCTGGCCCCAATACCTGGCCTAATTTAGACTGCACAGGCCCAAAGGACAGAGAACCTTCTGTCCTGTCAGAGACATACATATTTTCCTTTCTAACCTGCTCCAGAGCATACATCCTGGGTTACAGCCATAATTCCCACACCTTTCAAACCCAGAAACAGCTTGATCCCAATGAGTTCTGAAACAGCTTGATTCACAGATTAGGTTCAAAAGACCTCTTCTCATACCCAGAGACAGCCTGACCCAAGGAAGACAAACAAAACCAGGCTCACAGGATGGACAGGCTCCAGTCAGAGACATCAAGGACAGTTAATACCACAGATAACCACATAATAAGAGGCAACCAGAAGATCATAAGCAACAGAAACAAAGGCTACTTGGCTTCATCATAACCCAGTTTTCCCACCACATTGAACCTTGAATACCACAAAATACCTGAAAAATGAGAGTCTGTATAAAATCATATCACATGATGATGATATAGGACATTAAAATGGACATAAATGACTCCCTGAAGGATATAAAGGAGAACAGAGGAAAACTCATAGAAGCCATTAAAGAAGAAACAGAAATTACTTTAAAAACTACATAAAAACAGAATCAAACAGGTGAAGGAACTGAATGAATACATACCAGATCTAAAATTGGAAACAAAATCTATAAAGAAATCACAAAGGGAGACAAACCTGGAGATAGAAAACCTAGAAAAAAGATCAGGAGTCATAGATGCAAGCATCACCAACAGAATACAAGAGACTGAGATAGAATCACAGGACATAGAAACATTCAAAGAAAATGCAATATATAAAAGCTCCTAACTGAAAATATCCAGGAAATCCAGAACAAAATGACAAGAACAAACCTAAGGATAATGGGTATATAAAAGAATGAAGATTCCCAACTTAAAGGGCCAATAAATATCTTCAACCAAATTATAAAAGAAAACATCCCTAACCAAAAGAAAGAGATGACCGTGAACATATAAGAAGCCTACGGAATTCTGAATAGACTAGGCCAGAAAAGAAGCTCCTCCCTTCACATAATAGTCAAAACACCAAATGCACAAAATAGTAAAAAAAGGATATTAAAATTAGTAAGAGAAAAAGAGTAATAGAAAACATTGACACAACATTCAAAGAAAATGCAATATACAAAAGCTCTTCACTGAAAATATCCAGGAAATCCAGGACAAAATGACAAGAGCAAACCTAAGGATAATAGGTGTATAAGAGAATGAAGATTCCCAACTTAAAGGGTCAATAAATATCTTCAACCAAATTATGAAAGAAAACATCCCTAACTGAAAGAAAGTGATGACCATGAACATACAAGAAGCCTACAGAACTCCAAATAGACTAGGCCAGAAAAGAAGCTCCTCCCTTCATATAATAGTCAAAACACCAAATGCACAAAACAAATAAAGGATATTAAAAGTAGTAAGAGATAAATGTCAAGTTGCATATTAAGTCAGACTTCACAGAATTACACCATACTTCTCACCTGAGACTATGAAAGCTTGAAGTTCTACTAAGAAGAAAGAAAACCAAAGTGTGGATGCTGTAGTGCTTCAGAGGGAACAGGATACTCACAGGAGGAAATATGGAGACAAAGTATGGAGAAGAGACTGAAAGAAAAGCCATCCAGACACGGTCCCACTTCTGGATCTGTCCCATATACAAACCAAGACATTATTGTGGATGCTAGGAAGTGCTTGTTGACAGGAGCCTGATTTGGCTGTCTCCTGTGAGGTTCTGCCAGAACCTGACAAATACAGAAATGGATGCTTGCAGTCAACCATTGTACTGAGCTCAGAGGTCCACGATGTAGGAATTGGAGAAGGGACTAAAAGAGCTAAGGGGGTTTGCAGCCCCATGATGGAGCAACATTGTTAACTGGCCAGACCTCCAGTGCTCCTTGGGACTGGACTGTGGGGCACTGCGCTATGCACAGACAGGCAAGACTGCAGTCAAGCTGAGGTCTGAACCCCGGAAGGGTGACAATTCACCTACATGACATGGTAGGCATTCCCTCATACTCCTGGAACTCTGGCTCCTCTTCTCTCATTTCTCCCTCTTACTCTCTTTCTCTCTAGTCCCCCCTCTCTCCCTCCCACTCTCTCTCTCTCTTTTCTACCTTCTCTCTTTCTCCCTGCCTTTTAATAATAAAGCTCTAAAACCATAGAATGTCTCTGCTCATCAAGGCCCACTACAATTAGAGGATGGGATAGGCTTTCTCCTAATGAGCTTTTTCTAATCTCCTGATGGAAGGTCTCCCTGTCCTCCTGTCAAGATCTGCTGCACTCACTCTCGCAGGTGTGGGAACCTATCTTCCTCTCCCCTCTCTCCTATAAACCCTGGGCTTTAGAGAGTAGTCCCCAGACTCCCAGGTTGGCCTGCCCCTTGTCCAACCCCCAAAGAGTGGATCAGAGGCTTGGATGCCCACCCAGGGCTGAGAGGAAAGTGTCTGAGAGCCCTCCCACATCTGCCTGACCAGAGCATAGGTATAACTCTCATGGGGCATTGGCCTGCTCCTCTTCCTCTCTTCCTCAGGGCCCTCATTATAGTTTCTACACTGGACCAACAACCAAAGTGTACACATGGAGAGGAACCCATGCCTTGGGTCACATATGTGGCAGAGGATGGCCTTGGTGAATATCAGTGGAAAGAGAGGCCCTTGGAGGGAGAGTGTTTGATGCACCAGTGTAGGGGAATTACAGGGAGGGAAGAAAGGTGTCTGTCTGTCTGTCTGTCTGTCTGTCTGTCTGTCTGTCTGTCTCTCTCTCTCTCTCTCTCTCTCTCTCTGTGTGTGTGTGTGTGTGTGTGTG
>NC_034608.1:82219100-82260028 GCF_900095145.1 Mus pahari | reverse complement strand
TTCACTGGTGAGCCTTCCAATTCTGGATTGTAGTTCATTTCAAATATAGTCAAGTTGACAACTAGGAATAGCCACTACACTAGCCCAAAAGCTCACAATGCCTATGATACAACCTACAGACCATATGTAGAATAGAAAGAAGAAAGATCTGGTTGCTTCAGATCAGCATCATAGAAACCGAACTATTGTATGAGGTAGAAGGAGAGTGGGACAAGGGAGGGAGAAAGGAGAAGCAGGAGGAAATAATGATGGCAATATCAGAAACTATAGGAGATGTGAAAGGGATACAGAGGGTCAGGTAATCAAGCAGAAATAGGTAGCAGGGAGGATGAGGAACTGGGGACAGCCACTAGCGGGTCCCAGACACAAGAGAAACATGACATGCCCAAGACCCAGAAGGATTGACCTTAGCCATATTGCACAGAGAAGGGGGAGATAAAAACCTTTGGAGACCACCTCCAGTAGATAGGCACATCCCCTGGTCAAGGGATGGGGCCACCCAACCATGTCAAAGGTTTTTAACCTAGAAATGTGCCTGTCCAAAGGAAGAACAGGGAAAAAATGGAACGGTGAAGGAAGGGCCAATGAGAAACAGCCCCACCTGGGGATACATCATGTCTAGAGACAGCAAATGAAATACTGTTGCCACAGTCAAGAGGCACTCACAGGAGGAACCAAATGTGGCAATTACTGTGGAAGTAAGGCCAGTAACTGACCAATGCAGATATGGATGCATGGAACCAACCATCAGACTGAACTCAGGGAACCTGGTGGGGATGCTGACAGAAAGACTTGAGGAACAGAAGTGGGTAGCAACCAGATTGGAAGAACAGCATAGGCTGGTCTGACTACCCAGTTCTCCCAAAGTCTAGCCCACCAACCAGGGAGTGTACCTGGAGGTATCCATGACTCCACATACATATGTAGCAGAGGATGACTTTGCCTAACAGCAATAGGAGGGGAGGCCCTTGTTTCCAGGGAGGTTGGATGCTCCAGGGTAGTTGGATGCTGGAGCGGTGGAGCAGAAGAGTATAGGTGGGAGGAGAAGCACTCTCATACAGGCAAAAGAGAGGGAGGAGGGCAGAGGTGGGATGGAGGGCTGTTTGAGAGGGTAACCAGGAAGTGGCATATCATTTGAGATGTTAACAAGTGGAATGATTAATAAAAATTCCACCAAAGCAGCACTAGACATTTAGTATAAAGTTGGGGAGAGTGGAAAGGGAAAATACGTGTCTTGAGCTTAGGTGTGAGATATAAGACCAGTGAAACAAAGGGCAGAGGTGCACACTGAAAGTTGGTATCAGTATGTCAAGTAATTACTTAGGGATAGCACCCTCCAGTTGTTCAGGACTCATGTGACAACTCAGCTGCACAGTCTGGAACATATGTGCTAGGGTATAGGTAGGTTCTTTGGTTGGTGATTCAGTCTCTGAGATCCCCCAAGGATCCAGATTAGTCAACTTTGCTGGTCTTCCTGTGGAGTTCCTATAACCTTTAGGGCTCTGAATCTTTCCCCCAGTTCTTCCTTAAGAGGCTCCATGCTCCATACAATGTTTGACTGTGGGCCTTTGCATCTGGCTGAGTCAGCTGATGGGTGGGGCCTCTCAGACAAGAGCCATGCTAAGCTCTTGTCTGTTAAAGATAGATTATCTTTAACAGTGTCAGGGATTGGTGCTTGCCCATGGGATGGGTCTCAGGTTGGGCAGATTATTGGTCATTTCCTCAGTCTCTGCTCTATCCTGAACCTTCTCTTCATGAGAAGCATGCATACTTAACAATGGGTCCATCCCTCCCAGCTCTTAATACCATTTCTAACCTAGAGTGGTAACTTGACAACACTGCTTCCTAACTTAAAACCTTCTTAGATATAGTAATCCTGCCCTGCACCATCTTGGGCAGGAATTCGGCAGAGGGTCCCAAGGTCCCCAGGGGACTCTCCATGCTGCAGGCACCCTAGCACACCCAGGATCTTGAGATTACTGGTGAGTGGAACCCAACATCTGTTCCAAAAAACCCGTAGAGGATCTTGTCCTAGCAGGAACAGGGACAAAGAAAACCTGCCTGACCAGTGGCTGGGGTTTATTCCAGTCAACCCCAACATCAGGCCATCTTGGGCATGAACTCAGCAGGCCCTAGCACACCCAGGATCTTGGGATCACTGAGACCTGTCTACACAGGAAAGAAAGTCGGTGGCAGAAGGAATAAAGCTTTGTAGACATTGTCTCTTCTGGCCTTCATCCTCAGCCAGGGGGCAGAACTGAGACCCAGACCTCTGGGCACCTTACCTGCCTTTTCTGGCCCGCGGGACAAGTTATTCTGTGGGTCGAGTGGGTTCATGAACCTGAGGTGAAATGGGAGGGAAAGAAGAGGGAAGCCAAGCAAAGAGTTGTCAAGGCTTTGCTTACTGCGGGCTTGAACACTTGGTTATAAACACTGTGAGGGGGAATGGGGAGGGGTTAAGGAACAATCAAAAGAAACAGAGGAAAGGACAAATGAGGGGATGCTGACTACAGACTTGAAACTTCTTGTGATTTTCTCAGAGTCTTTGCATCACTGCTCTGGGACACCGGGCAGCTAATCTCAGAGTCCTGGATCCTCCTTACAGCCCAAGGCTGCAGCTTGGGGCAGCTCTGGAAAGCTGGAAACTCCTTTAACAGTACTTGATCTTTGTTTAGGGCCAGAATCTTGCTGATCACCATGAAACAGCCTTGAGGGGAAAAGGGTTACTGGCTCTTAACAAAGAACTATATGGCTCTCAGCTGCATGCTGTAAAAATGCCTGGGTTTTCTCAACCTTGTCTCCAACATCTGTCAGAGGAGAGTCAGGCATCTAGGGAGGGCCCTGACTCTGGGACTCAGGAAGTGGATATGAGCTTCAGACTTCTGTGCAAATTCCCTGCAAGAGAAGAGCTTTCCTGCAGAGAGTGCTCTGACCACTGGGACTCAGGAGAGAGAGGGACTCACAGGAGTGCTGACAGAGGCTAAAGAATCACAGGAGGAACAAGCTCCAGACAGAGACAGTTAGAAAAACTAACACCAGAGATTACCAGATGGTGAAAGGCAAATGAAAGAGTCTTAGTATGAGAAACCAAGACCACTCAACATCATCAGAATCTAGTACGCCCACCACAGCAGGTCCTGGATACCGCAAAACACCCAAAAAGCAATATTCGGATTTAAACTCATATCTCATGATTCTGGTAGACAATTTTAAGAAGGGCATTAATAACTCACATAAAGAAATACAGGATAACACTGCTAAACAGGTAGATGTCCTTAATTAATTTCAGGAAAACACTGTTAAACAGGTAGAAGTCCTTAAAAAGGAAACACAAAAAAACCTTAAATAATTACAGGAAGCCGGGTGGTGGCTGCACACAACTTTAATCCCAGCACTTGGGAGTCAGAGGCAGGTGGATTTCTGAGTTCGAAGTCAGCCTGGTCTACAAAGTGAGTTCCAGGACCACCAGGGCTATACAGAGAAACCCTGTCTCAAAAAACCAAAAAAAAAAGAATTACAGGAAAACACAACAAAACAGGTGATGCAAATGAACAAAACCATCCAAGATATAAAAATGGAAGTAGAAACAATGAAGAAAACCCAAAGGAAGACAACTCTGGATATAGAAAACCTAGGAAAAAAATCAGGAATCATAGAGGTGAGAATCAGCAACAGAGTAGAAGAGATAGAAGAGAGAATCTCAGGTGCAGAAGATTCCATTGAGAACATAGACACAGCAATAAAAGAAAATGCAAAATCCAGAAAGATCCTAACCCAAAACATTTAGGAAATCCAGGACACAATAAGAAGATCAAACCTAAGGATAATAGGTATAGATGAGAATGAAGATTTTCAAATTAAAGGACCAGTAAATGTCTTCAACAAAATTAAAGAAGAAAACTTTCCTAACCTGAAGAAAAAGATGCCCATGAAAATACAAGAAGCCCACATAACTCCAAATGGACTGGACCAGAAAAGAAATTCCTCCTGACCCATAATAATCAAAACACCAAATGCACAAAACAAAGAAAAAATATTAAAAGCAGTAAGGGAAAAAGGTCAAGTAACATATAAAGGAAGACCTATTGGAATTGCAACAGACATCTCACCAGATACTATTAACACCAGAAGATCCTGGGCAGAAGTTATATAGGCCCTAAGAGAACACAAATGCCAGCCCAGGTTGCTACACCCAGCAAAACTCTCAATATCCATAGATGGAAAATCCAAAGTATTCCATGAGAAAACCAAATTCACACAATATCTTTCCATGAATCCAGCCCTTCAAAGGATAATAAAGGGAAAACACCAATACAAGAACAGAAATTACAACTTAGAAAAAGCAAGATAGTAATCCTTCAACAAACGTAAAAGAAGACAGCCACAAGAACAGAATTTCAACACTAACATCAAAAATAACAGGAAGCAACAATTACTTTTCCTTAATATCTTGTAATATCAATGGACTCAATTCACCAATAAAAAGACATACACTAACAGACTGGTAAAATAGACAGGACCCAACTCTTTGCTGTTTGCAGGAAACCCACCTCAGGGGAAAAGACAGACACTACTTCGGAGTAAAAGCTGGAAAACAATTTTCCAAGCAAATGGTCTGAAGAACCAAGCTGGAGTAGCCATTCTAATGTCAAATAAAATTGACTTTCAACCCAAAGTTATCAAAAAAGACAAGGAGGGGCACTTCATACTCTTAGAAAATAAAATCTTCCAAGATGAACTCTCAAATTTGATTATCTATGCTCCAAATGCAAAGGCATTCACATCCATTAAAAAAACTTTAGTAAAGCTCAAAGCACACATGGCATCTCACACAACAATAGTGGGAGACTTCAATAGCCCACCCTCATTAATAGATCCTGGAAACAGAAATGAAACAGAGACACACTGAAACTATGAAGTTATGAAAAAATGGATTTAACAGATATCTATAGAACATTTTATTCTAAAACAAAAAGATATATCTTCTTCTCAGAACTCATGGCACCTTCTCCAAAATTGACCATATAATTGGTCACAAAACAGGCCTCAACAGATACTAAAGTATTGAAATTATCCCATGTATCCTATTAGATCACCACAAATTAAGGCTCATCTTCAATAACAACACAAATAAGAGAAAGCCAACATTCATGTGGAAGCTGAACAACACTCTTCTGTATGATACCTTAGTCAAGGAAGAAAAAAAGAAAGAAATTAAAGACTTTTAGATTATAATGGAGATGAAGCCACAACATACCCAAACTTATGGGACAAACAAAAGCAGTACTAAGAGGAAAACAAAGAACTCTGGGTCCCTAAAAAAAAGCCTAGAGAGAGCATACAATAGTAGCTTGATAACACACCTAAATGCTCTAGAACAAAAGCAAAGAAATTCACCCAAGAGGAGTAGATGGCAGGAAATAAAAACTCAGGGCTGAAATCAAACAAATGGAAAAAAAAGAACTATTCCAAGAATCAACCAAACCAGGAACTAGTTCTTTGGAAAGTCAAGAAGATAAATAAACCCTTAGCCAGACTAACTAGAGGATACAGGAACAGTATCCTAATTAACAAAATCAGAAATGAAAAGGGAGACATAACAACAGAACATGAGGAAATCCAAAACATCATCAGACCCTACTACAAAAGTTTATACTCAACAAAACTGGAAAACCTGGACGAAATGGACAAATTTCAAGACAGATACCAGGTACCAAAGTTAAATCAGGATCAGATTAATGAACTAAACAGTACAATATTCCCTAAAGAAATAGAAGCAGTCATTAATATTCTCCCAACCAAAAAAAAAGGCCAGGACCAGATGGTTTAATGCAGAGTTCCATCAGACCTTAAGAGAAGACCTAATTCCAACTCTCCTCAATCTATTCCACAAAATAGAAACAAAAGGTACTCTATGGAGATTCTATGAAGCCACAATTACCCTGATACCTAAACCACATAAAGACCCAACAAAGAAAGAAATTCAGACCAATTTCCATTATGAATATCAATGCAAAAATACTCAATAAAATTCTTGCTAACTGAATCCAAGAACACATCAAAATGATTATCCATCATGATCAAGTAGGCTTCAGCCCAGGGATGCAGGGATGGTTTAATATACAGAAATCCATCAATGTAACCCACTATATAAACAAAGACAAAAACCACATGATCATCTTGTAAGATGCTGAGAAATAATCAAACAAAATCCAACACCCATTCATGATAAAAGCTGGTGCAACCACTCTGGAAGTCAATCTTGTGGTTCCTCAGAAAACTGCATATAGTACTACTAGAAGATCTAGCAATTCCTTTCCTGGGCATATACCCAGAAGATGTTCCAACTTTTAAAGGGACACATGCTGCACTATGTTCATTGCAGCGTTATTTATAATAGCCAGAAGCTGGAAAGAACCTAGATGTCCCTCAACAGAAGAATGGATACAGAAAATGTGATACATTTATATAATGGAGTACTACTCAATAATTAAAAACAATGAATTCCTGAAATGTTTAGGCAAATGGGTGGATCTGGAGGATATCATCCTTAGTGAGGTAACCCAATCACAAAAGAACACACATGATATACACTCACTGATAAGAGGATATTTGCCCAGAAACTTAGAATATCCAAGATACAATTTGTAAAGCACATGAAATTCAAGAATAAGGAAGATCAAATTGTGGATACTTTGCTCTTTCTTAGAATGGGAAACAAAATACCCATGAATGGAGTTACAGAGACAGATTTACAAGCTGAGACAGAAGGAAGGACTGTCTAGAGACTGCCCCACCCAGGGTTGCATCCCACATAGAACCACCCAAACCAGACACTATTGCATATGCCAGAAAGATTTTGCTGAGAGGACCCTGATATAGCTCTCTCTTGTGAACCTATGCCAATTACGGGCAAATACAGAAGTGGATGCTCACAGTCATCTATTGAATGGAACACAGGGCTCCCAAAGAAGGAGCTCGAGAAACTACCTATGTAGTTAAAGGGGTCTGCAACCATATAGGAGCAACAACAATATGAAATAACCAGTAACCCCCAGAGCTGTGACACTAGTTGCATATATAGCAGAGGATGGCCTAGTCAGCCATCAATGCAAGGAGTGGCCCTTGGTCTTGGGAAGATCATATGACCCAGTACAGGGGAATTCCAGGGCCAGGTAGTGGGACTGGGTGTGTCAGGGGACATGGCAGGGGGGAGGGTACAGGGGGCTTTGGAGATAGCATTTGAAATGTAAATGAAGAATATATCTAATAAAAAAGAAAGAGAAATAATAATCCCATTTCCCTGTGGTTTCCCTAGTGATGATTCAGCATGCATTTCCATTTTCGTCAATTCTGCTCAGTCACACTCTGCTTTCCCATGTAGCAGTGTTCTTATGTTGGCTCTGTCCAGTGCTCTGCCTCTATCTGTCTTGGGCCCACAGGCTGTCACCCTGGGGCTCTGACTTCAGCCCACTCTGGCTGCCTCACCCTGTGAGCTGGCCAAGCAGCACAAGGGGTGGCTCCCTTTCTTTGCTGAGTGTTCACAAGCTCATAAGCCCTGCAGAAAAGGTGTAGGCTGACCAGCACGGTCATGCTTGGAGAACTTGCAGCACAGTCCTTTTTACCTCTCCCTGATCCATGTACAATGATACAATTGCCTGCCTTGCCCTTCCCTGCCCTTCCCTTCCCTTCCTTGCCCTGCCCTGCCCTTCTCTGCTTGCTTCTTTTTTTATTTATTTAGTCACTTCTATCCCAATATCCCATCCTCCTAGTACCCCCTCTGATAGATACTCTTCCACTCCCCTTTTATTTGATAAAGGACAACACTGCTCTGAGTATCACCCACACACACTAACACCTCCACCCACACACTGCATGCACATCAAGTCAAGGCATCCACTGAGATTAGACAAGGCTACCCATTTAGAAGAGTATGATCCACGGGCATGCAGGTAATAGTCTCTGGGACAGAAGTGACCTAGCCTCCCACCAGATCAGGCTCTGAAAAGTGTTTGTTCTCTGTCTTCCATCCAGGCCTTTCCTCAGGTCCTAAGCTTTGATTTCTAGCTATCATGTTGGTCTTTTTACATAATCTCTTTGTGAAATGATCTTCAGTTACATCAATTTGAACCTTCTCTTTCTTCTTGGATACTAAGACCTACAGAGTGCAGAGAAGTTTTAGGAAGTGAGTATAGAATGAAACCTATTTTACCTCGGTCTCATCTCTAACAATAAACCCTCAATCATTCATACATTTTCTACCCTAAATGAACATGAAAAACAGTCAGTATTTTATAACAGTAGGCTTTGAATGTTTTGGATTAAAGGAAGAGAAAGAATGAATGCCTGTCAGAAAGAACAAAATCGGAATACCCTGCCAGCCCTCAGTTTCAGAAGGAAGCTTCTGCCTCCTGCTTTGATTTGGAGGACAAATCAGCCCCTTGTATGAACACTGTGTTATAGAAAACAGCCATGAGGATTTAGAAAAATACCATAACAGGAACTCTGAGAATAGTCAGACTATACCCTTCCTTTGGTTCCATTCTCTCATGCAGAGATTGTGAGATGGCTAATGCTGAATTAGGGAATTCACAGGTTCCACCCAGTCCAGGGTGATGGACTGTGGGCCAAACCCAGGCAAAGGCAGACCATCAGAAAGAGCCAACACTAGGAACACTGCTGGTGAATAGGCAAGCAGACAGTGACTAAGCAGATACATGAAAATGGAAACGCATGCTGAATCATCATCAGGGAAACTACCGTGAAGCAGGATTACTATTTCTAAGAAGGCTTTAAATTATGATGCAATGTTAACAAGTCACCACTGTAGCTTACAAATGGTATTGAGAGCCTGGAGGGATGGATCCACCTGCTATTTTTGAAGAGAAGCCATGTTCAGTGCCCAGGACCCACATTGGGTGCCTCATAAACAGCCTGTAACTCCAGCCCCATGGAATCCTCATATGTGCAGAATCATACACACATGTTAATAAAAAACTGAATAAAGAATGTTGAATTAAATAATCAGGCAAATGACGAAGCCCTGTCATTGCCACGGCTCTCACATCCTCACAAAAGAGAGGCCAGAAATGAGAAACCAAGCCTTTTCATACCTCCTAGTTACCTGCTGCCATCACCCAGTGGCTCAATTCAAGTGAATCTGAAGGAAAGGGATCCCACTGATGTCATTCAATGAAGTCATATTTTTAGATGAGAGATGGGAAAGAAAAACGTAGAATGAAAATGATCATAGCATATGAGACTTTCAATTGTACCTTGTATGTCCTCTTTCTGCACAGTTTTCTATATTTAAATGTCATTTTTACATCATCTCTATTGGAGTTATTTTTCTTGTTTATACTTTATTTCTTTGTTTAGGCCTTTATGAATAATCATTAAGAATGAAAATAAGTCTTGAAATATGATGGTATTTATAAGGAGAGACCAAATTCCTTAGTGACCAGAATATAAGTCCACCTCAAATACAGCACAGTAAAATAAAACCTTAAAAACCTTGGGTTAGAAGCTATAAGATGTAAGAGCTGAGTACTTTAACATTAATGTAAATCTGAACCACATCACCATGCCAGCAGAAAATGATGCCAATGGAATTGATATTGTTTCCCATGTTAGTTACACTACTCTTCTCATCTCCCACCAGGCAGCGTCCAGTCCCGTGTATGGCATCAGCAGAAACAGTGGATAGGAAATCAGATCCATCTTCTGATTTAAAATTACCGTGTCCTTGTGTCACAGAGGAGAAGAATGGCTTTGTGGGAACTCCAGTGGTTTCTGAATTATCAGAGGAGCTTTCAAGTCACTATTCACAGGGGGACATTGGAAGTCTTCAGAAATCAGTAATAGTTGTACAGAGAGCAGACAGAAAGCCTACCCTGGGGCTTCGGTGGCTGATACTGCTCCTGTTCTTCGCAATACAATAATGAAAACTTCTGAGTGTTTGAGTTGTAGCCCCTTCCAGTTTCAGATAAGAACATAGCATCTGACTGTCTCTAAGCAAATGAGGACAAATGGTACAGAAGTAAATGAAATATGCATGGCCAGGTCTTCTTATTTCATGATTAAGATAAATTTATATTTCACTCTAAACGCATAAATTCAAGCAGTGAAGTAGAGACATACTACAAGGCCTTCCTTTTCTTCCTGTTTCCTATTGAAGGAAAACTGTACAAGCTTGTGTTTCTGAGGAAGCTCTTGATGGATGCACTTACCACATCCCCTCTGAATCTAGTAGGATGCAAATGTTCTCTACTGCTTTGATGAGAACTCTAGACTGTGTTGTTATTGCCACTTATGAAGGGTACTCAAGCACCCAGAACTCTTATATGTTTTAGATGTAAGCTTAGCCTTTAATGACAGATCCATCTCTCCAGCCCTGTTATATCTTGTTAAGTGATACTCCACCTCTATTTTCAACATCACTACATTGCTTCTTTTCTCATTTCACTTCTACAGTTCCTTTGTGCCAGATTTTATTATTCCTATTTTTACCATCATCAGAATACTAATTGGGAAACACTCTGACACCTTTCCTCATCTTCCTCTAACCAATATACAGAAATGATGTGGCCAAAGGGCTGAAACAAAAAGGGTGAGCCTGATGCCAAATTTCTAGGTACAGTTCTATACTCTGTAAGACCAGGGGGTTAATCGCCCATCCTGCTTGCCTTCCAAAATGGTACTTCCTGCCTTAGTCTCTCTGGAGGATTCCAATTTTAATATAGGGTAAACTTCAAGCAACATGATGTATTTGACATATATGCTTCTCCTCTTCTTCTTGTTGAAATAAGCCTATACATCTCTTGAAACTTCAAGTCCTGCACCATCTATAATGTTAATTATCAGAGAAAACTAGTGATCTTTTGAAAAGTGTGGGGTTAGACTTTCATTTTATGCTCCATAGAACCTCACTCTGCATCTGCCACTAAAGTCCTCATAATTGAAGAATCTTTCCTCAGTGGTACTCAGACGACTTCCTCACTTTCTCTTCCTTCTACTGTTAAGTCATCAGTTCACAGACATTTCCTAATCCAAGAATGCACACCAAAATGCTTCTAGATCCTTAACAAAGCTGTAGTGGTCCTAACATTAATGGCTTCCCCATAGGCATCTAGGCAGAGAAGAGCTGTCCATGAAGTGTTAGGATAAATGACATTTTACATTTTATATAGGTCTGTTCTAAAGGTTTTTACAATAATCTTATTTCTATTTTCTGCCTAACCCAAAACCAGAGAAGCCCAGGGCCTACAAGAAAGGTAAATCCAAAAGGGTTATCATCTCTGCTCCTTTTGCTCATTTCCACATTTATGATGGACGTGAACAATGAGAAGTATAATAACTCAATCAAGATTTTCAGCAATGTTCCTGCACCACCAACTGATTAATTACCCTGGCTACTTTGGCATTGTAGAAAGACTCCAGGCCATAACTGCCACCAGATTTCAACTATGGATCATCTCTCTGGGAAGTTGTAAAGTGATGGCAATTGGGCAAAACAGAACATCATCACTATAATTGCTGGTGCTGCCAAGGTTTTGGGGCAAGGTCTTCCCAGAATTTAATGGGAGGTCTTCAATGTGTCTACCCCCAGGGAGTCTGAGATCGGTCTGACATGCTTCCTGGAGAAACCTGCCAGGTATGATAACATCAAGAAATTGGTGAATCATGCACTGCATCCCCTAAAAATGGACATTCTGGCTACAGTGAGGATCAAGTTGTGCCCTGCAACTTTCGCAGGGATACTCACTCTTCCATCTTTGATGTTGGGGCTGGCTTTGCTCTCAGTGACAAGTTTGTAAAGGCCATTGTCTGCTATGAAAATGAATATGGCTATTGAAACAAGGTGTTGGATCTCATGGCCTCCATAGTCTCCAGGGAGTAAGAAGCCATGAATCACCAACTCTAGAAAGCACTTGAAATAAAAGTGAGGTTCAGGGCTCCTAAATATTTCCTGCCCCAACTCATACCTCAACACTGAGCTTCTCCCTCATAGTTTCCATCCCAGAACCCCAGAAGAAGGGGAGGACTTGCAGACCCCTAATTTCTTGAATACCATCAATAAAGTTTATTGTACTCATAAAAATGTAATGTTTGTTAACATTGTATATCATAATGGGAAGCTGAAGAAGTCTAGCTTTCCAAGAAGTAGAAAATGGATGTATAAATTTGAAGATATTCATTCAATAAGATATATAGAGCAATTAAAACAATTTACTAAACCTACATATATCATTGAGAATAAAAATGTACTATTGAGCTTAAATTTTAATACAAAATATTGCATGTATATTATATAAACTTGTTAAACTTTATTTTTATATATTTTTATTTAAAATATTTTTAATTTAAATGTATTTGATCATATTCTTCCCCTCCCCCAAAACCAATCAGTTATTCTTTTGCTTCCTACCCATACAATTTAAGTTCTTTCTCAGAAAACAAAAACCCCAAACAAAAAAAATCTCTGAAACAAAGAAAAACTATACCACCAGAAACTTTAAAAACAAAACATCAAAATAGCCATTTGTTCTTGAAGAGTAAATTCACATATGATGGACTCTATGGTTGTTTTGTGTGTGTGTTCCTTTATTTGGTTACTGAGAGTCTACTTCATTGTATGTATATTTATGGAATAGGAAAGACAGTATAAATGGATGTACTGTGTTGTGATAAAGAAAATGCCAGAGTAACTTCAGTGTGGTCATAAATGGTGTTAAGTAGGTCAGTGTACATTAGTCTACATAAAATGACACAGATTCTTTAGTCATAAAGTCCTAGAATGCATTTTCATGATACTTTTTGTTTTGTTTTGTTTTGTTTTTCAAGACAGGGTTTCTCTGTGTAATGCTGGCTTTCCTGGAACTCATTCTGTAGACCAGGCTGGCTTCAAACTCAGAAATTCACCTGCCTCTGCCTCCCAAGTGCTGGGATTAAAGGCGTGTGCCACCAGTGTCTGGCTCCAAACTCATGATTCTTGATATTACTACCTATAATGGGAGTCTGAAATCATAGAAAAGCAACTACCTAGAGGGAAAATGACTGCATATTATTTAATGGAAGATGTTAAAGTGTGATGGACTAAGCTAGATGCCAGAAAAACCTCACCTTATTAAGGGTCATGATTTAAATCTACTACTTGCTCCTATAAATGTATTGGAAGTCGTAATGTCTGGTCAGAGTTTGTATAAGTTTTACTTGATCATGAATTCTTACTCACCTGTGAGAAGCATCTGTTGGCTTATAGCACAATGTCATGAGCTGTCTAAGAACTGTTGTTCTTCAGCACTGGTCAGCTTTCCATGTCTGCACTAGAAAATTGTAAGACAGTGAGGGTATACTGCGTATACTTTCAGAGAGTTTTTGATACACTGTTTTCTCTGAGCACAAATCTTCACAATTCTACCATATAGTACTAGATGCAGGGGTATTGTACTTCTGACACAGAAAGTGAGGGATAAAAGTTTTTCTCTAGAACTTTCTGCCTTCTAACACATGCCCCATCTCCCCAAAACATTCAGCTCTGCCATGGAGAAAAGACATGCTCTTGCATTCTTTGAAGAAAGAAAACTATGTATATGCACTGTCTCTCAGAGCCAGGGATATATTAAATGAACTGGTTTCATTACTTTGCTTGATTTTCTATTTTTAAATCCACACTAAAAAAGTCAGATTTGCTTCAATTAAATCATCAAAAATGGCAAAATGCACACTACCACTCATGCATACACACACACACACACACACACACACACACACACACACACACACAACATCATTTTTACCTAACAGGTTCTTGGGAGGATTAAAAAGAGACAGTGTAGGTAAGATTTTAAAAACCAAACTGATGTATTTAGCTCATTGAACACAGAGTAGTCACTCACAGTGGTGCCTACCTAGAGCCTTTATGCAGAAAGACTAATGCTTAATACCAAATGTACTCTACACACTACATGAGGAGAAAGGTAAACACAAACCCATTAAAAACATTTCAGTCTATAATGGTGACATGCCTACAAGATACACTGGTTCAATATTGGCACAAAAGTTGTAGAAGTGACAAACCATTACCTCTTGGAATTTAAGCCCTATTCCATGAGAGAGAACCCAGGCCTACCTCTTCACAGTTGAACAAGAATTAAGAGTAGATAGATTATGGACCTAGGAGGAAAGTAAAAGAATGTGGCTATAAAATAACTCCTAATGATATTCCAATATACTCATAGATCAGTGACCATCAATGAAGCTTGCTCCTGCAGTAGAGGGGAACAAGTATAGAGATACTGAGACAATATGCAGAGAGTGAGGGAACGTGGAACAATCCATCCTAAACAGGTTGTCTCTATCAAACCTCTCTTCTCAGGAAGAGAAGCAGAAGCAGAAGCACAAGCAGAAGCAGAAGCAGAAGCAGGAAGATTGTAAGAGCCAGAGGTGATGGAGGGCACCAACTTGCCCTTGTAAACAACGGGATAGATACACATCTAAACTCATAGAGTAGCAGCCTGAACAGTGCTTACATAAGTCTGCAATAGATAAGGTCCTAGAGCTGAGAGCAGAAGTAAACAAAAACTACCATCGTTAATTTAGAAGATATTTCTAAATGTTAAACATTTGCAAATGAAAAATTATTTGCCCCCAATAATATATCACTGCTTATGCAAAAATGACACTTAAATGCAAGCCTCATGCCCAACAGTATATGGCCAACAATAAAAAAATGCAATGGTATTTACAGGTTGTTTTGTCTCATTATGTCATATGTTTTCTCTGGGATCTTGCTCCTCTTCCTCCTCCTCCCCCTTCTCCTCTTCCTCCTCCTGGCTTCTTTCCTTCTTCCCCTTCTTCTTTGTCCTCTTCCTCCCTTTTCCTTCTTTACCTTAAAGATCTTTTGCTTAAATATTGTATACTATTAAACATTGTGTTTAATAGTGTATCTCTAAGAAGTGTGTGTATGTGTGTGTGTGTGTGTGTGTGTGTGAGAGAGAGAGAGAGAGAGAGAGAGAGAGAGAGAGAGAGAGAAAGAGAGAGAGGTGTCTATATATGTTTCTTGTGGTTTTTCTTTGGCTAAATTTTTCCTATTAGTTTAGTTTTTATTTTAGTTTGTTTTAATTTTATCATAACTCATTTTTTTTCTAGATAATGATCGTTTTCTAATGAGTGAAAGAAGGAAGGGTATTGATTTGGGTTGGTGGGAAGAAAGGGAGTACATAGGAAATGTTGGGTAGGGAATAAGCATAGTCAGAATATATTATGTAAAAAACTCTATTTTCAATAAAAACTATGTATCTATCATAAGAATGGCATTGTCCTGTAGCAAACACATGTCCATTACTATTCATTCTCATCTTTTCTTTAGATGATCTGCACAGAAATCTTTTAGCATTATAGAAAACTCCTCATCTTCTAGAAGAAATTAAGGAGAAGGCTCGTGTTGTTTTTAGGTCTGTCTTTTTTATTTACTGCACTTCACTTAGCAGTCCCCCAAGAGACATGGCTGTGTTTCAGTTCCCTCTCTGCAGAGCCACTCACCCTTCACTCTCCCTTCCTTTCCCTTTCCTCTGCTGAGCAATCTTCTCTGACCTACACCTATCCACAAGCTGTGTACCTAAGTGCTTCCTGCTGCTTAGAAAAGCAGTGTTGGGTCTTTGCCTCAATTTCCTGCTAAGGAACAACATTAGTTTTTTTATGCATGCATGTATAATTCTGAAGATACTTAGGGTTGACTACCAAAGAGATTTCAGAGTATAGAGAATTTTTCCATCACTTGTATGTGCCTGTTCTGATGCCTTTGTGGAACTTGCATCCTTATTTTCAATATCACACAAATACTCTAATATTATGCATACTTACATTCATTATAAAAAGAGACTACCATGGGCCTAAGACAAACTAAGCATGAAGTTGTAAAATTATTTCCATCTTCAATTTCTGATACTCTGTGAGATAATTCTATGCTTTTTGATTTTTAAGTGCAGAATTCTAATATTTTCAAAAAAGAAAATTGGGAGTGATTCTTTTTCTATCTCTTGGTTTATTACCTCCACTAAGATTTCAAGCATCGTGGTGAATAAAAGTGGGATGAGTTGATGTGCTTGTCTCATTCCTGATTTTAAGAGGTGATTCTATTGTGACATTCAGTAAGGCTCTGTCCATTTGTAACACATAGCCTTTACCATCTTAGAATATTATCTATCCATTCCAAATTTGTTCAGTTTTCACCACTTTTTAAATGTCATTTATTGCGTCTTTTGAAATTTTCAAATGTATTTCTTTCTTTGCTTATTTACATGTTGTGGTAATATTTATTACCCTGTTTGAATCCTGAAGAATCACTGCATTCGTGGAAAAAATTATTCATGGTATATGTTTATGTACTTTTAAATTCTTATCATTGCTGTTGTTATTTTAATTTTCAATTTCATATGTGCAAATAATTCATTATGATCATATTCACCCTGTATTACTCTGTCATTGCCCCTCCCTGCTCCTGATAATACAGTTCTTCAGCCAGTCTCTTTCCTATTTTGGTATCTTATATTTTTCATGTCTTATTGATTCTTCCTGAATTTCCCTTCATGTACCCCACTCATCTCCCTGCCCCTCCATATCTGTCCATCATAATGACAGCTTCCCCCATGCGAAAAATCCATCTGTCCATGAAGTCTGCAGTGTGTCCCACAGTATAGCCTTTGCCTAAATAGCTTTACCTGTTAATATTCATTACAATGTGTCATTGATCTGTTGCTCAGCCTCTGGCTTCTGTTATACTATCAATACTAAATCTTTACCTGGACTCCTGTCAGATATCCTGTTGTCAACCTGTTTCATGGACATCCTGCAGCTTTGGATCTGTAGGCTCTGTCCCTTCTTGTAATCCAGCATTTCATAGATGGTTTGGAGGTCAGGGTGGGCCAACATAAATCCCTGGATATGGGCCTGGATAATAGCTAAGTTGGTTAGCTCACTAGACTATGTCACCAAGGCCAACTTTACAGCACTGCCATGGTAAGACCAAGGCCAGCTCTTCAGCTCTGACCCCTAGGGGCTGGCTCTACCACACCCAGGCCTGCCACAAAGTCAGAACTGTAACCCTACCCAGGCAAGGTGAAGGGACTGCTCTGCATAGTACTGTAGCTGGAGAGGGGAGGGGCCAGCTGTTCTGAGTGATGAAGCCAGTGAGGGGTGCAACCAGCTCTGCACAATCCTTGGACATCAATATGGCCCCAAGAGTTAGAACATGACTTCTCACATGTTCTTCACCATGCTCCCATCTCCAGTACCTTTATTCAGAGTGTACAAACAATTCCTCTTCCCTTTCTTAATCATATCTCCACCACATACATTCTCACTGTAGTAGCCCCTGCCTACTAATGATGTATTGAGGTGAGCAGGTCTCTGAGTGTCTTATTTTTCTAATTCATTGGTTAAAATATCTTTATATCTTTGGTTGTTTTCTGTTGTATACTTTATTGTCCCCTACAAGCCAGTAAGCAGGACACTGGGCATCTTATTTTTATGATTCATTGGTTAAACAATCTTGATATCTTTACACATTTAATGTGGTTTGCATTGTTCATTTCTAATTGTATTTGATAAGACAGGAAGCAATTCAATTTGGTGGCTTTTGTGAAGACAGTCTTATGAGCTAAAATATTGTAGAGAAACTGTGGTGTGTTGCTTAGAAGGATGGGTGCTCCAGGGTTATTGGATGAATTAATAGGCACTTGTAGTTTCTTTTAGTTAAAGTTGTTAATCTGAAGCTTCTTTGTCAATTTCTTTTCTGAATGATGTGCAATATATAAGAGTTGCAACTAGGTGTAATGGCAAATGCCTCTAATCTCTAAAGTCTAAAGATTGAAGCAGGCAGATCTTTATGAGTTTGAGGCCAAACTGGCCTACATATTGAGTTTCAGGACAGCTAAAACTGTACAGTGAGATCTTGTTTCAATTAAACAAACAAAACTTAAAAAGGTATATTAAGCCACCACTGTGCAATTGAATTTATTGGCATATGAGCACACACACACACGTACACATACACACACACACACACACACACACACACACATACATACATACATTACTTTTAATGAATTATCCACTGAGTAGTATGCATGCATCATTACTACTTCTATTTTTTTTAATCTGTTGTACCAAAAAACAGTTCACACAGCCTATCTCTCTTTAATATTCCATTCAGTTGGAATAATATTTTCGTCCATTTTTTTCATTCTGTGCATGTCTTTGTCAACGGAAATGTGTGTCCTGAATACATCCAACAGTTAGAGAAACTTTGTCACACAATCAAGCAGAGTTAACACAATTTACATTTAAGGATACTATTGAGATATATGTGCGAATCTAGTAATTTGGAGGGTTCCCTAGTTGATTTGAGTACTAATCTTTGTAGTTTATTCTTCCTAAAAGTGTACTGGTTCTTTGATTTGGAAATGGTTGATTCTTTCTTAATCCCATTTCTCTATTCTGATTAGATTTAGTCTTTCCTAAAGACCCATGATTTTGAATTTCTTTCTCAGACATAATTGGAGGCATCTTTCTTCCACTGGAATCTGAATGACAAAAACACATAATATAAAGATCAGATCCACCAAAACACTTCAGCTCATTGTCAAACAGAAAGAATATACATGAAGTGGGTTGAAGGCAATTTCAGACCAGCTTGTTCAAACAGCTTATGGTCCAATCCCCTGCTCAGAGATGTACTCTGGGCAAGGAGGGACAGGAAAATTCACTGTATGCCAGCATATAGGTACAAGCAAATCTGTCAGATTAGGGAGTGCATCTGACTTTATTTTACTTTTTCTTTCTGCTGTAGAAGATGAAACTAAACGTTCCATTGATTGACAACTCATGGAATTCATTGCAGTGGCTGTCAGCCTTGAATTTGAATTTCTTCTTCACTGCAGTTTTAACTACATTAGGGCTTAACATTCACTTGCCCATTTGTCATTGTTCTTAATTATTTATTGTGCTCCCTTTTGGTGATCTGCACATTTGGGTTGCAACAAAAAGAGAAAGGGCTTGATGTCCTCCAAAGCTACTTTACTTCTAGTTTTCAAATTTGAAATTCAGACCCAGCCTACCTACCCTGATGAGTGAAACTGTTCTCACATGGGTCTTAGTAAGAAGTGGCGCTTTCTTCATAACATTTTCTCTAGATCCATTTTTTCTCATTTGAGAAACTTTTTTCATGGCTATTGTTCACAGTGAGGGCTTCCATTTTCTTAAACCTGAAAAAGAAATCTCAACCATAGAACAGAAAGAAAGTTGAATCTAAAGCCTTAATCTTTTCCTGACATCACCTGAGATACTGAGTCAATACTGTCAGCTACTGTCAGCTGGGTAGGGTTGCAGTAGAGAAGTTCTTTTGGTGGTTATGCACTACTTGAATTTAAAAGAAGTCTCTAGAACCCTCTGGGCTTTATAAATGACTTTATCTCTGAAAATGTGTTTCCCATCCTTAAGAACTTGGGCCAGTCAATTCCACACTGTAGGGTCCTCCTTCCAATCAGTCATTGTGCAGCACACATTCAAGTCTTCATTTTCTTTGCCAGAAAAATACTGGAGAATTCCAAAGCACAGACCCATCCATCTCAGTGGGGGTAATGACAGCATAGTAGGAATTGACCACAGTGGAACTAAGTCTGTGACAGTCATTTTTCTTTTGCTCAATTAATTGACTCTTATCATTGCCATGATTGGGTGGACAGGGAATGCCATTGTGCTGTATATTCTGAGCATATGCACAGAATGTTTATTCTGCCTGTATCCCCAACCTACATGGGGCTGATTTCCTCTTTCTCTGTTTTATGGTTGTGTATTCCCTGGAGTGTACCAATATGTCTCCCATGCCATCTACATCAATATTGCTGTATTCTATTTGAACATTGTGTTTACCTTTCCTTATATAGGTCTGAGCATGGACACCACAATTAGTGTTGAACAGCACCTGTTTTCATATGGACAATCTAGTATAACTGTCAAAGCCCCAAACACATATCAGCTGTACTGTGTGCTCTACTCTGGGCTTTGACCTAGATCTTTAGCTTCCTGGAATGGAAGGACTATGGAATCTTCTTTAATGTTTTTACTTCTGGTTAGTATAACACATTTATTACATCACTGCTACATAGTTAATTTCTTTGTGATTCTCTCAGGGTTCATTCTCTCAGGTCCTGCTGGTCATGAATACTTACCAGTCCTGAAGAATGCATGTGACCATGCTGTATGTGACCAATATGCTCACTGGTCTTCCTGCTCCTTAGATTGTCCTACAGGATCTATTAGTTCCTCTTAATGTAGATTCTATATTTTTATAGTATGAAAACATCTTGTGGTATTTACAAAATCACAATATTTTATTCTGTGTTATTAGCTGTGCAAACCCCATCTTTTCCTTCCTTCTTGATCCCTTTAGAGAGTGCATGTTCCATAGGAAGACTCTCAAGCTGTTTCTTCAGAGAGTACTTCTCAACTTGTCACAAAAATTCACTTTAAGATATAATCATTCAGCTTCTTATTCCTGAGAACTCATATTAATATAATAAAATGAAGTTAGTCAGATTTATAATTTTCACAATCTTTAAAAATTTAAACACATTAAAGGTCAAGATTCCTTTATTTATACAGAGACTTTTAATTATGGGTTATTGTAAAGTCTAAAACAAATGAAATATTTCCTATTCCAAAAAGAATGAAATTGGGCATCCCCAAAAGGGAATTCATTATTTATCAATATTAACTGAAATTCTGTAGCCTAGTGACCAGTTGTATAGTCATGTAATTTCAAAGGGGTTAGGGAATCTCATATGTCCATCTGTGCCATCTACAGCACACACACACCTTGTCTCATGAGTTCCCAGTGGTTCCCAGTTACTGTCTTTGACATACATACCCTTGTCCTAGTATCTCCAATATCCTAGGGTCTTCACTAGAACCGGAGTTGTATTTTTACAAATGGCCCCTCCATAAGGCACTCTGACTATATCAAAATGTAACAAAATTCAACTTATATCCATCACCTCTTAAATCTTGCAGCATTTATAACTTCAAATTCAGTATATGAGAAATTATTGCATATTGCCAAGTTTGGCTCTCAGATTAAGATATAGCACTTATTCCCCATATCATACCACGACTTCTAAATGCTGAGCCTAAAGAATTGTGTGACCCTAAATTGTGTAGTTTCTAGTTGTCCCAGTGAGTACACACTATTTCATTCAATGCTGTTGAATTTCAATTAAGTATGACCCCACAATTCCCCCAAGAGGAAACATTCATGTACCATCCCAGTATGATAAAGGAAACATCTGGGACTTCAGTAGAAGTGTTTATTTCCTTTTAATCACAATTAAAGCATGAGTGTGAAGCAGAGAACACACGGGACTTCAAGGGGCTGACTCAGTGATACCCAGATTATTTTTTATATTGTTCAGAGCATCCTACCTAGGGATGGTGCTCTAGGCAGTGGTGTAGGTGCTTACATACTAAATATTAATAAAGGTAAGACCTCTACAGATCAATCTAATCAAGGTTCTTCCCCAGTAGAGGCATCTCTCTAATAAGACTGTAGGCCCACTGGCTATGTAAACCATAATTAAGATGAGGGTGTATTGAATAATGCAGCGAACAGTAGACTTGGTATCATGAGAGAAATGGGAACAATAATCTCTTGCCACAGTATTTTCTTTTTTATTTTCATTTATTTTATTTTTACTTATTCACTTTATAGCCCACTAATTTTCACCCCAGGTCACCTCCTCCCAAAATCATTCTCCCTCCCCCTGGTATCCCTCCCAACATGACAATTCAAGGTTATTGTCCCAGTATTTTCACACACTAACACTTATGGACCTGTCATTGCCTTTGTACAAATTATCCCTCTCTGGTTATCTATTTCCTTACAGAATCATCTAGGACAACAAAACAAAGGAGGAATGGTCACTAGAAATTTACTGCAAACTCAAAATTTGGTCACTTAACTTCCTGGGACCTGGGGAACAGAAGCTTGGAAGAAAACTGCTGTTAACTCTGCCTCCATCTTCCAGAATGGGCCAAAATGGGAGCCTTTCCTGGGAGACATTCAGACATCAAACTATTGTGATGAAGTATGGCAGTTTCAATGTGAAGTGTCTCACACAGGATACTGCATTTGAACACTTGGTCCCCAGCTGGAATGGCTTATTGGAAGACTGTAGCACTTTCAGAGGTGAAGCCTTGCTGGCAGAAGTGGGTCAATGCTGTAGGTGCCTCTCTCCTTGTTTATTATGTGCTTTCAAACTTTAAATGCGACCAAAGTTTAATGTGACAAGACAGTGTCTCACTCATGCTGCCATGCCTACCCCATTATGGTGGGAGAGATCCATCCAAACTCTATGTCAGAAAAAGGAAACACACCTTGATTTCTCCATGCTCTATGATTCAAGTATGTGGTATCTTCATCAATAGGATCTTAGCGTCAAGTTCTAGAGAGTGATCAAGAGCATTGGACTGCAGTGTTTGGGGGTTGGAAGTTTATAGAACAACAGTGGCCAACATCTTCAAAAGACACCGGGCATCTGATTTGATAGCTTTTGTTGGATGGAGGAAACATTATCTACTCCATTGTAGAGTAATTCTATTCACAAATGTGTATGTATGTATTTTAGAAATGGATTACAGTAATGGGCTTCCACATGGCTTTTTCTAAGTGTTTGGTTTTAGGGCTACCCTTCCCTGTTACCTTATATCTACACTGCTGGCCCATCCTATATCCCATTCAAACTTTTTGTTCCATTATTCTCCTTTCCCCTTAATAACAAGTGCTTTCAGAATCTCCTACCTCATCCCTCACAGACACTAACAGTTTTCTGATTTCTATGGATACTCAATTTAAACACACATATATGAAGTTTCAAATACGCTATCTACATTTATGACATAATACATGATGTTTGATATTCTGGGTCTGATTTCTCCTTCAAAAGGATCATTTCCAAATCCTTCCATTTACTATAAATTTTGAATTTACTTATAGATGAGAAATATCCTATATGTATATTAACATTTTCATCATTCATTTATCAATTGATGGTGATCTAGCCCATTTGTATTTACCAGCTATTGTGAAAAGACCAATAATAATCATTAATAAGCAAATATCTCTATCGTAGGAGACAACATCTTGGAGTATGCCTATGACTGGTTATCTCCATTACTGTGTTCATGATGCTAAAATCTGAAACGTGGATGAGCTTCCATCTTCACGTGAGTTAAAAACCTTATTCTTTCCATTAAATTAACTACAAACTTTTATTATGTTATATATAGGATAGAGGTAGCAGACTATTAGATATCACATATTTAATTCTATATGTAACTTGTACCTCACTAGCAGATATAACTGATACATCTTTATGAGTTTATGGTGGATGTTTTTAAAATAATATTCAAGTTTAATACCAATGAAAGAATTCAGTTGCACACTACTTCAGTGATCATAAGGAATGTTTCTTTTAGCATGCTGTTGCATGTGGAAGAGAATAAATCCTATCAAGTTTGAATAATTCTGGAGTGGGCCATGGGAAAAAGAAATGCAGGTATGGGATTATAACTCTTTCTAAATTTTGGTTATCTTTTTCTAAGAACTATTAGAAGAAAATACAGCAAATTTTAAACTTTTACCTAATTGTAGTAGAGCAAATGGATGCATATATTTTCATATTTTGGTGATAGACCTAGAAGACCACCTTCTCTACCACTCAATGACTTTATTCATAGTTATGTTGACATTCAGGTAGGTATTCAGTCCCACACACTAACTTTTCAGTTGTTTTTTTACCATTTCACACCATGTAGTGATGTGACACACCACACTGATGTAGTACATTAACAGACATGGTACTTGATATTGGTGAAACAAAATTACATCTACTTCAGAGTCCACCAACACTGTTTCAATTTCATCATCCCATATGTGGCAGGGTTCTTGTCACCCAGGATAAAGGCTGCGTATTGAAACATGGGTGGAAAGAAGATCCAGGCATTGTACAGGAAAGAATGAGATAGGGATTCAACCAAATTAGTCCATTTTAGAACAATGCTCACAAACCCCTAGAGATCACATGAGAATCAACTATCTCAGTGCTTATCCACAGTTCTCTAATTACCTGCCTTTAGCCTTCTCCTCTTAAAATACACACAGAAACTCTCACAACTGTCATCTTGGGTAAATAAGTGACCACCACTTTCTCGAGGGACACACAGTTTAGACACACCCAAAGCACACGATTCTTTCTACAACCTCTGAACAGCATATCCCTCATGTATTCCAAATGAAATCACATTTGCAAAAAGTAGAAAGGAATCTATGGTGCCTGTAATTTGAAGACTGTAAGTGTAAATCATAGAAGAAAATACATGAAATCGGAGAATTTCTTCTGGACTAGCTATGCACCCAATTCCACAACACATATTATCACATGTTAATATGTTAACACAACATGTTATCCTGGAGTCCCAGGATAACATGACCAGGATCATAGGATCATAGGATAATAGGCTCTCAGGAGCTTGGTGACCAAAAAAAATTCCTCCCATTAATTAATAACAATTAAAATACCAAATGCACAAAACAAAGAAAGAACATTAAAAGCAGTAAGGGGAAAAAGTCAAATAACATATAAAAGCAGACCTGTAAGAATTACAGCAGACTTCTCCCCAGAGACTATAAAAGTCAGAAGAATCTGGACAGATGTCATACAGACCATAAGAGAACACAAATTCCATCCCAGGTTACTATACCCAGCAAAAATCTCAATTAATATAGATGGAGAACCAAGATATTCCATGTCAAAGACCAATTTATACAATATCTTTCCACAAATCCAGCCCTACAAAGAGTTGTAGATGGAAAACTCCAACATAAGTAGGGAAACTACATCATAGAAAAAGGAAGAAGGTAAACTTCCAACAAACCCAAAAGAAAATAGCCACAAAAACATAATCTACCTCTAATAACAAAAATAATAGCAAGCAACAATTACTTTTCCTTAATACCTCTTAACATCAAGGGACCCAATTCCCCCATGAAAAGACATAACCTAGCAAACTGGATACATAACCTGGACCCAGAATTTTGCTGCATACAGAAAATGCACTTCAGTGTCAAAGAGAGATGATACCATGCTCATCTTGCCGAAAGCAATCTACAGATTCAGTGCAATCTGCATCAAAATTCCAACTCAATTCTTCATAGACTTAGGAAGAGAAATTAAAAATTTATTTGGAATAACATAAAAAACCAGTGTAGTGAAAACTATTCTCAAAAAAATAAAAGAACTTCTGGGGAATCACCATCCCTGACCTCAAGCAGTACTACAGAGTAATAGTGATAAAATATGTATGGTATTAGTACAGAGATTGGCAGGAAGATCAAAAGAATAGAATTGAAGACCCAAACATGAACCCACAAACCTATGGTCACTTGATCTATGATAAAGCAGCTAAAAGCATACAGTGGAGCAAAGACAGCATTTTCAACAAATGGTACTGGTTCAACTGGTATCAGCAGGTAGAAGAATTCAAATTGAGCCACTCTTCTCTCCTTATACAATGCTCAATTCCAAGTGGATCAAAGACCTGCACTAAAATCAGATACACCAAAATGAGAAATTAGATGAGAAATTGGGGAAGAACCTCAAATATATGGGCACAGGTGTAAAATTCCTGAACAGAATGCCAATGTCTTATGCTTTAAGATCAAGAATTGACAAATGGGACCTCATAAAATAGCAAAGATTCTATAAGGCAAAGGATACTGCCAATAGGACAAAATATCATCCAACATATTGGGAAAAGATCTTTACCAACCATACATCCCATAGAGGGCTAATATCCAATATATACAAAGAACTCAAGGTATTAGACACCAGATAATCAAATAACCTTATTAAAAATGGGGTTCAAAGAATTCTCAACAGAGGAAACTCAAATGGGTGAGAAGCACCTAAAAAAATGTTCAACATTCTTAGTAATCAGGGAAACAGAAATCAAAACAGCCATGAGATTCCACCATACACCAGTCAGAATGGCTAAGTTCAAAAACTCAGGTGACAGCAGATGCTGGTGAGGATGTGGAGAAAAAGGAACACTCCTCCATTGTTGATGGGATTTCAAGCTCGTACAACCACTATGGAAACCAGCCTGGCCATTCCTAGGAAATCGGACGTGGTACTACCTGTGGACCCAGCTATACAACTCCTGGGCATATACCCAAAAGATGCTCAACAAATAAAAAGGATACATGCTCCACTATGTTCATAGCACCATTATTTACATTACCCAGAAGCAGGAAAGAACCCAGATGTCCCTCAGCAGAGGAAAGGATACAGAAACTGTGGTACATTTACACAATGGAGTACTACTCAGCTATTAAAAACAGTGACTGTGAGCATCCACTTCTTTGTTTGCCAGACACTGGCATAGCCTCACAAGAGATAGCTATAACACAGTCTTTTCAGCAAAATCTTGCTGGCATATGCAATAGTGTCTGCGTTTGGTGGCTGATAATGGGATGGACTCCTGGGTGGGGCAGTTTCTGTATGGTATATCCTTCCATCTTAGCTCCAAACTTTGGCTCTGTAATTTATTCCATGGGTGTTTTGTTCCCAATTCTAAGAAGGGGTGAAGTGTCCACACTTTGGTCTTCATTCTTCTTGAGTTTCAGGGCCCCCAATGGAGGAGCTAGAGAAATTACTCAAGGAGCTGAATGGGTCTCCAACCTTATCGGTGGAACAATATGAACTAACCAGTACCCTGAGAGCTCATGTCTCTAGCTGCATATGTAGTAGAAAATGGCCTAGTCAGCCATCATTGGGAAGAGAGGCCCCTTGGTCTTGCAAACTTTATAAACCCCAATACAGGGGAACACTAGGGCCAAGACGTGGGAATGGGTGGGTAGGGGAGCAGTGGGGATGGTATAGGGAACTTTCAGGAAAGCATTTGAAATGTAAATGTAGTAAATACCTAATAAAAAATTGAAAAAAAAAAACAATGACTACTTGAAATTCTTAGACAAATGGATGGAACTAAAAAATATCACTCTGAGTGAAGTAACCCAATCACAAAAGAACACACATGGTATGCACTCACCGATAAGTGGATATTTTTCCAAAATTTGGAATACCCAAATACAATTCACAAAACACATGAAGCAAAAGAAGAAGGAAGACCAATGTGTGAGTGTTTCAGTGCTTCTTAGGAGAGGTAGCAAAATATTCAGGAAAGCAAATAAAGAGACAAAGTGTGGAGCAGAGATTGAAGGAAAGACCATCCAGAGACTGCCCCACCAGGGGACCCATAACATATACAGTCAACAAATGCAGACACTATTGAGGATGCCAAGAAGTGCATGTTGGATTTTCTCTCCAGTGACTCTCTGAGGCAGGTCCACTCGGGAGACCACAGGCTTCAGAAGCAGCAGAGCTTCTGGGACAGGGTTCTACAGGCCTACATCTGCACTCAGGAGGTGGGACTGATCCTCAGCCATCAGTGTACCTTCCCTGCCAGAGTAGAGCTTGAAGAGTCTGACCCTGGGGCTCAGATGAGATTGACATTTTCTCTCTGGAGACTCACAAGGGCAGGTCCACTCATGAGGGCACACACCACAGAAGTAGGAGGGCAGGTGGGTCAGGTTCCTATGGGCCTACATCTGCACCCAGGAGGTGGGGTTGATCATCAGCCATCTGTGCATGGTCTTGCCAGGAAAGAGCTGGTCTTGCAGGAGTGCTGATACAGGCTTACGGACCCATAGAAGGAACAAGATTAAGCCAGAGACAGCAAGAACAGCTAACACTAGAGATTACCAGAGTGAAAAGCAAATGCAAGAATCCTAAAAACAGAAACGGAGACTATGTGGCATCATCAGAACCCAGTAGTCCCACCACAGTGAGTCCTGGATATCCCACCACACAGGAAAAGTAAGATTCAGATTTAAAATCATATCTCATGATGCTGGTAGAGGATTCTAAGAAGGACATTAATAACTCCTTTAAAGAAACGAAGGAGAACACAGCTCGACAGGTAAAAGCCCTTAAAGAGAAACACAAAAAAACATTAAACAGCTACAGAAGAAAACAAGTAAACAGGTAGAAGCCCTTAAAGAAGAAACAAAAAAGTCCCTTAAAAATTACAGGAAAACACAAACAAACAGGTGAAGGAATTGAACAAAATCATCCAGGATCTAAAGTAGAAACAATAAAGAATTCACAAAGGGAGATGACTCTGGAGATAGAAAACCTAGAAAAGATATCAGGAACCTTAGATTCGAGTATCACCAACAGAATACAAGAGATGGAAATAGGGAATTTCAGGTGCAGATGATTCCATAGAAAACATGGACACAACGGTCAAAGAAAATGCAAAACCCAAAAAGACCCTAACTCAAAACATCCAGGAAATACAGGACAGAATGAAAAGAACAAACCCCAGAAAACAGGAGTAGATGAGAATGAAGATTTTCAACTTAAAGGACCAGTAAATATCTTTAATAAAATTATAGAAGAAAATTTCCTAACATAAGAAAGAGATGTCCATGAACATACAAGAAGCCTACAGAACTAAAAATAGACAGAACCAGAAAAGAAATTCCTCCCAACACACAATAATCAGAACAACAAATGCACTAAAGGAAGATAGAATATTAAATGCTGTAAGGGAAAAATGTCAAGTAACATATAAAGGCAGACCTATTAGAATTATACCAGACTTCTCACCAGAGACTATGAAAGCCAGAAGATCCTGGACAGATGTTATACAGACCCTAAGAAAACACAAATTCCAGCCCAGGCTACTATACCCAGAAAAACTCTCAATTGCCATAGACGGAGAATCCAAAGAATTACATGACAAAACTAAATTCACACAAGATCTTTCCACGAATCAAGCCCTGCAAAGGACAAAAAGGGGAAAACACTAACACAGGATCAGAGGTGGTCCTTTCCCACCTAATACACCTTACACCTCTTCCTTGCTATTTCTCTATACTCTCATTTGTTTTCTTCCCGTTCTCCATTTTCCTCATTCTCCTATCATTGTCACTAATACCTAATCTCTGTCACTCTGAGGAAAATCACTTTTTTGCTGAGAACATGGGCACCTTACACCTCTTCCTTGCTATTTCTCTATACTCTCATTTGTTTTCTTCCCCCTCTCCATTTTCCTCATTCTCCTATCTTTGTCACTAATACCTAATCTCTGTCACTCTGAGGAAAACACTTTTGTGCTGAGAACATGGGCTTTGGATTTCTTGAGCTGACTTCAAGGTTCCACACAGACATGTTTACCATTCCTGGAACAGGCTGTACTGAACAATTTGTAATAAAGATTACAAGTTCATACCTTGAAAAATAGACATTTAATCGTAAACATATGAACATAGTTTGTCTTTCCCATGAATTGAATTTTAAGCTTAAGACAGAGGCAGACTTTCCACTAGTGATGAAAGTGTGCAAATGGGGGAGAGTTGAAACTTAAGACATCTGCAGAGAATGCAGGGGAACTGTCAGCCTGAATGTCATTTGGAAGAAAACCACACTGAGTGCTGAATTGCTGTCAAGGGGCAGTATCAACAGTGTCACTACCTTCACCATGCAGACACTTGCTAGGCTGCTCCGGTCTGCTTCTGCTTCAGTGATATAGTAACACACCCCAATCTGACACTACTAAATCATGGTATAATGGGGCCCGTAATGGAGAGAAAAATTACTTACAGTGAGGTTGACCGGTTAAGATGGGATGGAAGATACCAATATGTGAGACATGATACACTAATGCTTAAGTTATACAGTTACACACATCAACTGACACTGCCCAATCTTTGTTCCTACTGATGGGAGTTGATCCTTAAAGGAGGAAAGTATAATTATTTGGAGATTGGTACACCTAAGTGGATGGGATGGGAGAAGCTAATCTGTGAGTGGAAATGGGGCAGATGCCAAGAAACATCTTAGGTGGCATCTGGTGTGTGTCTTGTTCCCAGTATTCATACTGGAAATCACATGGTCTGCTCAGTGTTTTTATAAGCCTCACCTGGGTCAGAAACTTCCACTCAACTCCTGAATGCAAATCCCAACTCCAGAGCAAGGCACCAGAGTCTAGAATCAATCTAAGGGTCTTCTGCCTTGTCTGCTGTCCACCTCTAGAGGAAAAATGGAAGAAAGGTAAGGATATATCCCCCAAAATGTTTAAAGTTAATGTCATGCTGAGTTCAAATCCCTCTGTTGCTATAACAATGTGCAACATGCATGGTCTAGGCTTTCTTCCTGAAAAGGAATAAGACAGAAGCTTCCTATTAAAGCAGACTTTCCTGCAAATCATTCATCTTCATTCCTGTCATTCCTTTAAGGAAGAAGTTGATATGCATAGTTTGTTTCCCAGGGCATGAACCTGTAAACAGGTGCATTGTATGTTGGATCCCAAAACTAATCTACCATATTTATATGTTGCCTTTTGGAAGAAACTTATGGTGAGAATGTGAGTAACTGAAGAATACCAGAGGAAGTGTTTATTTACAAAAACTATGAGTCCTAGGAACAGAAGGAATGCATGGGGACTGTGAGAGAGAAAGCAGTGGAGCAACTTGTCTACTCCTTGGCTTTAATTATCAGAAGAGGTAATTGGTACTGTAGAATGAGTGTGAGAGAAAGAGGGGGTGCCATCGTTATAACTATGTCATTATAAGGGGATGATTCCATTCACAGGGAAGCTCAGATGCTGTCAACACACAATTGACTGGAGAGAGATAAAAAAATAAAAATCTCTAAGCTGTTCTCTTCTGCTCTCCATGCTCCCTGATACATTACTAAGTGCCTCAAAAAAAAAAAAAAAACGGAAAGTAAGAGAAAGAATTCCTCTTAGGGCACAGATCCAGCAATTCTGTAAGTTTGAGGTGGCAGAGGGAATGATGGGAGGACATACTTCCTCAAATGCAAATCTTCTTCCACCACTAGGTTTGCAGATTTAACTGTCATCAGATCAACCCCATGAGAGTTATTTTGTCCTGTTGGCATCTTTTTCTTCTAATGCTGCTTTTAGAGAGGATTCACACACAGTGATCAACTTGAGATTAGACTGAAGTTTGTTCAGGGAAGCATAGTTCTTATTGGCTAGAGTTGAAAAGTGGTCACTCAAGTACAGACTGATAGAAGAACACATTAGCCAAAAAGTTTTTCTGCAAGTGTTGGCAGCTACACCATGTCAAACATGAGAACTGTCAAAATTACTATTCCTCAGTCCTAAAAGGGCATCAGAACCCTGTGGGCAAGGACTGTCAGCCACATCAGAGTGTCTGTGTAGGGAAGATGCAGACAGGAGTAGGAGGGTTGCTCCTCTCCTGACACAACTTTGATGCATTTCTCTACTTGGCTCTTAATCTTAAGTTTCAGGTAATGTTTTGGTCATTGGGATCAAAAGAATGTGAACTGGAATCCCTTTTAAGTTAAAACTCAGTAATTTGTTAAGAGAAAAATTAAAATCCTTGGTCTCTCTAGAAATCTGTAAAGGTTTTGAAGGTCTCTCAAGCATTGTATCATAGGAAGATTGTGGTACATCCTCAAAATCAGAGGACAACATGTGCAGAACATGGAAAAACCATCAGAAGTGAGGTAGAAGAAGAAAACCCAAGGATCTGACATTAATGTGTTTTCCAGAATATCCTTTTTTACATCTAACAAGTATACAAGTGTGCTCCCTCCCTGAGACAACATCATAACAAATGTTGTTTAAGGGGAATATGTTCAGAGTTGAGGTAAATTAGGAAAATGATTGATGCATGACTTAGTCCTGCTAGCACTCACATTTGAGGGAGATGGGTACATCACACCATACAAATGTATGTTCAAACTGTGAGCTATCATAAGCAGACATAGAACTTTGGTTCTTCCTTCACCTATCTACTCAAGTACCCCAATGTGAGGGGGCTGGTTACTCTAAGAGTTAATGGATGACACAGCCCTAGCAGAAACTTCTGCTCCCCAGGAGGATGAGTCTTTCCATCTGAAAGTCTCCTGTTTCGTGTCTGTTCTGTAATCTGAAGCTGTATTTGTTTAAATGCAGTAAAGAAACCCTGGATCCTGATTGTTGCTAAGAGTATTGACATTGCGGGACAGGTTTGAGAGAAATAGGAGACAGAAAACTCTGATTCCATGCTGGCCTCAGACTCTCTAGGTCATGCAGAAAAACCATGAACTTCTGATCTTCAAGACTCCACCTACTGAGCACTAGGGTTACAGGTAAATACTACCTTAACCACATTTCTGTTGACTGTAGCTGATGTTCACTGTCTCCATTCTTAGCCCCATTTGATGCTTCTCCCCTGCAGGTTCACAAGTTTTCATTCATCCACATTTGTGATTGCTATCCTGTTTATAGTGTGGGTAAGTCTCCTGTGCTTATTCTTTACTACTTTCCAATCCACAGTGTGGACATGATCTGTACCTATTGGTTCCTAGTACTTACTAGTGTTCATTCTATGAAACATGTGCAGATACACAATAACTTACCCACATACCGATACATATATTACTTTTTGAAGAACAGTTCCATTTATGTATCCTGTTTGCTTTTAATTTTCTCTTGAAATCTATTGTATTAAATATGAGCATAGATACCCTATCTTTCTTTCATATTTCATTAATTTACATTGTCTCTTTTCACTTTTTTGGTTTTTTTTGTCTGATTTTTGCCATTGAAATGTGTTTCTTATAGATAAACAAAATTGGATAGTCTTTTCTCACACAATCCAGCATTTTTGTCTTTACAGTGGTGAGGTAAGACCATTTATATTTAAGTTTACTATCGATATACATGTTCTAATTCCTGTGACTTGGGGAGTTTTTGGTTGAATTGAAGATTGAATCTGTACTTTATTATTTATTCATCTTAAGGATTTTTTCTTTTATTGAGATTTAAAATTGTTGATTCTTTCATATTACCATTCCTCTAGTCCTCTTATAACATTTAGTTTTCCTAAGGTCTCATAACTATGAATCTCTTTCTTCCTCTACTCTGTGAAATATTGTGTTTTCTTTTATATTCACTGAGCCCACAGCTTCTCTGTGGCATCTTTATTCTATTGAGATGTTAACAATGTGAACATTGATCACAAAGTTTGAACAAAACACTTTTACTGGTTGTAAAGTAAGGAAACTGGTAATAGAGTCTGACAGTGCCAATTCCAGACCAACTTTCTCAAATGGACTTTGATCCAAACCCCTATCAAAAGGTTGCTATGGTGAAGGGCAGGGCAGGGCTACTCAGTTCAGATTGGTGAACAGAGACAAGAAAAACAAGCTCCAATTCGAGCTGTGACTGAGTTGATCCTACTTTGGCTTTCTGCTTTTGCTTCATGAAACTGAGCAGCCCCTTGGCAAACAATTATGCAGATGACTGAGGGGCTACCATCACCATCAAGCTCATCATCTTTTTATCTAGTATCTCTCTACCTATATTAAGCTGTTGATGGCCAGATCATTCCCTAAATTGAAATCTTCTCCTGTGTGGTAACCGAGGCTCCAAAAAGAATGGGGTGATCTTGGTGAACACAATTGAGTTTCCTGGGCCATAACCTTTAAATTCTTTTTTTTTTTTTTTTTATTTAATTTTATTTGTAATTCATTTTTTACATTCCATATTCCATTCTTCACACCTCCCCATCTACCCTTCGACTGCAACACATCCAACACCTCCTCCCCACCCCACCCTGTCTCCACCTAGATGCCCCCAATCCCCACACCACCTGACCTCTAAACTCACTGGGGCCTCCAGTCTCTTGAGGGTTAGGTGCTTCATCTCTGAATGAACACAGACCTGGAAGTCCTCTACTGTATGTGGGTTAGGGTCCTCATATCAACTGCTGTATGCTGTCTGTTTCGTGGTCCAGTGTTTAAAAGATTTCAGGGTTCAGATTAATTAAGACTTTTGGTCCTCCTACAGAATCCCCCCCTCCTTAGCTTCTTTCAGCCTTCCCTAATTCAACAACAGGGGTAAGCTGCTTCTGTCCATTGGACAGGTACAAAAAAAAACTGCATCTGACTCTTTCAGCTGTTTGTTAGGTCTTTTGAGGGGGGTGCAATCATGATAAATCCCTTTTTGTTAGCATTCCATAACCTCAGTAATATGGGACTTCCCCTTGAGCTGTATCCCACTTTAGGCCTGTCACTGGGCCTTTTTTCCTCAGGCTCCTCTCCATTTCCACCCCTGTAATTCTTTCAGACAGAGACAATTATTGGTCAGAGGTGTGACCATGGGATGGCAGCCCCATCCTTCCTTTGATGTCCTGTCTTGCTGCTGGAGGTGTGCTCTATAAGTTCCCTCATCCTACTGTTGGGCAGTTCATCAAAGAAGGTCCCTACCTATGAGTCCAGGGAGTCTCTCACCCCATCCACATTCCCTCCTAAGAACCTCCCTACCTACCTCCCTACTTGTGATTGCTTTCTTCTCTCTCCCAAGTGAGACCGAGGAGGCATCCTGACTTGAACTCTTCACCTGTTGACCCTTTTGAATTCTGCAGACTGTATCTTGTTTATTCTGTATGCATTTTTTTCTTTTCTTTTCTTTCTTTTTTTTTTTCTTTTTTTTTTTTTTTTTTTTTTTTGGCTCATATCCACCTATTAGTGAGTACATACCATGCATGTCCTTTTGGGTCTGAGTTACCTCACTCAAGATGATATTTTCTAGTTACAGCCATTTGCCTGCAAAAGTCAGGATGTCCATATTCTTAATAGCTGAGCAGTATTCCATTGTGGAAATTAACCACATTTTCAATATTTGTTATTCTTTCATAGAACATCTAGGTTATTTCCAGCTTCTGGTTATCACAAATAAAGCTGCCATGAACATAGTGAAAAAGGAGTCCCTGTGGCATGGTAGGGGCACCTTTTGGCTATATTCCCAAGAGTGGTGTAGCTGAGTCTTCTCTGATAGCTAAACCACACAAGGACCCAACCAAAAAAGAGAACTTCAGACCAATCTCACTTATGAATATTGATGCAAAAATACTCAAAAAAATTTTTGCAAACCGAATCCAAGAACACATCAAGACCATCATTCACCACGATCAAGTAGGCTTCATTCCAGGGATGCAAGGTTGGTTTAATATATGAAACTCTATTAATGTAATCCACTATATAAACAAATCAAAGAAAAAAAACACAAGATCATCTCCTTAGATGCTGAAAAAGCATGTGACAAACTACAACATCCCCTCATGTTAAAAGTATTGGGGAGATCATGAATTCAAGGCCCATACCTAAACATAATAAAAAGAAATTTACTGCAAAATAGTCAATATCAAATTAAATGGAGGAATACTTGAAGCAAACCCCACTGAAATCAGGAACAAGATGAGGATGTCCACTCTCCACATATGTATTCAATATAGTACTTGAAGTGTTAGCTAGAACAATAAGAAAGAAAACAGAGATAAAGGGGATACAAATTTGAAAGAAGATATAAAGTTATCACTATTTACAGATGATATGATAGTATAGATAGCGACCCCAAAAATTCTACCAGAGAACTTCTCCAGCTGATAAACAATGTCAGCGAAGGGGCTGGATATAAAATTAACTCAAATAAATCAGTAGCCTTCCTTATATAAAAGATAAAGAGGCTGAGGAAGAAATTAGAGAAATAATTCATTTCACAATAGCCACAAATAGTATAAAATATCTTTGGGCAACTTTAACTAAACAAGTGAAAGACCTGTATAACAATAACTACAAGTCTCTCAAGAAAGAAATCAAAGAAGATCTCAAAAAGTGGAGAGATCTCCCATGCTCATGAATTGGCAGACTTAACATAGTAAAAATGGCTATCCTACCAAAGGCAATCTCTAGATTCAATGCAATCCCCAGCAAATCCCAGCACAATTCTTCAAAGACATGGAGAGAGTATTTCTCAAATTCATCTAGAAAGGCAAAAACCAAGAATAGCAAAAGCAATTCTTAACAATAAAAGAACAGCTGAGGAAATCACCATCCCTGACCTCAAGCTTTACTACAGAGCAATAGTGATTAAAAACTGCATGGTATGGTGCAGAGACAGACATGTTGGTCAATGCAATGGAATTGAAGATGCAGAAATAAAACCACACAAGTACTATCACTTGATCTTTGACAAAGATGCCAAAAATATACAATGGAAAAGAGAAAGCATCTTCAATAAATGGTGCTGGTCTAACTTGTTGTCTGTATGTAGAAGAATGAAAATAGACCGATATTCATCACCTTGTACAAAGCTCAAATCCAAGTGGATCAATGACCTCAACAAAACCAGACACACTGTATATAATAGAAGAGAAAATGGGAAAGAGCCTTGAACTCATTGGCACAGGGGGAAATTTTCTGAACAGAACTCCAATGACTTGTGGTATAATAACAAGAATTGATGAATTTGAAAATTGATAAATTTGATAAATTGATAAATTTGAAAACCTTCGAAGCTCTTGTGTGAGATCAGTTTGCTAGGGCTTCTGGGTAGATGCTTCGCCTGAGCATCCTCTGATGATGTATCTTTCATGAAGGCTTTTGTCTTGGATAAAAAGTTAGCCAGAAGGATCCTGTGAAGCAAAGCTCTATAAGGGACACTCTGCAGGCAAGCACAGGAACTGCCATCATTCTGTACTGGTGATTGGTGTGGTAATCAAAGGGTAATACCAGGGTAGTTTGTCTTTACTTCAAATGTTTCTGTCACTTTATGGGTGAGAAAGAGATTATTATAAAGGATGTTTGTATGGGAGAGTAGAATGGACAGAAAGCTCTACATGATGCTGCCTGTCCAGATGCTCTCTTTTCCAGATTGTTTGCATCCATTTAGAGATCTCACAGCTCTTCTCAGGGATTGAGCTACTTTTCCCAAATGGAGGTGCTCTGTTTTCTCTGCAGCACAGCTCACACTTCTCATGCAAGAGACATGTGCATTTCATGAAGGTACAAGTCACAACAAGAACAAAATTTACTACAATTTGTCAACTACTCTTGAAGGTCTGGCTTGTTCATTACAGTTATTAGTTTTCCAATGAACCCCGGAAGAGGACAGGATATTGGTGATATAAAAACTAACAGAAAAGTATGTGAGGTCCCTCGAGGCTTCTCTGCTTTGTGTTTTAAAATTTTTAAATAAGCACCAAGCCTTCCTAGCATAAGAAACATGGCCATTCACCTACAGTTCTTCATAGCAAGTACCATTCCCTTCATGACAAACATTCATGATTCCATTTTGCCTGTTTGATAGTGTCCTTTCAGTTACTGGGAGAAAATATAACTTGTGCTAACAGCTTCCATTTTCCTACACCTGAGAAGAAATCTCAGCCCTAGAACAGAAAGAATGTGGGTTTCAGAGTTCTTTCTCTTCCTAGCATAACATAAAATAGGTCTGCAGATAGACCAAATAGTACAAACTTGATTTTAATGACATTTGTAGTGCTTCTGGAAGGTTGGTAAATTACTTAATCATTATGATCCTGTTTCTCCCTTTTTTATGGACTTGTACCAGACATTCCCACCCAGTCACTTGGTCCTGACAGAGTCTATCATGTATTAATATCTCTATTTCTTTGCAGGAGTGCCAGTGGAAAATTCCTAAGCATGGATACAGGCACAATTGTCTGGAACTTTGACAGCATAGCTGAAAATGGAAGTTACACTGAAATGGTCTCCTGTAGCATCAGGTTCAATACCTTTTTTTTTCTTAAAGTCATCATTGCCATGGTTGGCCTGGCAGGAAATGCCACAGTGGTATGGCTTCTAGCCTTCCACCTGCATAAGAATGCTTTCTCCGTCTATGTCCTCAACCTGGCTGGTGCTGATTTCCTTTATCTTTGCACTAAGATTTTGTCTTACCCGTTGTGTGTCCTTCAGTTATATTTCAGCTTCTTTGAGTTTTTCTTCACTGTATCAATATTTGCTTACCTTGTTGGTTTGTGTATGATTGCAGCCATCAGTGCTGAGCGCTGCCTCTCTGTTATGTGGCCCATCTGGTATCACTGCCAAAGACCAAGACACATGTCAGCCATCGTGTGTGCTCTGCTCTGGGCTTTCTCTCTACTTTTGAGCCTCTTGAGAATGATAGGCTGTGGCTATCTGTTCGATTATTTTGAACATCATTTCTGTACTACTTTGACCTTTATCACTGCTGCATTTATAATAGGGTTATTTGTGGTTCTTTCTGTGTCCTGTCTGGCCCTGTTGGTCAAGATTGTCTGTGGATCACACAGGATACCTGTGACCAGATTGTTTGCTACCATTGCACTCACAGTGGTGGTCTTCATATTCTTTGGTATGCCCTTTGGGATCTTCCAAAACATCTGGGAAGGGATTATAGGATATTATGTTACTTCCTCAATCAATGTTTATAGAATTTTAGAATTCCTGTCCTTTATTAACAGTTGTGCCAATCCCATCATTTACTTCCTTGTTGGCTGCATTAGGCACCACAGGTTGCAATGTCAGTCTCTGAAGCTACTTCTGCAGAGAGCCATGCAGGACACTCCTGAGGAAGGGAGTGGAGAGAGGGGTCCTTCACAAAGGTCTGTGGAACTGGAAACAGTCTAGTGCAGTAGTTAAGTGAGTCCTTAATCAGACATGGTTTCTTGGAGAGTCAATATTGCCTTTATCTATGTAGGCATTTTTCCCAACCTTGTTCAATTTGTAGAGAAAATAGTCATTTTACAGAAATTGAGAGAAATGGACTTGTTATACAGAAACTAACTGAAGCACCATAAACCTGCCTTATGTGGGGCTCATTGCTTCTCTTCATGATGTAACCCTTGTAATCACTTGGGGCCAGAACAGACCCACTGTGAACAAATTCCTCCCTCAGAACAAGGATCAAGTTCATGCAAGAAAGATCAGAATTTCTTTGGTCATTAAACTTGATAAAGATTAAACAAATAGTGTATTTTAAGGAAATGTCTCAATTATTTACAAGTTGTTTTATCTAAATACTAAAAGAAATTAATAGAAATATCTACAATTCCAGTTCCTTCAAAATCCTTACACTTTAGAACATGTGCATAATTTAAAAATATTTCTTATGTAAACCACTTAGTAAACAACCCCCTTTAAGATGGCCTCTTCTAAACCTCCATTCACCCACTGGAGTCTTCCACTTCAAGTAGCTGCCATTTTTGTCCCCTGGAAGAATAATGACAGGTTTTATATACCCACATTCAAGCATACTCAAAGGTAGAGTGAGACTGTGTCCAGTTTCTCTCTTTCAGAGGGCCTTGGTTCACATTTCATGGTTATGTCTTCATCCTTTGTCTTTGTCATGATTCTCTTTCTATGACTGTTTAATCCATCATGAAAAAAAATTTCGCTGTTATTGAACTTACTTTCTCTTGGAATTGAATGTCCCTCAACATACATTTTTCCAGGAATATGTAGCATTCATAACTTGAATTATGCATGTTTCTACATTTTCATTTTGAAATATTTTCTTTAAAATATAATGATATCACTATCTCCTTTCTCTTTCTTCCCTCTAGCCATTCCCAACCACCATCCCTTAAGCCCTTTCTATGTCTCCATTCCTTAGTAAAGAGATTCTGTTTTGATTATTAGTGTTATATACACACATATATAAACTATATATGAATATATACATATGTAAAGACACCTGTTGAGGCTATTTCTATAGTTTGTGTATATTTCAAGGTTGACAATCCTGCATTTGACAACCAATAAGGAGCTTATCCTTGGGAGAGGTTAATTCTCCTTTTCCCAGTAGTCACTGCTTACCTGTAGTTCTTTGTCTTGGGGCGAGACACTTTAAAATTTTTCTCCTTTCACATTGACATGTCTATTAATACTGCCATTACTTATTTATACAGCTATTCCAAGTACTGACAACTTCACAGCAGACTTCCTGGTATTCTGGCTCTTTTAATCTTTATGCAACAACTTCCATGATATTTTTTCAGGCATAGATATAGGAGCTGTGATGAACATATGTTCATTGGGCTTGGATATTCACAGTCTGTTAATCTATGTATTGTGTTCAGGTACAGTTTCATGTGATGGTCTCCATTAGCTATAAAGAGAAGCTTCTTTAATGGGTGTTGGTAGCTACACTTAACTATGGAATAAGAATAAGATTTAGAATATAGTAAGGAATTATGCTGATCTAACAAAGTGATAGTAATATATACCTTTCAAAGGATTCTATCCCCAGGAAGCTGCCAAGATTTCTAGTCCTAGACATGAATTCCCTCTTGTCCTATGAGCTTTAAATCCAATTAGAGGGCTTTTGGTTGCCACTGACATGTGACTCTGTTTATAACTTTATGGATATCTTGCCATTCTGGTATTTTTCACCATTCCTAGGTATTGAAGCTTGTTAGGATGGCTTTACTGCTTCTTCCCCTTGGCAGCCTGCATAGAATTTTTTGGAACAATGGAAGCTAGATTGCAAGAAAGTGGTCAGATCAAGCTTGGAACATCTAAGTCTTTTGTCCTAAATGTGAGGTGGTCAGCAATGGGTTCCACCTTCAACCGTGGGTTACTTCTATAATCTATATTGCTTTGGTAATCACAGGGAGTGCTGTGTCTAATCAATCAAAGAGAGACTTCTAATGCCTTGAACTGTTTCTTTTGAAGATTACTGTCAGCCTGAGTAGCTTAACTTTCTTTAAGATATGTATATGTGAATATATGTTCATATGCATGTATAATATATATTGTTCGTTTTCCCATTTCATATTATCTATATCCTGCTATTCCTTCCCAAGCCCCCAGTATATGGTTCCTTTATATTTTTCTGTTTTGTTAGAATATATATATATATATATATATATATATATATATATATATGGATTTATATAATATATATATATATATATATATATATATATATAT
>NC_034608.1:82214105-82219065 GCF_900095145.1 Mus pahari | reverse complement strand
ATATATATATATATATATATATATATATATATATATGGATTTAGAACTTGGAACTATAAATAAGAGTCATTATGTAGCATTTTTCTTTCTGGGCAGTACTCCATTTGTAAAGAAATTGAGGCAAACAATTGATAAGTGGGTATTCATAAAAGCAAAACACTTCTTCACAGCTAAGAAGCAATCAGCCAAGTAAAGAAGAAAGAAACAGAATGGGAGATAATCTCTGCCAGTTATGTATCTGACAGAGGATTAGCACTCAGAACATATAAAGAATTACAAAAACAAAGAGCAAAGAACCAAATTACCATTTGAAAAATGGGCTTGGACATAAACATGGAGTTCCCGGGAGATTAAATAAAAATTGTTAATAAAATCTTGAAAAGCCATTTATCATCCTTAGCAATAGGAAAAATGCAAACTAAAACAACTTTGACATTTCATGTCACCTCAGACAATATGCCTGAAATCAACAAACAAATGACAACAAATTCTGTCATGGTGGCAGAGAAAGCTGATCCCGATTTCAATCTTGGTAGTTTGCCACTCTGTAAAACAAGATGGAGAATCTTCAAAGGACTAAAACTGTACCCATTATATAACTCAGCTGTACTACTCACTGACATATGACCAAAGAACTGAACATTCTATTTCATAGAAACTTGTTCATCAGTGTTCATTGCTGCCTTTTTCACAATAGATGTGAAGTAGGTAATCCAAATGCCTTCAATTGATGACAGGAAAATTAACATGTGTACATTTACAACCAAATACCATTCAGCTGTAAGGAAAAATGAAATCAGGAGATTTGCAGATAAACCTAAATAATATCTTGAATTAGATGACAATTCCTATAAAATAATACTTCAATCTTAAATGCTGCTGTATTTTATAAATTAATGTGTAATTAATAAAATTGATATGTGCAGATTAAATAAATTCATAGTTCAGAATATTTGCTTGAATAAATAGACTACTTGACTCCAAACCTAATCAAGATGTAAAATACTTCCTTGCTTCTGTTTATTCTCACTGTACCTCAATTCATAACTATGACTTGGAAGCCAGTACTGTTCATATTTGTTCCTCAATGTAAAATTAAAAGTGCAAATTAAGAGTATATCATCTACTATTTTTTCTCCATTTAGTAAAAACTACTTCTTTAGGAAATTTTTTCGAATGTAATGTACTATTACCACATAGAGAGGTTGTGTTGTAAATTATATTTTCTCTTATACATACAGTTTACATTTTTGACATTTTCACAATTTCCTACCACAAATATTTAGTAGCCACTAACATATCATGTAGTTTCTCTCCACATATTGACACTATAAAATATAAACCATATGTTAATGAGATTTCATGTAGTCTGTCTATACATAATGATGCTTAAAAATACGGTCCATACATATCTGAGGTTAAGCAATATTTTCTCCCTACATTGTTCATACTTCCACTTTGGTTAAGTGTTAAAACCATTTAAATTCATTTATACATATAAATATAAATGTATACAGAAGTAAAATAATAGAAAGCAATAGCTGTTAATATAGCTTATCAAAGGCCTATAGTATTATCCTTGTCCTTCCCCAAATTCTACCCTCCACCTCGTCCTCTTATTGAACTTGGACTTCGAAACAATGTTGAAAATGTAAGTATTTTGTGACTTTTGAAGATGGACTACATACGTTTTACATTGTGAAATATACATGACATTTTAGGATAAAGGGCAAAATGTTAAGGTCTGAGTGTCAAAAATTTTCCTAGGCTCATGTTTTATATCCTTATTGTCCAGTTAGTTATTTTATTTTGAGATATTATACAAATATTAGGGACTAAGTCCACCCATATTGTAACCAAAGACAAGAACTCCTCTTTCAACAGTTGAGGGATAATGCTGGGAGCCATGGCCTCAGTCATGGCCTTGTGGAAAATTTTTGCTTACATAAACAGCACTGAGAGAACATTCATTGTCAGAACAGAAAGAATGATTTTTGGTAGAGAGGGCACTGTGACCATTGGTTCAAAAATCTGAAGATAGCCACCTGACCTTCAGAGAGCACCTGGGCTCTTCCCCCTTCCCATGAAGCCTCCTCTTTCTTATACTGCCATCCCAGAATAAAGTTTTTCAGAACTTGATCAGTTAAATTGTCTTGCTTTCATTCTTCATGCTTCTTGTCCCTCCCACTCTTTTTCCCCTGTCATAGGTCCCCTCTGATTATCCCTGCAGGGCAGGGCAGGATAACCTGTTGTGTGTGATTATCACAATGTCAAAATCCATTTCTCCATTATAGAAAGCTTAGATTTTCTTTGTACTGAATGCTCTAATGCTCCAATAAACATACAACATTGTATTTTATTTGAGGTAGAGGTGGGTTTTTTATTTTGTTTTTTTTGTTGTTTTGTTTTGTTTTGTTTTGTTTTTTCGTATTTTGGCCTATTTTTCTTTCGTGTTATTATTTTTTATTGGTTACTTTATTTATTTACATTTCAAATGTTATATCCCCTCTTAGTTTCACCTCCAAAAAAATCCCAGCTCATCACCATGCTTTTATGAGGGTGCTGCCCCACCCAACCACTCAGTTTCACTCAGCACCCTAGTATTCCCCTACTTGGGTCATCTAGCCTCCACAGGACCAAGGGTCCCCATCCAATTGATAAGGCAATCCTCTGCTACACATGCACCTGGAGTTATGGGTCACTCCATGTATACTCCTTGGTTGGTGGTTTAGTCCCTGGGAGCTTTGGGGAGTCTGGTTGGTTGGTACTCTGTTCTTCCTATGGGGTTGCAAACCCCTTCGGCTCCTTCAGTCCTTCCCCTAACACCTCCATTAGGGTCTACACACTCAATCCAGTGGTTGGCTGAGTGCATCCACATCTGTATTGATCAATCTCTGGCATTTTATTTTAATTTAATATGCCCTAGTAGACATATGATATCAATACAAATTTGAGGTTTGTCTGTTCTGGTTTTGATTTTGGTCTTTGAGTTTGGGGTTTGGGGTTTTCATTATTGATGTTTTGTTGTTGGTGGTTTCTTTCTTTTCTTTTCTTTTTCTGAAATGCATTACAAGTCACAAGCTTTTGATTATCATATGAAGAGAATAAGGATTATTGAGTCTTATGGCTTGAGGGCTCAGTCTATGACTGAAGCACTCTCTCTATGCCCCTATATACAAGGTAATGAATATATGAGTGTATGGAAGAAGAAGAACACTCACAGAATGGAATATAAAACAAAATGTGACAGAAAAAGGCCAGAAATATACATCAAAATAACACCTTTTGTTCTATGCCCAAGACGATATAGTGCAAAAGACCACCTAAACCAACCCATAACCAGAGACGAATTGACCCCAGAAGTTGGGACACACCCAAGCTCATATATGAGTCCCACACTGAAGCAACAATATCTTGCCTAATTGGGATCATATTGGGTCCAGAAGACAAAGAACCTCCTACCCTGCCAGAGACATAACTTCCTTCCTTTCCAATCTGCCCCTGAGAGCACATGCTATCCTCCAACCATTTCCGCGACACCTTTCACACTCAGTGACAGCTTGACCCTAATGAGTTCTGACACAGCTAGACTCATAAATCAGGTTCATAAGACTTCCTCTCATACTAAGAGACAGCCTGATCCAAGGAAGTCCAACAAAACAAGGCTCACAGGAGGGACAGTCTCCAGTCAGGGACACCAAAACAAGTTAACAGCACATATAACCACATGAAGAAAGGAAAACAGAAGAACATAAGCAACAGAAACCAAGGCTATTATAAGGCATCATCAGACACCAGTTCTCCCACCACAGTGAGCCCAGGGTACCACAAAACACCAGAAAAGTAAGACTCTGATTTAAAATCACATCTCATGATGATGATAGAGGACTTAAAGGACATAAATAACTCCCTTAAAGATATACAGAAGAACACCGGGAAACAGGTAGAATCTATTAAAGAGGTAACACAGAAATCTCTTAAAGAAATACATAAAAACACAAACAAAGAAGTGAAGGAATAGGATAAAAACAATTCAGGGTCAAAAACTAAAATAAAAACACTAAAGAAGTCACAGAGGGAGACAACCCTGGACATAAAAGACCTAGGAAAAAGATCAGGAGTCATAGATGCAAGCATAACCAACAGAATACAGGAGAAAGAAGAGAGAATCTCAGGGGCAGAAGATACCATAGAAAATACTGAAACAACAGTCAAAGAAAACGCAAAATACAAAAATCTCCTAACCAGACGTATCCAGGGAGTCCAGAACAAAATGAGAAGACCAAACCTGAGGATACAGGTATAGAAGAGAGTGAAGATTTCCAACTTAAAGGGCAAGTAAATATCTTCAACAAAATTATAAAACAAAACTTCCCAAACCCAAAGAAGGAGAAGAACATAAACATACAAGAAGCTTACAGAATTCCAAATAGGTTGCAGCAGAAAAGAAATTCCTCCTGTCTCATAATAGTCAAAAAACCAAATGTATAAAACAAAAATGAATATTAAAAGCAGTAAGACAAAAAGGTCAAGTAATATATAAAGGCAGTCCTATCAGAATTATACCACACTTCTAACCAGAGACTATGAAAGCTAAAAGATCCTGGGCAGATCTCACACAGACACTAAAAGAAAAGAAATGCTACACCAGGCTACTAAACCTAGCAAAACACTCAATTATCATAGATGGAGAGACCAAGATATTCTATGACAAAAAGAAATTCACACAAAATCTCTCCACAAATACAGCCCTTCAAAGGATAATAAAGGGAAAACTCCAACACAAAGAGAGAAACTTCACCCTAGAAAAAGCAAGAAAATAATTTTCTTTTAACAAACCAAAAAGAACATAACCAACAATAAAACATAATCCACCTCTAACAACAAAACTAACAGGAAACAGCAATCACTATTCCTTAATATCTCTCTCTCTCTCTCTCTCTCTCTCTCTCTCTCTCTC
>NC_034608.1:82206616-82213845 GCF_900095145.1 Mus pahari | reverse complement strand
AGGCTGGCCTCAAACCCAGAAATCTGCCTACCTCTGTCTGCCGAGTGCTGGGATTAAAGGCGTGCACCACCACGCCCAGCTTCCTTAATATCTCAATATCAATGAACTCAATTACACAATAAAAGAGATAGACTAACAAACTGGATATGGAAACAGGACCCAACATTTTGCTGCATATAGGAAACCCACCTCAGTGAAAGGACAGACACTTCCTCAGAGTAAAACCATGGAAAACAATTTTCCAAGCTAATGGTCCCAAGAAACTGATGAAGTAGACATTCTAAAATAGAATAAAATCAATGTCCAATCTACAGTTATCAAGGAAGATAAGGAAGGACACTTCATACTCATCAAAGGAAAAAATCTACCAAGAAGTACTCTTTATTCTGAGTATCTGTGCTCCTAATGCAAGGGAACTTACATTCATAAAAGAAACTTTACTAAAGCTCAAAGCACACATTGCACCACAGTCAATAGTAGTGGGAGACTTCACCACCACATTCTCAGCAATGGACAGATCCTAGACACAGAAACTAAACAAAGACACGGTGAAATTAACAGAAGTTATGAACAAAATGGATTTAAGAGATACCTATACAACATTTTATCCCAAAACAAAAGAACATTAACTTCTTCTCAGCACCTCATGGTATCTTCTGCAAAACTGACCATATAATCAATCACAAAAGAAGCCTCAGAAGATACAAGAAGATTGTAATAATCCATGAATCCTATCAGATCACCAATGTATAAGGCTGGTCTTCAATAACAACATAAACAATCAAAAGCCCACAAACATGTCAATGCTGAACAACACTCTACTTAATGATAACTTGGTCAAGGAAGAAATAAAGAAATTAAAGACTTTTTAGAGTTAAATGAAAATGAAGCCACAATATACAGAAATGTATGGGACACAATGAAAGCAGTGCTAAGAGGAAAACTCATAGCATTGAGAGTCTGCACAAAAAATCTGAAGAGAATATACACTAGCAGCTTGACAGCACACCTAAAAGTTCTAGAACAAAAGGAAGAAAGTTCATCCAAGAAGAGTAGACAGCAGGAAATAATTAAACTCAGGGATGAAATCAACCAAATGGAAACAGAAGGAACTAAACAAGGAATCAATCAAACCAGGAGCTGGTTCTTTGAGAAAAATCAAAAAAATAGAAAAACCCTTAGCCTGACTAACTAGAGCACACAGAGACAGTATCCTAATTAACAAAATCAGCAATGAAAACAGTGGCATAACAGAAACCTAGGAAATCCAAAAAATCATCAGATCCTACTTTGAAGTACTATACTCAACAAAACTGGAAAATCTGAATGAAATCGACAATTCTCTAGACAGATACCAGGTACCAAAGTTAAATCAGGATCATATAAATGATCTAAACTGTCCCATATCCCCAAAATAATCATTTATAGTCTCCTAAACAAAAAAAAATTCCCAGAACCAGATGGGTTTAGGACAGAGTTCTATCAGACCTTCAAGGAAGACCTAATACCAATACTCCTCAAATAATTCCACAAAATAAAAACAGAAGGTACATGTACTGGCTAGTTTTGTGTCAACTTTACACAGCTGGAATTATCACAGAGAAAGGAGCTTTAGTTGGGGAAATGCCTCCATGAGATCCAGCTGTGGGGCATTTTCTCAATTAGTTATCAAGGGGGAGAGGCCCTTTGTGGGTGGGACCATCTCTGGGCTGGTAGTCTTGGTTCTATAAGAGAGCAGGCTGAGCAAGCCAGGGCAGGCAAGTCAGTAAAGAACATCCCTCCATGGCCTCTACATCATCTCCTGCTTCCTGACCTGCTTGAGTTCCATCCCTGACTTCCTTGGTGATGAACAGCAGTATGGAAGTGTAAGCCGAATAAACCCTTTCCTCCCCAACTTGCTTCTTGGTCATGATGTTTGTGCAGGAATAGAAACCCTGACTAAGACAGTACACCACAGTATTTTCTTTTTTATTTTGTCTGATTCATTTTTACTTATTCACTTTACCACCCACTAAATTCCACCCCAGGTTACCTCTTCCCACAATCATTCTCCCTCTCTCTCCCTGCTTTTCTAGGTGTGTTAGGGCTAAACTGGTGTCCCTCCCACCCTGACAATTCAAGTCTCTGAAAGTTCATTACCACAGTATTTTCACACTTAACCATTCCTAGACCTTTCATTGCCTTTGCACTAATTATCCCTCTCTGGGTACTTATTCCCTTACAGAATCATCTGGGGCAAAAAATCAAAGGAAGTCATGTCACTAGAAACTTACTGCAAACTCAAAATTTGGTCATTTAACTTCCTGGGACCTGGGGAAGAGGGGCTTGAAAGACAACTGCTGTTAATTATTCCTCCATCTTCTAGAATGGGCCAAAATGGGAGCCTTTCCTGGGAGACATTCAGCCATCAAACTATTGTAATGAAGTATGGCAGTTTCAATGTGAAGTATCTCAGAAATGATCCTGCATTTGAACACTTGGTCCCCAGTATGAATGGCAAATGGGAAGATTGTAGCACTTTCAAAGGTGGAGCCTTGGTGGCAGAAGTGGGTTCATGCTGGTGGTGCCTCTCTTCTTGTTTACTCTGTGCTTTCAAACTCCAAATGTGACCAAAGTATAATGTGACCAGTCAGTCTCTCATTCATGCTGCCATGCCTTCCCAATTGTGGTGGAAAAGATCCATCCTAACTCCAAACCAGAAAAAAAAAAACCTTGATTTCTCCATGCTCTAGGACTCGAGTATGTGCTGTCTTCATCAATATGGTCTTAGCATCACCTTCTAGAGAGTGATCAAGAGCATTGTCCTGTGGTGTTTGTAGAGTGGAAGCTTATAGAACCACAGTGGTCAACATCTTCAAAAGACACTGGGCATCTGATTTGATAGCCTGTGTTCACTGGAGAAGACATTATCAACTCCATTGTAGAGTAACTCTGTCACAAATGTGTAAGTATGTATTTTAGAAAGTGATTACAGTAATGTGCTTCCACATGGCTTTTTCTAATGTATTTGCTGTTAGGTACTCCTCCCTATTCCCACACCTTTACACTGCTGGCCCATCCTCTATCTCATTCAAACTTGTTGTTCCATTATTCTCCTTCCCCTTTATACCACCTGCTTTTGAATTCTCTTGCCCTACCCTTCACAGACATAAACCAGTTTTCTTACTTCTATGGATATTCAATTTACACATACATATCTGAAGTTTCAAATGTGTTATCTACATATGTGACATAAAATGTGACATTTGATATTCTGTGTCTGATTTCTCCTTCAGAAGGATCATTTCCAAATCCATCCATTTACTTTAATTTCATAGAACTTTATAGGTAAGAAAGATCCTACATGTATATCAATATTTTTAATCATTTTCGTTTTTCAGTTGATGGTGATCTAGCCTGTTTGTATTCTGCAGCTACTATGAAGAGACCAATAGTAGACATCAGTGAGCAACCATCTCTATAGCAGGAGACAACATCTTGGAGCATGCCTAGGACTGCTTACCTCCATTACTATGTTTATGCTGGCAAAATCTGTTACATGAATGAGCTTCCATCTTCACATGAGTTAAAAGCTTTATTTTTCCTATAAATTTAACTATAAGCATTTTATATATGTAATGTAAAGGATACAGACTAGCAGATATCTCACATTTAATTCTGTGTGTCACTTGTACCTGGCTATCAGTTAGAAGTGATACATCTCTGTGAGTTTATGGTGCAGGTTTTGTAAACTTTAGACATGTTTCATACCAGTCAAAGAATTCAGTTGCATACTACCTCAGTGTTCATAAGGAATGTTTCTTTTAGCATGGTGTTGCATTTGGAAGAGAATAAATCCTATCACGTTTTAAAAATTCTGGAGAGGGTCATGGGAAAAAAAGAAATGCAAGTATGAACTTATACCTCTTTCTAAATTTTGGTTTTCTTTTTCAAAGGACGTTTAAAGAAAATACAACAAATTTTAACTTTTTTACCTAATTGAAGTAGAGTAAATAAATGCTTATGTTTTCATTTTTTGTGTGATGGGCCTAGTAGACCACTTCCTCTACCACTCAAATGTAGTTATTCACTCCTAAACACAGACTTTTCAGATGTTTTATCAAACCCTGTAGTGATTTGACACACCACACTCATATAGTACAATAACAGAAATGGTACTTGATGTTGGTGAAATAAAATTACCTATACTTCAGTGCCCACTTACACTGTGTCAATTTGATGATCCCATGTGAGGCAGGGTTCTGGTCAGGACCAAGGATGGATATTGAAATATGTGCAGAGAGAGTATCCTGACTCCATACAGGAAGGAATGAGGTGAGGGTACAACCAAATTAGTAACTTTTGTAACAATGCTCACAAAACCCTAGAAGTCACATGAGAACCAACTACCACAGAGCCTACCCACAGTTCCCTAATTACCTGCCATTAGACTTCTCTTCTTAAACTCCACACAGAACCTCTCACAACTGTCTTTGTGAACCACCACCTCCATACAGAACACAATTAAGCAACATCCAAAGCACATCATTCTTCCCAAAACCTCTGAACAGCATATCCCTACTATATTCTAAATGAAATAACATTTGGAAAAAGTAGAAGGGAATGTAAGGTGTCTATGACTTGAAGACTGTTAATGTAAATCATAGAAGAAAAGACTAGAAATCTGAGAATTCCTTCCATTCTGAGCTTGTGACCTGAGCAGACCTTGAGTGCTAGCTCTGCACCCAATCACAAAACACCCAGAAGAAGGTGGACTCCCAGGTGCTCTAACATGTCCAGGATCATAGGATCATAGGATAATAGGCTCTCAGGAGCTTGTTCACACCAGGATTTGGGTATCCCAGTGGCAGCTGGACTCATAGGAGCACGTATACCCAGAATCTCAGGATCACAAGATCACAGAGACAGCTAGACTCTAAGAAATTCTGACACAACTAAGATAATAGGAGGGACAGGCTCCACTAAGAGACAGTGAGTGCAGGTAACACTAGAGATAACCAGATGGTGAGAGGCAAGCACAAGAATATCAGCAACAAAAACCAAGGTTACTTGGCATAATCAAAACCTGGATCTCAACCCCTACCAAGTCCTGGATACTCCATCACACTGTAAAAGCAAGATTCAGATTTAAAATAACTTCACACGATGAGGATAGAGTACTTTTATAAGGACATAACTAACTCACTATAAGAAAAACAGGAGAAACCAGAAAACATGTAGAAGTTCTTAAAGAGGAAACACAAAAAAATCCCTTAAAGAATGATAAGAAAACACAAACAGGTGAAGGAATTGAACAGAACCATCCAGGATCTAAAAATGGAAGTAGAAACAATAAAGAAATCATAAAAGGAGAAAAAGATGGAGATAAAAAAACCTAGGAAAGAACTCTGGAGTCAGATGTGAGCATTACTAACAGAATACAATAGATGGAAGAGAGAAACTCGGGAACAGCAGATAACATAGAAAACATGGAAACAACAGTAAAAGAAAATGCAAAATGGTAAAAGCTTCTAACCAAAACATCAAGGAAATCCAGGACACAAAGAGAAGACCAAGCCTAAGGATATTATGTATAGACGAAAGTGAAGAGTCCCATCTTAAAGGGCCAGTAAATATCTTCAACAAAATTATAGAAGAAAACATTCCTAACCTAAACAAAGAGATGCCCATGAACATACAAGATGCTTACAAAACACCAAATATATTGGGCCAGAAAAGAAATTCCTCATGTTATTTATTAATCAAACCACCAAAACCACAAACCAAAGAGAGAATATTGAAAGCAGTAAGGGAAATAGGTCAATTAACTTATAAAGGCAGACCTATCAGAATTACACCACACTTCTCAATAGAGACTATGAAAGCCAGAAGATCCTGGACAGATGTCATACAGACCCTAAGAGAACACAAAAGCCAGCCCAGTCTACTATACCCAGCAAAAGTAAAAATTAATAAACATGTATGAAAAAAACAATATATTGCATGATAAAAACATATTTACACAATATATTTCCACAAATCCAAAACTACAAATGATAGCAAATGGAAAATTCATACAAAGGTGAGAAACTACATCCTAGAAGAAGCAAGAAAGTAATCTTCCAACAAACACAAAAAAAAGATAACCACAAAAACATAATTTACCTCTAATAACAAAAATAACAGGAGGAAACAATCACTTTTCCTTAATATTTCTTAACATCAATGGACAAAATTCACCAATTTAAAAAAAAAACATAGTCTAACAAACTGGATCTGTAAACAGGACTCAGAATTTGCTGAATACAGGAAACGCATCACAGTGACAAAGATAGACACTACAATGGCCATCTTGCTGAAATCAATATACAGATTCAATGCAATCTCCATCAGAATTCCAACTAAATTTCTCCTAGAGTTAGAAAGAGCAATTCTTTATTCAGAGATTTGAAGTTCTTGTCATACAGATCTTTCTCTTCCTTAGTTAGAGTCACACCAAGGTATTTTACATTTTTTGTGACTATTGTGAAGGGTGTTGTTTCCCTAATTTCTTTCTCATCCTGTTTATTCTTTGTGCAGAGATAGGACACTGATTTGTTTGAATTAATTTTATATCCAGCTAATGCACTGAAGCTGTTTATCAGGTTTAGGAGTCCTCTGGTGGAATTTTTAGGGTCACTTATATATACTATCACATCATCTGCAAATAGTGATGTTTTGACTTCTTCCTTTCCAATTTGTATCCCCTTGATGTCCTTTTGTTGTCGAAGTGCTCTGGCTAGGGCTTCAAGTACAATATTGTATAGATAGGAAGAAAGTGGGCAGCCCTGTCTACTCCCTGATTTTAGTGAGATTGCCTCCAGCTTCTCTCCATTACTTTGAAGTTGGCTACTGGTTTGCTATAGATTGCTTTCATTATGGTTAGTTATGGGCCTTCAATTCCTGATCTTTCCAAAACTTTTATCAAGAAGGGGTGTTGGATTTTGTTAAATGCTTTCTCAGCATCTAAAGAGATGATCATGTCATTTTTGTCTTTGAGTTTGTTTATATAGTGGATTACATTGATGAATTTCCATATGTTAAACCATCCCTACAACCCTGGGATGAAGCCTACTTGGTCATGATGGATGATCGTTTTAATGTGATCTTGGATTCAGTTTGTGAGGTTTTTATTGAGTATGTTTGCATTGATATTCATAAGGGAAATTGGTCTGAAGTTGTCTTTCTTTGTTGGATCTTTGTGTGGTTTA
>NC_034608.1:82200502-82205311 GCF_900095145.1 Mus pahari | reverse complement strand
ATAGCAATTGTGGTAAAAGCTACATGGTACTGGTACAGTGACAGATAGGTAGATCAATGGTACAGAATTGAAGACCCAGAAATGAACCCACACACCGGTGGTTAAAAGACAGTATTTTCAACAAATGGTGCTGGCACAACTGGCAGTTATCATGTAGAAGAATACGAATTGATCCATTCTTATCTCCTTGTACAAAGCTCAAGTATAAGTGGATCAAAGAACTCCACATAAAAACAGAGACACTGAAATATATAGAGGAGAAAGTAGGGAAAAGCCTTGAAGATATGGGCACAGGGGGAAAATTCCTTAACAGAACAGCAATGATCTGTGTTGTAAGATCAAAAATCAACAAGTGGGACCTCACAAAATTGCAAAGCTTCTGTAGCACAAAAGTTACTGTCAATAAAAGATAAAGGCCACCAGCAGATTGGAAAAGAATTTTTACCAATCCTAAATCTGATAGGGGAATAATATCCAATACAAAGATCTCAAGAAGCCGGACACCAGAAATTCAAATAACCCCATTTAAAAAATGGGGTACAGAGCTAAATAAAGAATTCACAACTGAGGAATACCGAAGGGCTGAGAAGCAGTTGAAAAAATATTAAACATCCTTAATCATCAGAGAAATGCAAATCAAAACAACCCTGAGATTTTACCTCACACCAGTCAGAAAGGCTAGGATCAAAAATTCAGGTGACAGCAGATGCTGGCGCGGATGTGGAGAAAGAGGAATACTCCTCCATTGCTGGTGGGATTGCAAGCTTGTACAACCACTCTGGAAATCAGTTTGGTGGTTCCTTAGAAAACTGGACATAGTACTACCTGAAGNTCCAGCAATACCTCTTCTGGGTATATACCCAGAAGATGTTCAAACTGGTAATAAGTAGACATGCTCCACTATGTTCATAGCTGCCCTATTTATAATAGCCAGAACCTGGAAAGAACCCAGTTGTCCCTCAACAGAGGAATGGATACAGAAAATGTGGTACATTTACACAATGGAGTAGTACTCAGCTATTAAAGACTACTACTCAGCTATTAAAGACAATGAATTTATGAAATTCTTAGGCAAATGGATGTATCTGGAACATATCATCCTGAGTGAGGTAACCCAATCACAGAAGAACTCACATGATATGCACTCACTGTTAGCCCAGAAACCTAGAATACCCAATATACAATTTCCAAAATACAAGAAAATCAAGAATAAGGAAGACCCACATGTGGATACTTCATTTCTCCCTAAAATAGAGAATAAAATGTACATGGAAGAAGTTGCAGAGACAAAGTTTAGAGCTAAGATGAAAGGATAGACCATCCAGATTCTGCCCCACCTGGGGCTCCATCACATAAACAGCCACCAAAGGCAGACATTATTGCATAAGTGAGCAAGATTTTCCTGGAAGAACAGTGATTTAGTTATCTCTTATGAGGCTGTGTCAGCACCTGGCAAATACAGAAGTGGTGCCCACATTCATCTATAGGATAGAACACAGGGCCCTCAATGGAGGAGCTAGAGAAATTACCCAAGGAGACGAAGAGGTCTGCAATCCTATAGGTGGAACAACAATATTAACTAATCAGTACCCCCAGAACTCGTGTCTCTAGCTGCATATATAGCAGAAGATGGCCTAGTTGGCCTTCATTGGGAAGAGAGGTCCCTTGGTTTTGCAAATTTTATATGCCCCATACAGAGGAATGACAGGGCCAAGAAGTAGGAGTGAGTGGGTAGGGGAGCAGGGTGGGGGGAGTATATAAGGGACATTCAGGACAGCATTTGAAATGTAAATGAAGAAAATATCTAATAAACAGTTTTTTTAAAAAAAGAAAGAACGATTCTCAAAATTATTTGGAAAAAACAAAACAAAACAAAACAAAACAAAACAAAACAGAATAGTGAAAACTATTCTCAACAATAAAAGAACTTCTGAGTGAATGAACATCCCTGACCTCAAGCTTTAATACAGAGCAATAGTGACAAAACCTGCACGGTATTTGTAATGAGACAAGCAGGTAGATCAATGAAATAGAATTGAAAACCCAGAATTAAACCCAGACACTTAGGATCACTTGATCTTTAACAAAGGAACAAAACCATCCAGTGGAAAAAAGCATTTTCAACAAATGATGCTGGTTCAACTGGTGGTCTGCATATAGAAAAATGCAAATTGATTCATTATTATCTCTTTGTAAAAATCTCAAGTCCAAGTGGATCAAGGGCCTCCACATAAAACCAGGTACACTGAATCTAATAGAAGAGTAAGTGGGTAAGAGTCTCGAATACATGGACATAGGGGGCCAAGTTCTTGAACAGAACACCAATAGCTTATGCTCTAAGATCAAAATTGCCTAATTGAACCTTATAAAATTACAAAGATTCTGTAAGCAAGGACACTGTCAATAGGACAAAACAGCAACCAACAGATTGGGAAAAAATCTTTACCAATTCTACATCTGATAGAGGGCTAACATCCAATATAAAAAAAAATCAAGACATTAGACTCCAGACAATCAAATAATCCTACTAAAAATGGAGTACAGAACTAAACAAAGAATTCTCAACTGAAGAAACTAACTCAAATGGTTGAGAAGCATCTAAAGAAATGTTCAACATCCTTAGGCATCAGAGAAATGAAAATCAAAACAACCCTGAGATTCCATCTGACACCAGTCAGAATGGCTAAGATCAAAACCTAAGGTGACAGCAGATGCTGGTGTGGATGTGGAGAAAGAGGAAGACTCCTCCATTATTGGTGGGATTGCAATCTGAAAATCAGTCTGGTGGTTCCTCAGAAAATCAGACATATTACAACCTGAGAACACAGCTATACCACTCCTGGGCATATACTCAAAAATGTTCCAACATAAACAAGGACACATGCTCTACTATGTTCATAGCACCCTTACTTATAATAGCCAGAATTTTGAAAAGAACCCAGATGTCCTTCAAAAGAGGAATGGATACAGAAAGTGTGGTACATTTATACAGTGGAGTACTACTCAGCTATCAAAAACAATAAATTCATGAAATTCTCAGGCAGTTCAATGGAAATAAAAAATATCCTGAGCGAGGTAATGTGGGGAATTGCAGGCTGGTTGCCAGTTGGGCTGAGGTCTGAACCCTGACAGTCATAATTCACCTACATGACACGGTAGGCATTCCGTCATGCTCCTGGGACTCTGGCCCCTGCCTAAGGTACCATCTCCCAAAGCCCCCACAAGAGAAGCATGGTCAGCAGTCGCATAAGCAATGGCCCAAGCTTCTGACCTTCAGGCTAAACTCCTCCCTAGTTACCTAGCAACAGTGAAGACTATAAAAAGAGCTATTCAGCCCCCATCTCTCTCTCTTATTTCCATGCTCTCTTGTTTCCCGCTTACCCCACTCCTCCCTCTCTGTCTTCTCTCCTCTCTCCTTTCTCTTTGTTGTCTCCTCTTCTCTTCTCTCTCCCTCTTACTTTCTCTCTAGCTCGCTCTCTCTCTCTCTCTCTCTCTCTCTCTCTCTCTCTCTCTCTCTCTCTCCTCTCTTTCCCCCTGCATTTCTATAATAAATCTCTTAAACTATAGAGAGTCTCTGCTCCTTCCAGATCTGCTGCACACTTTGGTCGGTGTTGGGAACCTCATCGCCTATTCCATCTCTCCTATGACCCCAGGGCGACAGGGTGTTGTCTTGGGGTCCCCGGTTGGGGGGCTGCCCCTTCTCCATTCCCTGCCATGTGTGTCAGAGGCTTAGATGCTCACCAGGGGGCATGTGGAAAGCTCCAGCAGATCTGCCTGTGTCCACTTGCCCAGAGCACAGGAACTCTGGCCAGATGTTAGGCCCCCTTTCCTCCCCAACTTCTCCCCAGGGCCTCACCAGCCCCCCTTTATTTTTTCCCAACAAGGTATCACAATTACAAAAGAATTCACATGTTATACAGTGACTGATATGTGGATAATGGCCCCAAAGCTGGGAATACTGAAGATACAATCACAGACAACATGAAGCACAAAGAGAAGGAAGACAAATGCCTGGGTGTTTTAGTGCTTCTTAGAAGCGGTAACAAAATATTAATGTGAGCAAATAGGGATACAAAGTGTGGAGCAGAAACTGAAGGAAGGGCCATCCAGAGATGGCCCCACTTGGGGATCCATGCCATATACAATCACCAATTGCAGGCACTATTGTGGATGCCAAGAAGAGCATGATGACAGGAACCTGATATAGCTGTATCCAGAGAGGCTCTGCCAGGGTCTGACATGTACAGAGGCAGTTATTTGCAGCCAACCATTGAACTGATCACAGGGTCCCTACTAGAGGAGTTAGAGAAAGGATTGAAGGAGCTAAAGGGTTTTGCAACCCTATAGGAAGAACAATAATATCAACCAACCAGACCTCCCAGGGTCCAAACTACCAACCAAGAAGTACACATGGAAGGATCAATGCTCCAGTTGTATATGTAGCAGAGGATGGGAGAAAAGGCCCTTGGTTCCATGAAGGTTAGATGCCCCAGTTTAGTGGAATGCAAGGGTGGGGAGTTGGGAGTTGGTGGGTGGGTGGGGGCAAACCCTCATAGAAGCCGGAGGAGAGGGAATCGGATAAGGAGTTTCTGGGAGGAAAATCAGGAAAGGGGAAAAACTTGAAAGGTAAGCAAATAAAATATCCAATTAAAAAATGACTAAGGAGCAGGGCATTGTGGCACACAACTTTAATCCCAGCACTAGGGAGGCAGAAGCAGGTGGATTTCTGAGTTCGAGGCCAACCTGGACTACAAAGTGAGTTCCAGGACAGCCAGAGCTATACAGAGAAACCCCATCTCAAAAAAAAAA
>NC_034608.1:82199020-82200437 GCF_900095145.1 Mus pahari | reverse complement strand
AAATAAATAAATAAATAAATAGATAAATAAATAAATAAATCTGAGAATATATCCTCTACAAAGGTAAGGGTTAACAGATTTTATGAAATGTGATAGAAGGGTATGTACATAAGCTGAACTAAGTATTTCACAAGGTACACGTGCCAACACACTTCATCACATTGATGAAATAAAACAAAAATGGCATTTCTATTCAGAGTTGCTAAAGACTACTGATCCAACTCATCATGCCCAAATCAATTAAAGCAAGCAATTAATTAATACATGCTTTTTGTTTTGTGTGTAAGATATGTCTCACACTAAGGTAGGATTCAAGAGAACAGCATTGGATATGAAGAAGATAAGGTATTTATAGAGCTCGGATGTAGAGGTTTCAAATGAAAGAAATGGGTGGCATTGCTGGAGAAGAACATAATAGGTGGTCCAAACAAAGTCATCACAACAGGGAGCCATAGCAAGATGGTCATAGCTGGTCACAGAACCTATTTTTTTTTATTACCTATTTTCTTTAGTTATATTTCAAATATTTTCCCTTTACTAGTTTCCCTTCCGAAAACAGATTATCCTCTCCCCCACCCCCAGCCCTGCTACAAAACCCACCCATTCCTGTTTCCTGGCCCTGGCATTCCCCTATACTGGGCATAGAACCTTCACAGGACCAAGGGCCTCTCCTCCCACTGATGACCAACTAGGCCATCTTCACCTATATATGCAGCTAGAGTCATGAGTCTTTCCCTGTGTTTTTTTGTTTTTGTTTTTTGATTGGTAGTTTAGTCCCAGTGAGCTCTGGAGTTACTGGTTGGTTCATATTGCTGTTCCTCCTAGGGGGTGCACACACCTTTCAGCTCCCTGAGTACTTTGTCTAGGTCCTTCATTGTGGACTCTGAGCTTTGTCTAATGGATGAATGAGCTTCAACTTCTGTATTAGTAAGGTACTGGCAGAGCCTCTCAGGAAGCAGCTATATTAGTTTCCTGTCAGCAAGCTCTTGTTGGCATCTACAATAGTGTCTGGGTTTGGTCATACCACAGAACATCTTAAGAGAAAGTTAGTGTAGAATGATGGTTATATTTAAAAAACAAAAAACAAAACAAAACAAAAAACATTTTAAAACAAAGGGAATGAAGGGAATCTAGCCTATGTGAGCATGGCTCTGGCAATCCTTGCCCTTCTCCCAGATTCCCTCTGCCTTGCTAAAAACTTTTAGATTACATAACTAAAGCTAACCCCCAAGATCTATTCCTGTATTTGGCCACATCCCCCTCTTTTTTTTTTTTTAAATATATATATTTTTTTCTTTTTTATTATTATTTTCTTTTTTTTTTATAGGTATACTATAAGGCAAGTCATATTCCAGTACACAGGTAATATAGGTATACTATAAGGCAAGTCATATTCCAGTACACAGGTAATATAGGT
>NC_034608.1:82196928-82197650 GCF_900095145.1 Mus pahari | reverse complement strand
TATAGGTATACTATAAGGCAAGTCATATTCCAGTACACAGGTAATATAGGTATACTATAAGGCAAGTCATATTCCAGTACACAGGTAATATAGGTATTCCAAAGTCTGCTTTTCAGTTTACTTCCAATGGAGGTTGGAATTGCTTCCAGTTTGGAGGTACTATAGCAAAATTATACAGAATATTACATGTCAGTCTTTGTGTATTTTTCCTCTCACTTCTGTTTAGTAAATACTTAGGATATGCATAACTGTTTGCATGATAGGGTTATGTTCCATTTATTAACCATTCTCTAGACTTATTCCAGGTGCTTGTGTTTTCGTATTCCTGCCCATGGCTGTATGAGATTTCTAGTTGTGGCACATTATTAGTAACCTTTGATGTAGCCTGCCTTGTGCATTTTAACCTATTTGTGAACGTGCAGTTTCCTATTTTAACTCCTGACATTTCTGCCATTTTTATCCTTTACAGTTTCTACCTTGCTTTTGTGTGTGTTATATATGTGTGTGTACATCCACATGTATGTGAATGCCCATACACTGTACATGGATAGGCCAGAAGTCAACCTTAGAAGTCTTCTTAGTTGTTTTGCTTTTTATTTTGACCAAGGTCTGTCACTGGCACTGGAAGTCACTAGTTAGATTAGACTGACCTGCAAACCTCAGGGATCCTACTGTACCTCTGAGCCCTATCTCAGGGATCATACTGTACCTCCGAGCCCTAT
>NC_034608.1:82179542-82196917 GCF_900095145.1 Mus pahari | reverse complement strand
GAGCCCTATCAAGGGCATTTCAGGTGTTCATCACAGCACCTAGTCTTTTATGTAGGTGCTGGGGATCAGAACATGGGTCCCTGGGCTTCTACTGCATTTCTCAGTTAACTTCACTTTTTAATTTCAACATTGTATTGAATACAGAATTTGACATTTAGTAGTGAATGGTATTGATACATACAAATCAGTAAATATTCTCCCAGTTAAACTCCATTTAATTATTTGAAACACACAGTATAGTTTATTTACATCATAGTTACTATGACATTTCTAATGTTAACTTAATGATTTGGCAGAATCATTTTTATTGACTTAATTTTTCTTCCAATTTACAGTTTACAGTGGTATCAATTGAGTCTCCCCCTCCCTTTTATATGTGTGCATACAATTGTTTTAGGCCTGTTTTTATTTCGAGTTAGCTGACTTGTAAGAGAAAGGAAAAACAAGAATGAGAGATAAGTCAGCAGCAATGCACACAGAGAACAAATGAGACAAGTCTAAGAGAAAGAAATGGAACACCGAGGAGCTACAGGGTACCAATGGCAGCCAGGGGGCAGAGGGTAGCCGGCCATTTACATAACACACAGAGGACTTAGGCCCCAAATCTTAGATCATCACTCTGTGTCAGAGAGCCAAGGCCTGGCCACTTGCCCCAAAACTGATCTGAGCAGCAAAGAGATTCACCAGTAGCAGTGAATCAGTAAAGGAGTTTATCTTAGTATAGCCCAAACCCGCAAGGACAGAAAACCAACAATCCAAGCCCTATTTCTGTGGTACTGACTGTAGCATTATAACTGCTTGCAAGAAGACCCTAGTGGGGTAAAGAAGGGCAGAAGTGAGGGTGGAGGTTAAAGATGCGCATGCGCGCGGGGGTGGGTGAATGCATGAGTGCGGGTGGTAAGAAGGTGGGTGCCTTAGCCATCTTGATGTCGTTATGGTCAGTTGATCATTGCCTCAGACCTGATCACGTGGATTCCTGGTGGTGCCAGGGGAGTCGTCACCTCTTGGGAGCAGTTGTTTTGTTTTGTTTACTTTATGGCATGTGTACTAAGACTCATTGAATTAATATTTGAGATAACTGACTTGGAATAGAGTTGGTGAGGGAGATGACTGGACCCTCCTTCATGGAGAGCAGCTCAACCAAGGGAAGACTCAGGAAAATGCCACAAAAATCTCCAGTTACAGAGCCTAAACTTGCCTAAGTCTTCAAGGTTGGAACCTGCCCACCAGTAAGATCCAAGTAATAAGTCAGTTATTATTTGCTTTGCAATTATGGGATGTCATAAAATACTGTTCCAAATGAATGTATTTGTGCCTGTTTGGGGAGTAATTTCTCTTATAAAAGCCTGCGGCTGAGCATCTCTGAGATTTATTACGCCAATAAAATTATACGGCATTGTTTCAGAAAGTCTAGCCACTGAAAACCAACAACCAAAGCCTGAAGGTGCTTGGGAGGCTGAGGCAAATTCAGGAGTCCAGAGTGTAACTTATTAAGAACTTGCAGACAGTAGGCTAAAGAGATGGCTCAGCAGTTAACACTCATGCTCTTACAGAAGACCCAGGAGTCCAGTTCCCAGTACTCACACGGCCGCTCACAACTTCTTGTAACTCCAATATCTGACACCCTTACACAAACATATATACATGCAAAACACCAATGCACTTAAAATAAATATAAATTTTTTTTTAAAAGAACTCATAGACAGGAATCTGTCTTGCTGACAGCATGACAGAAGCATCATCCTAATGGCAGGAGAATGTTCACAAACTAAACTAAACTAAACACAGGTTGACTATGACCAACCTAGATGTCCTCGATTCCTCCAAAGTCTCAACATGTCAAGCATTAGAAATAGTCTATGGCATGAAAAACTGGCTGATTATATTACTGATTCTATTTGTCCTTTAAGGGGTAGGTAGGATGTGTGCCATGGTCACGTGGCAGACAAAAATGACAGCTACAATCAAGATGGCCATAGTCATGACACGCTGCATATTACATAATACAGGAGATACTATGATCTGACATATTTAACATTGCATAATCAGCCTGAAGTATTGACAATAAAATTCTGCCTTCACAGTGGAAATTCACAAAATCCACAGTGGAAATGATGATAACTATTTCTCATTCTTTTATTGTTTGTATTTTTTAAAATGATTTGTTACATTCTTAATGAATAAATGCATAGGAAAATAGGAAGTATGTTAGAGCCTTAGCTATAACTAGTTTCAAGAACACACACACACACACACACACACACACATCAGGTGGCCAAAGTCCAATTCTCCTAAGCACACAGTTGATCCTGGCATATAGTCTCATCTAGAGTCTTTCTTTTTTTATTCTTTTAATTTCTATGTGTTTGAAGTGACTGGCAAGATGGCAGTGATGGTGACCTTCTGCTGGATACTGGCTCTTTTCTGGATTGCAAGCAGAGAGTGCCATTGCCAGAAAGAGTTAAATGAGAGCTTGCTGTTGCTTGGATAGAAGCGCCAGTGAGTGCGGTGGTCAGTCTGCAGTGTTCGGGGTGGTACCTTGCTACATGTACAAAACCATAGAGGAGTGTGACCACTATGTCAGACAGCCCAGGGAGCAGCATCACTAGTGTAGGCCATGCCTTGGTCCTCTGACAGTTATGTGTAGCAGCTTGTGTTGTGAAGTCACTGCTCTGTAAAGAGTCTCTGTTGTGAATAAAGGATACTGACACCAGAGACAAACAAAAAGTAAGTGTGTGTGTGTGTGTGTGTGTGTGTGTGTGTGTGTACAGGGTATGTGTTTATATGTATGTCTGTGTATGTTTGTGCATGTGAATATGAAGTTCCATGTACTATGGGACATCTTCTATGTTGTTTTAAGGTCTCCTTCAGTTGGCCCATGAATAGCCCAGGATTCTCCTGTCTGTCTCCCATCTCCTCAGAGGAACTTGGAATTACTGTTGCTCACTCTCTAGCACCTGGCATTTCACATGAGTTCTTGGAATTCAAAGCAAGGTCCTTATGTGTGAGTGGAGAAGACTTTACACTGGGGCATTTCCTTAGCCCCCAGAGTCATCCAAGATGCAGTCAAGATCCAAGGGGCAGTCAAGATCCAAGGGGCTCTTAACTATCACTCAGGATATTCCAAATGCTTGAGACACTCCAGGCCAGATATCTGAAACAGAGACCACACAATTTCTTTATTATACAAGACCAGTTAAGAGGCACCCTCATTTCACCTAACCTCCTGTTCACACCATCTCTGTTCACTGTGGATTATCATGCACTCATCCTTCCTATAGGCTGACAGCTCGTAAAGGTCTGATGACGTAACTTATTAAGTTTTCTGTGCTCCTCACTAAGGACACCATGTATTTATCAGGAGGTTTTGCCTATTTCACAAAGAAGGTTTCTTCCTCTTTGAAATCAGTGTCCTGACCTCTTGTATAGATTAATTTTTCTAGTGATGTGAATGATAATGTTACCCAGTATCATCATCTGCTGAGGATTTCCTGTGGATTGAAAACATTTAAATCACAGTCTATTGGTTATTAAATTAGATATGCCTTCAAAGGCTTTAACTCAACAGAGCTAACACAGTTCTTTTGCATCTCTGTGAAGGGAATAACTTCACAATGATGTCATTTTCATTTCAATAATTTTTGAAGCTTATCTTTAATTTTGCAGTTCTGGGTATCATGTCATTTTATCATCTTTGATGAATTCTTAGGTCTTACATGGAAGTACTACTGAAGAAAAGCAAAAAGTCCATGCAGAGGGTACCTGTTCTGTTGTAACTCTTTTGCTTTGCATTATAGAGTCTACTAAAATATCACTTTGGAAACAACCAACCAGTTCTGTAGTCTGAGGGATCTTGCCTTTGACAGCTCCCCGCTTTTGGTGAGTCCACGTCAGTGGGTAGGATTTCAATGGGATCCAGTATAAGTGCTGAAATGAAGATTTTGGGGGGTCTAGTTTCTGGTTCTCTTATTTAGCTTTTCATCTTGGGGCCCATGCAACTATCATACAGGGAGTCACTATACTGTACCAGGTCCTGTGGCCAACTCTGGGAGGACATCTCTAACCAAGACAGACAGGAGTATGTGACACAACAGGAAAGAACATGATGGCAGGTGAGAGTGCAGAGCTAATCACAGGGATCAAACACCCTGCTAGGGTCAGTGCTCCTGGGGACTTTACCTTTTATCATTCCTTCCTGTTTCCGCTTCCAGAAGCTTCCTGGTTTGCCTTTACACACCTGTTCTTACTCTCATTGCCAGTTAAGATGGACTACCAAGGCTGACGAAGAATGAAAATGGGTCTGAAATTAGCTGTACTTGATTTGAAAGAAAATTTTGATACAATGTGCTCTGATCACGATCTCATGCTTCTCATGCTCCTCATCTCTCCACCCACCCAACTCCACACCTTTCTTATTTCATTTTTTAGAAAACAAACAACAACAAACCAGACTAAAGAATTAAAATCAAAAAAAGGGAACAAAAATTACATACAAACCATAATCTACCAGCAGTAGCCAGTAAGCCAAAAAAAAAAAAAAAAAAAAAAAGCCCAAACAAAGCAATGAGAGAGAGAGAGGGAGAGAGAGAGAGAGAGACTATAAAATGCATTTAATACATTTTGTGCATTTTGTGCTGGCCATCCACTGCTGGGCCTGGGGCCTGCCCTTAAGCAAGCAATAGAGAAGATACAGTCAAGAATAGAGAAGAACTGACATTAGACCTTCACAGACTCCCTTGTGTTTTAGGTGCAATGCCCAGAGTGGAGTTCAGCACAGCTTGCAGTTATTAGAACCAACTGTGGTAGTTTGCATCTTGTGAAATCTCCCTCCAAAGGCCACTGTATTAAAGATATTTGTCCCTAGCGTTGTTTCCCTGGAGGGTGGTGGAGCTCCTGTGCCCTCTTTGGCATGGGAGCTTGCTCTGGCACTCTGAAGCAGCTCCTTTGTGGAGGCTTTATTATGCAGGCATGGCTGCCCAAAGCAGCAGCCAATTTAACCTCCAGTGTCTGTCCCCAACGTTCTGATCTTCACCTTGCTCTTTCTTGGGACCTTTTTATCGGGGAGTCCAGAACTATATTAGTTAATTTCCTTTTTGCTTTGACCCAGAACCTGACCAAAAGAAACTTAAGGAGGAATGCTTTACATTGCTCATGATCTAAAGGACTCTAACCCATTATGGCAGGGTAGTGCATGGACCCAGAGGAATGTGCCCACACCCAGAATGGATTTTTCCCTCCTCAGTCAAACTCTTGGTACACCGTCACAAGCATGCCTAAATATGTGTCTCCTTGGTGATTTTAAATGAAATCAAGTTGACAGTGAAAAATCAGCCTTCAAACTAGCCATCTGGTAAACCCTATTGAAAGACAAAAAGACATCTATCACTCAGGAAATCCCAAGAGTTTTAGAATTATGTTCCAGGAAAGTGGGAGGAAGTCCAAATACGTAATAGCTCACAATATCATACCCCATGCTGAATGTCTTCTGCTATTTCCCTTCCTACTCACACTAGCCTAATCATACTATCACACACTAATCATCTCCTATTTTTCCAGAAATATCCAAGTTCAGAGCTGATGGGGAAATTAAATTTTTGAATTTTACAGATTCTACGGTGGCTATACTGGCTAGTTTTGTGTCAACTTGACACAAGCTAGAGTCATCAGAGAGGAAATGCCTCCATGAGATTCATCTATTGGGCATTTTCTCAATTAGTGATCATTGGTGAGGGCCCAGCCCATTGTGGGTTGGACCATCCCTGGACTGGTTGTCCTGGGTTCTAAAAGAGTGGAAGCCAGTAAGCAGTACCCCACCATGGCCTCTGCACCAGCTCCTGCCTCCAGGCTCCTGTCCTGACTTCCTCTGGTGATAAATATAGCAGTGTGGGAAGTACAAGTCAAATAAACCCTTCCTTCCCCAACTTGCTTTTTGGTTATGGTGTTTTGTTGCAGCAATAAAAACAACAACTATGACATTGTCCAAATTAAAATAGCTGCAGGCAGATCTGACCTGCAGCTGCCAACCACTGATTTTAGCTGTCTTCTCATCTTTGACAAAACTTGGGAAGATGATCATAATCCAAAGGTTTAAATAGTTCTTGGTGTGAAATCCCCTAAGATATTTTTTCAAGGCTGAATATATTATGCTGAATAGATTATACTCTTTTATCATTGTCCTCAAGCTCACTCCTAAAGCTGTGAAAAGATGAAATTCCCTTAGAGAAACAACATTTAGAATAGGCAGCTTTGTGTTCTAAGCATTTCGGTGTTTTCCTATCTCTCCAGGTAGCAAATGTGTTAGTAATAGGTTTGTCTTTCTGGTCCACAGCTACCAAGCCATGGCTGGATGCCATGCATGAAGCAGGGTTTCATTACCCTAGAAGGTACTAGGTAAGAGGTAAGAACCTTTCTGTGGAACCATGAAAGAGTCTAGTTTCAGGTTGAACTAGGTTTAAAACCCCAGAGACTCAGCTGATAACTCTGCAAGGGACATAGGTGTTTGCCATGCTCCTAGACACCAGGCTCCTGACACAAGGCCTCAGCTCTCCATAATTCTGTGGCCATCAGTCATGTAAAGGTAATGCCCCAAGCCCCTTTACTGGTAGAGGATATGACCACAGGTCACATAGCTTCAAGACAGATCTCCATTTTAATGAGGCACCTAAAGGCCTGAAGGGCTTAGCCAATTAAGCTCTCCTTCCCAGACACTCCTCCCTGCAAAAGGTATTTAACCTCAGGCCTGCTCTGAGAAAGAGGGTACAGTTTCACTCATCACAACTCTCTTCCATGACAATAAATGCTTTAAAACCATGGACTGCCTCTTTTCACTGGGACCTGCCATAGGGAGAAATGGAGCAGGTCTTGGTCTAAAGAGCCAGACATCTAATCTCCCAGGAGGCCTCTCTGCACTCCCAGCCACTGCTTCCACTGAGCCAAGTCACCTGCTGAACAAGGCTAGGACTCTCTCTTCCCCAAGGGACCCAGCCAGAGCTCTCCTCCCATCCTTTTCCCTTTGGCCCTGGGCTAGAGCCAGTCTGTAAGCCCCTACTCCATTCTCAGCTCTTCCTGAGGTGACCAAGAGTTAGAAGCTGCCATTCTCCCCCTTCCCCCCCCCCCCGCCCCACCTCTGTGCAGGCCTAGGGACACCTGAGCCAGCTCCAGCAGTTCCCTGGGGACCTCACACTGCACTTCCCCATCCCTGGAGCGGGTGTCCAGCGGAGTGGGGTGCATGTCAAACTTCCCACCTGGGATCTAGGCCTGACATGGGACGCCGTTTTAACCCATACCTGCCTACAATCTTTCCTTCTCCAGCTTCAGTGGTTAAAAGCCGTGTAGCAGAAGGAACACAACAGAACCTGTAAGGCTGGCATTTCACCAAGTGGGATAACATTGAGGTGCTCTAAATCCTCAGCACTACTGGACTCTGTAGGCTACTGATGCTTCTACATGCCAAGCTTGTCAGTCTCTGAGCAGCATGGATAAGCTGGTTATCAATTGACAACTATTGCAAAAAGAAGAAGTCGGCTCAGCTTGACCAGGGGAGAGAATGAGCTCCCTGGGAGGTTCTTATATGCTAACTGGAGATGATAAATTGTTCAGACTTCTTTTAAGAGAAAAACGTTTTCTTCTTTCCTTTCTACACCGCGGGGCTGGGGGGGGGGGTCTTTGAATATCTTGGCAAGCATTTTGCAGTGGAGTTGCTCTCACAGCCATAAAATATCTTCCCTTTTTAAAATTGAGGCTATAAAATGGGCATGTAAATAGAAATGTGTGGTTTGTGCTGTAGGGATAGATGTCTGAACGCCCATTTTTCTCGAAATGATGACGGAAAGGTTGAGAGTCAGGGACCTGGGGGGATGGGATGGGTAGTCCACTTGCTGTGCAGGCACAAGAAACTGAATTAGGATCTCTATCACCCACATTAAAAAGTAGGGTGTGCTTATAAATCAACACTGAGGGTGAGAGCAACCGAGGCAGGGGGATCCTAGAAGCCGACCAGTTCAGCCAATCAATGAGCTCCAGTTTAGTAATATGACACCCAATATCAACCTCTTTTTTTCTAGAGTACTACATTCTTATATTATTCCATCTAAATATTTGGCTCCTAATCCATCTAGGAATAATGTTCAATGGGAAGAAATACGTGGTCTAGCAAATTTCCAGCTTTTTCTGCTCTAAGACTTCAGGGTTCCAAAACTGGAACTGTGTCTCGTGGCTGGCCTTTCTAGCGTCTGCAGTGATTTTCCTGTGATGCTCCTATTTGCTCTGCATTGTCACAACACCCCTGGTGAATGCAGATGCAGGACTGGACTGGGTAACTCGAGGGGCATTGTGACATAAAAACAAAGCTGAAATTGGTTTAGAGGCACAGTGCGGTTGCCAGTCAAGGGTCTCTTTGTCCTAGAAAATTGTAGAGGTTTGTGAGGGAAGTCACAGGAAAAGAAATGTTGAAGGATGAAAATCTTATTTGTTCAAATTAAGAAATGCTTGAGGCAGCAAAGAACAATGGTGTGATTTTTGCCTCAGCTCTGGCTGTGTTTAGATGCACTTAGGAGCAGGGAGATGGGGCTCAGGTTGCTTTACAGTGTGCAGCTAATAAAATCATCTCCTCTTGTGTTTTGGTTTTTCTTGTCTCGCAAGCCCACCTCCCACCGGACAAATTATGCTTTTTTTTTTTCCTGGTTATTTAAAAGGACAAATCTAAAGTGGCACCACATTGATTAGTGCTCGTGAAATGGAAGTAGAGGTTACTGTTAATCAGACCTTTCATATTTCTGCAACTGCACCTTTGTAAGGGCCTCCAGATGTGCCTCACTGGCTCACAACTGCACCTCCTGGGAGAAAGGACCATTGGACTAAGCCAAACCACAGAAAACAGAAACATAAAATGTAACCTCTGTGGAATATCTGTACATCAGAACACTTCCCTTCAACCAAATGGGGTGGAAGTGCACCAATTCCTTTCTTAAAATACAATTCAAGGTATACCAACCCCAACCCCAATCCCACACTGACCCACACTAGAGTGTCTAACCCCATCTGCTTTAGACATACAGATAAAGCAACAATACTTAGAGCATATTTTCGTGTCTGCTTAGGGGAAGGAAGCGTAGATTAGTGGTAGAGTGCTTATGAAGCTAAGCTAGCCAAAGAAAATGTTAAAAAAGACAACAGAAATACTGGCAAAGGCAGCATTATATATTCCTAAAAGAGGCTATAGAGAGTTGATGCTAACTAATTCTTTAAAATCTTACTAAAATGAGGGCTGGAGAGTTGGCTCAGTGGTTAAGAGCACTTGCTGCTCTCGTAGCAGACCCAGGTTTGATTCCCAGAATTCACGTGGTGGTTCACAACGGTCTGTAACTCTGGTCCCGGGAGATCCAGAGTCCCAGAGGATCAGCGCCTTCTTCTGATGACTTTGGTCACCAGATACACACTTGGTGCATTTATATACAAACAAAAAAATTCATATGCATAAAATAATAAAAAAAAAACCTAAGAATTTAACATCTCACTGAAATGAACCATCAAGTGTTTTACAACATATGAATGATCGTTTTGACCATGGAGTAGAAGAGCCTAGTGAAAGCAGTCAAGCATACATTAGCTGCTCCTAAACTTCTCTATTCAATTCTTCTATGAAGATCTATAGGTAGTTTCCATGAGCCCTGATGTACTAGAACACTGCTGTTACGTTTCCTTCCTTCATCCTGTCTTCCCCCTGGCAACAGAAGGCATGCACACCCACTACTGGAGCTGATTTGTCTTCCTCTGCCTGAGGTCCCATCTTTTCTTTTCATCTGGGTCTCACCAAGCGATTGTTTCCTTTTCCACTTATGGATGCAAACCTCACACTGTTATTGGCTTCTTCCTATTAACTTAAAAACATGTACATTTTTTTTTCAGAAGAGGTCCCTTCCACTCAAGTCTGCCTTCAGCCACCCACTCTCATTTCACAGCAGATTTCTATGAAGAACAAGCTTTATGCTTTCCATTTCCCTGCCCCCCCAGTCACTTTTCAAAAGAATGTAATGTAGATTAGCTTTACTGAAATTGCCCTCATTGAAGTCACCACTGAACTTCTTATTACTAAACTATTCATCAGTTCTCAACCCTAAATTCACTGTGTCTTTCAAAATGATTTGACCTGTGAGCTACAAAATGCAGCTCTAAGAAGTTGAAAAATAAGACTAAAAAAAAGTGAGTAAGGAAACAAATTTTTCCTCCTTCACTGATGCCTTGTTTGTCTCTATTCCTAGATAGTCAGTCTCTTTTCTATAGTCCTCTTTGGCATCTATTGCTTATTTATGTCATTGTGCCATTGCCTGTGACCCCTTTACTCAGTATCATGTCCACAAGTGATTTCGTTCTTTCATTCCAAAATGTATTGACTTGTGAGTCTTATGTCATTATTCTCAGATTAGTCATTCCTAGCCTGCTGAGTCACACTTCCCTCTTTTTTTTTTTTTTTTTTTTTTTTTTGGTTTTTCGAGACAGGGTTTCTCTATATAGCCCTGATAGCCCTGGCTGTCATGACTTCAAAGCAGGAACGTCAAAGCAGATCAGCAAAGTTGGAAAGGACTTCTCTCACACAGTCAATTTGATAATAATGACTTTCCCTTTGACCACCTCCTCCCCAGCCTCTTACAGGAGAAATAGGTATTTTAGCTCTCAGATTATAGTAGTTTGTTAAGTCAGCCTAGTAGAACAAAGGACCTGTATCATCACAATTGCCTCCTGTCTTAGTTATGGTTTTATTGCTGTGAACAGATACCATGACCAATGCAACTCCTATAAGGACAGCATTTAATTCGGGCTGGCTTACAGGTTCAGAGGTTCAGTCCATTATCACCATGGTGGGACCATGACAGCATCCAGGAAGTTATGGCGCAGAAGGAGCTGAGAGTTCTGCATCTTCATCTGGAGGCTGCTAGAAGAAATTTGACTTCCAGACAGCTAGGACAAGGATATAAAAGCCCAAGCCCACAGTAGCATACCCACTCCTATAAGACCACACCTCCAAGTGGTGTTACTCCCTGGGCCAAGTACATACAACCCATCACACATCCTAATAGAATAGCACCATTTTGTTCACCTTAGCCTGAGAGGCTTTAAGTATATGCATGGCAGTCACTCTATGAAACTTCCAGTGGTACTTGACTCTAGGACAAAGTGCTGACTATCGAATATTATTTAGGAAGGCATAAATAACTTGTCTACACATCTCACTGCCTTCTTCCTCTTGCATACCAGGTCCAAGTTTACTGCCTGCCTTCTTGAAAGTCCGCCTCTGCTCTCACACCTACTGTTGCCTCTCTGCAGCCCACTCATGATTAAATACTCTCATGCTCACCTGGATGACAACATAGGGAAGCTGTTCAAAGGATGAACTCTGAAGTTCTGACGTCTTTGACCTGAGTCAACTTGGTTGCTACTGTAGTTTATACTCTAAGTTTCCCATAAACGTTATAAACTGAGGGCTTGATCATCAGCCTGTGGTGCTTTGGGGAGGTGGGAAAACTTTTAGGGTGTAGGACCTAGGAAAAGAAAATTCGGTCAAGTTTGTGTCTTTGAACTAAATATGGAAAATTTGGCCCCTTCCTCTCTCTCTTGAATGTCTCTGCACTCATAAGGCTCTGCCACATCCTCCCACTATAATGTTCCATCTTTTACTGAGCTCCAAACAAGAAGACATAGTGATAACAGATTGAAATGTAAACATAATCTTGGAGGGTTGTTATAAAGATTAAGTTAGTTTTCATCTGTAATGTGCTTAGAGTAGTCCTGACCACATAGCAAGAGATGTAGTAATGTCTAATAAAGAGGATCTATTCCCAGAGTCTGTCTAGACACCACCTTCCCTGAAGTTTCGCTCAGCCTTGCTCTGAGTCTTCCACAGGTGTCCATCCTTCATGCTTCGAGAACACCCAGGACTTGTGTAGCATTCAGTTGATTTTGCACTGATGCTAATTATACCCTTCCCCAAATCCGCTCTTATAGCACTACTGGAAAGAGGATTGTGCCAATTGTGTTGACACATCCATGTTCTGTGCTTAACAAAGCACAAAGCCTATATCGCCCATCCAATATAAATCAATATGTCATGAGAGTAGTAATAATTTATGGGTAGCCATATATAATGTATAAACAATTTTTAAGATACTATTTTAACAATTACTAAGAAACGTTGTGACCAAACACATTAGGAATTACAAAATCTCCTAATGTGGCGAAATCTTAAGGCACTGCTAGCCTACTATGTTCTTTTGTCAGTAACTGAACATACAATAACCCAACCCAAATGGATTTTAAAAAGGTGAATATTTGCTGGGTCACATAACTGAAATACTGACAGATGGTTGACTTTAAGACTTAAACAAGGTTATTAGAACCCTACTGCTCTGGATCTCTAAATACTGCTTCTTGTCACAAAAGCCTCATTTTTGAGGGGAATGTTCCATCCTCAACAGCAAAAGATTCATAACCTTTCTGCTAAACAAGCTAAAAAATACATGTGATTCTCAATCTGTGGATTCAGTAAGCAACTGTTGGTCTGACAGACAGACAGACAGACCGACAGACAGACAGATGGTAGGTAAATAGATGACTGGTGGTAGCTTATAGAAGACAGATCCATGATAGCTAGATAGATAACAGAAAGCCGATAGATAAATGCGTGATAGAAAGGGGATGGCTAGATAAATATCTCCAGCTGAGTCACATTCTTGCACCATTTACTTAGGATCAGATGTTCCTATTGGGATGTCAAAAACATGAGGTTGGTTTCACCTGCTGCCACCTCCTTCTGCCACTCCTGCTGCCACTCCTGGTGCAGAGTGTATGCTCTTTCAGTACGGATCCGGTGCCTCTTTGGTGAAATGGCAGCTGAGGAGACTTCTATGATTACTGTGACCGACAAGAAACCTAAGAAAGGGGTCAAGATTGAGAATAACAATCATGTTAATTTGAAGATGGAAAGGCAAGATGGCTCTGGGGTGCAGTTTAAGATTAAGAGGCATACACCATTTAGTAAACTAACAAAACGCTATTGGGAATGGCAGGGATTGTCATGAGGCAGACCAGATTCTGGTTTGATGGGCAAGCAGTCAATGAAACAGGCACACCTGCACAACTGGAAATGGAGGATGAAGATACAATTGATATATTTCAGCAGCAGACAGGAGTTGTCTACTAAAAATGGAACCTGCTACTTTCCTCCAGAATTTTGTTATAGACCAAGAATACATTCTCAATTAGAACCCCAATTCGGTTCCACTATATCCTGACTACTACCCTATACTTTTCTCTATTCCTTCATTTCTCTGTTGCCATTTCTTTATTGTTCATAAAGTAACAGGAATATGTGTACAAGCATATTGTTCTTCTTTTCCCTTTTTCTTTTTGAAACTACTGGCCAGTATTCTGTTTTGGTTGACATCAGATGGAGATGGTCTGGTGGGGGAAGTACTGATTCAGTGAAAATATCCCCTTTTCTACTAGTAGCATGGTCATTCAGCTCTGATCTTTATATTCCAGAAATTTATTTTGTTCTCACTGTTTTAGCAAAAGAACACAACAACATAAAATCCTGCATTACTTGTTCAATTGGAAAATTTTAACTTTTTTCATTTATCATTGTAAAACCAAGGACAATTTTATAACATTTTGTATGTAACTGTTATATATTGGGAAATCTGGCTTTAAGTAGGGATATACTACTTTTGAACAATGATAGTTTTCTCTTCAAGTCAAGTGTCTTGTTGTTTAAATAAACTTCTTGTTTAAAAAAAGCAAGGTGGGAAATTGGGCATTACTGCCAGATAGATGAATATATGTTGGCTGTGTCAATTATCAAGGTATTATGCTTCATTCTAGATCCATTGTCCTTTCTCTACATATATGGTGCAGTCAAACCCTGTGAACATGTTGCATTATCTGGCTGGTTCAGAACTGGGTCTTATTGTTAAAATGCACTGGAGCCATATTCCAGAAGTTTTATTCCTACTTTGAGTGTGTCTCTCTCTCTCTCTCTCTCTCTCTCTCTCTCTCTCTCTCTCTCTCTCTCTCTCTCTCTGTACCTGTGCAGTTTCTTGCTTATAGAGGACTCAGGGACACTCATCCACCAGTAAATTTGATTCCTTAACACAGGTCTATGATTTCCTGGTAAACCTTGATAGATAGCTAAAGTTCAGCTGGGAATCAATGCAGCTAGTGAATTCCTACTAAAACCACATCCTTCCTTATCATGATACCTAAAACCCAGTCTGGGGCAAGCAGCTTTCCATGTTTGTTCTTTGGGGTAGTTTTCTTGTTAAGCCTTGGCATATTATCATGGTTCTCTTTTATTTGGACTTAGTATATACTCTTCTAAATTGGTAGTCAATAGTTCTTTACATTAAATATTATTCTATTCAAATTACTGCTGGGGAGTCTGTATCCTAATTAGATCTGCTCTACTACAGTGTTATGAAAAGTACCCGCTTTAGAGGCAAAAATACAGTATTTACAATGACATCTACTACATTAGAAGAACAGAAACAATACCCTTCACAATAGTCACAAATAATATAAGATATGTTTGTGTGACTCTACCCAAACAAGTGAAAGATCTGTATAACAAGAACTTCATGTCTCTGAAGAAAGAAATCAAAGACTCGGAAGATGGAAAGATCATTAGTGCTCATGGATTGGCAGGGTTAACATAGTAAAAAATGGCCATCTTGCTGAAAGCAATCTACAGATTCAATGCAATCCCCATCAAAATTCTAAATCAATTCTTCATAGAGTTAGAAAGAGCATTTTCAAATTCATTTGAAATAATAAAAAATCCTGGATATTAACAAGTATTCTCAACAATAAAAGAATTTCAGGGAAATCACCATCCCTGACCTCAAGCAGTATTACAGAGCAATAGTGATAAAAACTGTATGGTATTGGTACAGAAACAGGGAGGTAGATCAGTGGAATAGAATCGAAGACCCAGAAATGAACCCATGCACCTATGGTCACTTATCTTTGACAAAGGAGCTAGAACCATCCAGTGGAAAAAAGACAGCATTCCCAAAAAATGGTGCTGGCTCAACTGGCAGTTAGCATGTAGAAGAATGCAAATCAATCCATTCTTATCTCTTTGTACAAAGCTCAAGTCCAAGTGGATTAAGGACCTCCATATAAAACCAGATACAGTGAAACTAATGGAAGAGAAAGTGGGGAAAAATTTTGAGCACATGGGTGCAGAGGAAAATTTCCTGAACAGAATGCCAATGTCTTATGCACTAGTGTCAAGAATTGACAAGTGTGATATCATAAAATTGCAAAGCAAGTTGTAAGGTAAAGCACACTATCAACTTAGGGCGCAGAGTTGGCAGACACACCCATGGTCCCTAGAGGACTCTCCACATCATCTTAGGATCACTGGTGAACGGAACACAACATCGGTTCCAATCCAATGACAGGGGACCTGAGACAGCAGTAGGGAAGCAGAAAACCGGCCTGACCAGGGGTATAAGTCCCTTCCAGTCAGTGCCAGCACCCGGTTACCTAGGGCACAGAGTCAGCGAACACCCCCACAGTCCCCAGAGGACTCTCCACGTGATCTTAGGATCACAAAAGATCCAAAGATCAAAAAAGATCCTAAGATCACAAAAATCCAATTGCTACAGATCTGTGACAGCAGGAACAAGGACACCAGAGCCCTTCCTGACCAGAGGCTCAGGTTCCCTTTGATCAGTTCTGGATTACCTTGGTTTTGAACAGACCAGAAAGCAACATGGTCCTCAAAAGAGACACCACGTTCAGTCACCGCAACATGCCCAGGATCTTAGGACAACAGGATCCCAGGATAACAGGAGTTGGGTCACACCAGTATTTCAGGGCCTCAGGGGATTTTGACTGCCAAGAACTCTGACACACCCAAAATCTCAGGTTCACAGGAGCCTACAATCAAAGGATCACAGAGAAAGCTGGACTCCGAGGAGTTCCTGAATCAACTGGGATTATAGGAAGGACAGTCTCCAATCAGATATATTGAGGGCAGCAAGCACTTGAGATAAACAGAAGGCAGGAGGCAAGCTTAAGAACAGAAGCAACAGAAACCAAGGTTACTTGGAATATTCAGAACCAAACTCTCCCACCATAGCAAGTCCTGGATACACCATCACACCAGAAAAACAGGACATGGATCTAAAGTCACTTCTCATGATGATGACCGAGGACTTTAAGAGGGAAATACAGGAAAACACAGGTAAACAGCTTTAAGCCTTTAAAGAGGAAACACAAAAATCCTTAGAGAGTTACAGGAAAACACTACCAAACAGGTGATGGAATTGAACAAAACCATCCAGGATCTAAAAATGGAAGTAGAAACAATAAAGAAAACCCAAAGGGATACAACTCTGGAGATAGAAATCCTAGAAAAGAATCAGGAAACATAAATGCGAGCATCAGCAACAGAATACAAGANATGGAAGAGAGAATCTCAGGTGCAGAAGATTCCATAGGGAACATGAACACAACAATCAAAGAAAATGCAAAATGCAAAAAAGATCCTAACTCAAAACATTCAGAAAATCCAGGACACAATGAGAAGACCAAACCAAAGATAATAAGAGTAGATGAGAATGAAGATTTTCAAATTAAAGGGCCAGCAAATACCTTGAAAAAAATTATAGAAGAAGACTTCCCATACCTAAGGAAAGAGATGCCCATGAATATTCAAGATGCCTACAGAACTCCAAATAGACTGGACCAGAAAAGAAATTCCTCCCGACACATAATAATTAGAACAATACATGCACTAAATGAAGACAGAATATTAAAAGCAGTAAGGGAAAATGCCAAGTAACATCTAAAGGCAGGCCTATTAATAAGAATTACTCCAGACATCTCACCAGAGACTATGAAAGCCAGAAGATCCTGGACAGATGTGATACAGACCCTAAGAGAACACAAATGCCAGCCCAAGCTACTATACCCAGCAAAACTCTCAATTACCATAGATGGAGAAACCAAAGGATTCCATGACAAAACCAGATTCACACAAAATCTTTCTATGAATCCAGCCCTTCAAAGGATAATAACGGGAAAACACCATTACAAAGACAGTAACTACACCCTAGAAAAAGCAAGAAAGTAATTCTTCAACAAACCTAAAAGAAGACAGTGAGAGGAACAGAATCCCAACACTAACAACAAAAATAACAGGAAGCAGTAATTACTTTTCCTTAATATCTCTTAATATCAATGGACTCATTTCCCTAATAAAAAGACATAAACTAACAGACTGGCTACACAAACAGGACCCAAGAGTTTGCTGCCTACAGGAAACCCATTTCATGGAAAGAGACAGATAATACCTCAGAGTGAAAGGCTGGAAA
>NC_034608.1:82166633-82175123 GCF_900095145.1 Mus pahari | reverse complement strand
TTCCATCACCTGTTTGTTTCTGTTCTCCTCTCTTTCTTCAAGGACTTCTACGTCTTTAGAAGTATTCTCCTGTTTTTCTTTAAGGACTTGTACCTCTTTAGCAGTGACATCCTGCATTTCTTTAATAATGCCCTTCTTAAAGTCCTCTACCAGCATCATGAGGTATGCTTTTAAATCCATGGAACCACTTTCTAACATATGATGGTGTTCTATTTTGAGTTGGATATTTCATGGCATTCACATGCATTGGAAATCTAAGATTAAAAAAATAGTTTAGCAGAGACACAATGGGTATTAGTGTCTTCAAAAACTGGACAGGATTGATAGATTAGAAAGTTTCAATATCATTATGCTATAACCTCATTTACCAAAGCCAGTATAAATAAGGTGCTGATAGACTATTTGTAGTGGAATTAAAAGATGAATTCAGTATTACCATTAGAAGTACTCCTATACATAGTCCTTTATCAGTCCTCCTCTCCCAGCCTACTTGCCACAGAATAGTCTGTAGAGCCTGAAGCTCTTTTCACATTCCCCAAGGCTCACATTTGCTGATGATTCTCAATAGCTTTGCTCTGTTGCTTTAGAAGGCAAAATACTTCATGTGAAAATTATCCCATACTTAAGTATTTAAACGAATAAAACTGCAAAAAAAAATTCATTTTATAATCTTGATATTTTTGGCCAAAGCCAGGAATCTAAGAGGAGACAGTGCCCTGATGTTGAAGAGTGATTAGCAAATAGGACCATTTTAACTGCAAGAAAAATCACAGTTACAGTATCCTGTTTCCCTGAAACAGTTTAGAAAGTGCAATTTTCAAATTCATTTGGAATAACAAAAAACCTAGGATAGCAAAATCTATTCTTAACAATAAAAGAACCTCTGGTGGAATCACCATGCCTGATCTCAAGCTGTACTTCAGAATAATTGTGATAAAAATTGCATGGTACTGGTACAGCGACAGGCATGTAGGTCAATGGAATAGAATTGAAGACCCAGAAATGAACCCACACACTTATGGTCACTTGATGTTTGACAAAGGTGCTAAAACCATCCAGTGGAAAAGACAGCATTTTGAACAAATGTTTCTGGCTCAACTGGCAGTTAACCTGTAGAAGAATGCTAATGTATCCATTCTTATCTCTTTGTACAAAGCTCAACTCTAAGGGGATCAAAGAACTCCATATAAAACCAGAGACACTGAAACTTATAGAGGANAAAGTGGGGAAAAGCCTGAAGATATGGGCACAGGGGAAAAATTCCTGAACAGAACAGCAATGGCTTGTGCTATAAGATTAAGAATCCATAAATAGGACCTCATAAAATTGCGAAGCTTCTGTAAGGCAAAAGACACTGTCAATAAGACAAAAAGACCACCAACAGATTGGGAAAGGATTTTTACCAATCCTAAGTCAGAGAGGGGACCAATATTCAATAAATATAAAGAACTTAAGAAGATGGACTCCAGAAAATCAAAAACCCTATTAAAAATGGGGTACAGAGATAAGCAAAGATTTCTGAACTGAGGAATATTGAACGACTGAGAAGTACCTGAAAAAAAATGTTCAATATCCTTAATCATCAGGGAAATGCAAATCAAAGCAACCCTGAGATTCCACCTCACACCAGTCAGAATGGCTAAGATCAAAAATTCAGGTGACAGCAGATGCTGGCGATGTGGAGAAAGAGGGACACTCCTCCATTGTTGGTGGGATTGCAAACTGATAAAACCACTCTGGAAATCAGTCTGGCGGTCCCTCAGAAAATTGGACATAGTACTACAGGAAGATCCAACAATACCTCTCCTGGGCATATACCCAGAAGATGTTCCAACTGGTAATAAGGACACATGCTCCACTATGTTCATAGCAGCCTTATGTATAATAGCCAGAAGCTGGAAAGAACCCAGATGCCCCTCAACAGAGGAATGGATACAGAAAATATGGTACATTTACATAATGGAGTTTTATTCAGGCATTAAAAACAATGAATTTATGAAGTTCTTAGACAAATTGATGGATCTGGAGGATATCATCCTGAGTGAGGTAACCCAATCACAAAAGAACACACATGGTATGCACTTACTGATAAGTAGATATTAACCCAGAAACTTAGACTACCCAAGATACAATTTGCAAAACACATGAAACTCAAGAAGTAAGACCAATGAATGGATACTTTGTTCCTTCTTAGAATGGGGAACAAAATACCCATGGAAGGAGTTACAGAGACCAAGTTCAGAGCTGAGACAGAAGAAAGAACCATCCAGAGACTGCCCCACCTGGCAATCCATTCCATATATAACCACCAAACCAAGACACTACTGCATATGCCAGAAAGATTTTGCTCACGGGACCCTGATATAGCTATCTTTTGTGAGGCTATGACAGTGCCTGGCAAATATAGAAGTGGATGCTCACAGTCATCTATTGGATGGAACACAGGGCCCCTAATGGAGGAGCTAAAGAAAGTACCCAAGGAGCTAATGGGGTCTGCAACCCTATAGGTAGACCTGCAATATGAACTAACCAGTAACCCCCAGAACTGTGTCTCTAGTTGCATATGTAGCAAAGGGTGGACTAGTTGGCTATCAATGGGAGATGAGGTCCCTTGGTCTTGTGAAGATCATATGCCTCAGTACATGGGAATGCCTGGGATAGGAATTGGGAGTGGCTGTGTTGGGGAGCAGGGGGGGGTGGTATAGGGGACTTTCGGGATAGCATTTGAAATGTAAATGAAGAAAATATCTAATTAAAAAAAGAGAGAAATGTAGGGAGAGGCAAATGAAAAAAAAATAGTTCTCTGGACATGAAAATGAACAAGGTGAGAACCTTAATCTGTCTGTAGAAGAATCCTTGATTGTATGTGTTTTTTTATGTTTCTTTGATTTGTCTACATGATTATCAGTCTTGGACACGCCACAGAGTCTTCTACCTTTCCTCAAGGATTTGGGGGTATTTTTATACTCTGTATTTATTCAACAGAGCCTATTAATGTCTTCAGAGAATAAGATTCTGGAAACCCTCTGTTTCCCTAAAAGCCTAGGATGGATTGGCAGCCTCTTTCCCCGAAAATGTGAGCATTTTTTTTTTTTTAACTAGCCATCATGTCTAGCATGGTAGACACAAGTTTTCAAACAGAAACTTGTTCTGAATAAGGTAAGTAAGAACGTGAAAAAAGTTGTTATTTGGAGATATTATATAATGAATCAATAGCTTAAAGACAGACTATTAGAATCAGAGAGCATTGACTGGAGACCCTGAGCTTGGAAACCTTCCAATCAGACACATTGAGATGAAGAGGACTGTCTTCCTCAACAACCTCCTTGTGTGTGAAAAGTCTCAATTTACTAGAATTTCCACCTCCCTGGATTTTATGGAGCTGAAACTCTTAACAAATGCAATTTTGTTAATTCAGAAACCCGAGGATGAGTCTATTGATGAGAGATATCATGACTTGATCATGGCAATCATTATGGCCATTAATTTTCAACAAAGTCTTCCTTTATCTTCTATTACCAGCTCTCATATAAGAATAAAAATGTGAATCAAGAATATTCAATAAATGAGTCATTTCCTTAAAATAAAAATAATAATAATAATAAAAGGACCCAGGGTAGCAGCCAAGCCTAGCAGGGCAGTTCATAGTGTTAAGGACTCACGTTCCTGCCTTGGATTCTGCAGTATGTGGTTTCTTTTTCTAAGAATGGACATACAGAGTTCCAGATAAGGAGCAAGAAAATGAAGGAGGCAGGGACTTCTTTCAAAGTTATTTCAAATAAATTGTGTACTTCATTTTTTTAAAAATCCCATCCTTTGTGTTAGTTTTGTTGATAAGCAATTTCTGCAACTACATTAGAAGAGAAAAAGAAATTTTAGTGGAGTTTCACAGCCCTTTGAAACTATCACTACAATTTGGCCTTTAAAACAGGCTATACACTTTAGAGAAAATTTAGATTGACAGATAAAGTTGGTAGGAAGTCCAGATAAGCTCTGTCTTCCCCAGGCACATGCTGAGCCTTCCCTGTGTCAGCACCCACCAGCGTGACACGTGCTCTACAGTTGACAGATCTGTATTAGCAGATCAGCATCTTTCAAGCCCAGCGTTTACACAGGGGTTACTTTGGGTGCAGTAATATATTTTGTGGGTTTTACAGACCATCACTGATGTGCACCCAACATTATTGTCAAATACAATGTGGCTGCACTGTTTCAAAAGATCCACTGTGTGACTATTTAAGCTCCCTTTCCTCTAAACCCTGCCAGTCAGTGACCGTTTTCATTACTCAGTACTTTGCCTTTTCCTGAAGGTCATATATTCACATCTACACAGTATACAGACTGGCTTCTTTCTATTAGTAACAGTCAGTAATTTTCCTGTATATCTTTACATAGCCTGATATAATTTCCTCTTGGCATCAAACAATAATCACCATCATTTCACTACAGTTATTTATTCAGCTACTGGAGGATATCTTGACTGCTTCCATGTCTTAGCAATTATAAATAAAGATAATATAGCATCTGTCTAAGGACTTTATATGGGAGTTACATTTACATTAATAAATAGCAAGAAATAAAATTTTTGAGTTTCAATGTAAGACACATTTAGTATTATGATATGCTGCCACATTGTCTTCCAAAGTAGATATATCACTTTTTGTTGATGTCAGCACTAAGTAAGCGTTCCTGGTGCTCCACATCTTACCAAGATTTGGCGTTGTCCGTGTGCTAAATGATGACTTTTAAAATCACATAGTGATATTATATTGCTGTTTTGATTTTTACTTTACCATGTGTGTCATCTTTTCATGTATTTAACTTTTACCTATTTAACTTTTTTGATGGATTTTCAATTGAACATCTATGGATTCAAATTTGAATAATTCTGCGAAATTGAAAATTAGGTCATTTATGTTCTTACTGTTGAGTTTTAAGAGTTCTTTGTGTGCATTTGTATGTGCACATACAACTGAATGCATATTTATTTTTATTTTATATGTATGAGTCCAAATGAGCTTTAATTATTGAATTTAACATAATTTGACATAGCTTAAAGTTCTATGTAAAAGTAATCTCAGCCAAAGGTTTGTCTAAATCCATCAGGCCTTCAGTCTGTAGGGCCTGGCTTGAGTTTTAGCAGATATAGAAGGGGCCAGGCTATTGAGTATAGCATCCCTTCCTCGACCAGTTGTCTTGAGCTATTTAAGAAAGCCAGCTAAGCATAAGTCGGTCTGTATGCTAGCAATGAATGTTCCCTCATCGTTTCTGCTTCAAGATTGTGTTTGAATTCCTGTTCTGACTTTCTTAAATCATGGACTGTAATCTGTAAGTTGAAATATATCACCCTTCCTGTGATTAACTGATTTTGATTAGAGGGGAGAAACTAGACTCTATGTAGCCCAGGCTGGCCTTGAACTTGTGTGTAGCTAAGGATGACCTTGAACTTCAGATCCTCCTGTCCCTACCTCCCAAGTGAGAATCTGCCACCACACCAAGTTTGTGGGTGGTGGTTGTCAAGCCCAATGCTTTTTGCATGCTAGGCAAACTCCTTACCAACTATGATACATCCCAGCCCCAGTTCTTTTTGGATAACAGTTGTTTTCAGTGTCTTTCACAAATATTTTGTCCTAATGTATCTCTTGACTTTTAATTCTTTCAGAGTAGAAAAAAGTAATTTTACTGAAACTATATTTTTTTTCTTTTTATGAATTGTGGCTTCAGAAATGCAACTTTAAATTTGCGTTTTGGAATATAAACACACCACATATTTTTAAGAATAGGAAAAATAGAATGTTTGTTCTTATATCGAAATGGAATTAAAGTAGAATTCGGTGATGAATATTTGGGAAAAAAACCCATCTAAATAGTTCAACATACTTCTATATTATACCAGAACTATATATGTCTTAGTACTGAATCTCTACCCTGAGACGTTTAGAGAGGGCTACGGAGCTATAAGGGACGGCCCTTTGTAGAGTTACCTAACATCAGGGGAAAACAGCCTCTTAATCTACTGTGGTGCAATGCTGATGAAAGGTCTCATGTCCTGGCACATCTGAAACTGCAGGCAACAGTTAGAAGCAATGAAGCATTCGATAAAAGCCAGAGTTGCTTCGGAAACATAGATCGATCTTAACGGTCTAAGAGTGAGAACTGCAAGCAAACCCAGACATTTCTACTTCAGAGTAGAATTTTCTTGAATGGAATGTTCACACATGCCACTATGCATATTAAAAATACATATCAAAAACACTCACTTGGTAGTCTCAAAAATTCTCAAGGAAGCAAATAGAATTAGTGTACAAAAGAAAATAAAATAAAGGAAACTCAACTTTGAGGCCTTGGTGAATTAAGACTTTGATAAGTCACAAGTTCAGTACAATTGCTTCCACTTGAGAATTATTTTTTTAAATTTTGTTTTATGTGTATGAGTGTTTTCCTACATGTATATCTACATGGCACATAGGTCAGGAGTCAGAGCCCGTGGAACTGGGGTTAAAAAGCCATGTGGGTGCTGAGACTTAAACTCAGGTCCTCTGCAAAGACAGCCAGTGCTCTCAACTACTGAGCTGTCCATGCAGCCCCAAAAGAATCCTTTTAAGGGATCCCTTCAGCTCTGTTTTAGTTAAAGTCCATTCAAATGCAGCATGACCCATTATTCTTTTGACTCTTTAAAGCTGTCCCTTTAGGGCAGGTGGTAGCTGAAAAATTCAATGTTTATAGAATGATTTTTATGCCAGATGGAAACAAATGGAAAGTATTTTCTGAATTAAGACTCATGTTTAAGCTCTCTGGAGTATGACCTCTCCTATGGCCCAGATCTTTAATGATCCCTCTCCAGAACTCCTGATGGTTTTGCTAAAGTCTCCTAAAATGGGTTGTGATGGGAAAATGAGCCAGACAATAGCATTTTTAATTTCATGGAAGAAAGTCTTGAAAACTAGCATTTTAAATTTAAGATAAAGAGCATTTACTGTTTGAAATCCCAGATGAAAGCCTGCTGCATGTTGGCATGTATGAGTAAGTGTGTGAGGGTATGTGTGTGTATGTGCGTGTATGTGTCAGTGTACATGTGCAAACGAGGCTGCTCATGACAGTATCTTTGTTGTGAAATAACTTTGGTTAACTTATAATGTGTTCCGCTGTTCACCCCGGATGGCTGGGCAGGAGCTTTGCAGATAGTGTAGTGGTGTGTCTCCTGAGGCTCCTTTCTCCATTTCTCCAACAAACTGGCTGCCTGACTGTTCCTAGCTGACGTCATCTGGGACTTAATCAATTGTCTCTGGCTTATGAGGTAAGAAGTCATGCTCTGCCACTGAGCAGATGGCTTAGTTAGAAAGAGAGCTTGCTGTTTATGCTTGCTGTTTAAGTGGGAGAGCCTCAGCTTAAATCCCTAGCATCTCTCTAAAGAGCTGGGCTAGGGTGAGCCTGCTCATAACCCCAGTGCTGCTGCGGTCAAGCGCAGGAACATCTGGGCTTGGGGCCCACAGGCTTAAATTCAGGTTCAAAGAGTCTTGTGTCAAGGAAATAGAATGAAGAGTGGAAGAGCAGAATACCTGATATCCTTCTCTAGTATCTTCTTGTTTGTACATGGGGATTCATCCGTCCCCATCTGTGCACGCGCATCACTCGTGTGCACACACACAAATGTTCATGCACACATGCACACATGCATGCACACATGCGTGTACACACATGTGCACATGCACACACGTATGCACACAACAGGCACACACACATACACACACATGAACATGTGCATGCACATATGCAAGTATACACACACACACACACACACACACACACACACACACACACACGTTTTAGCTCTATGCCTTAATACCAACTCAACTCTAATCGCACAAATCATGTAAATTCCCTTGAACCTTCTGATGTTCAGATATGTCTATGTGGACTTACAGTTTTATTTCTTTTAAATAATGGATACATTCTCCTAATTCAGAGGTAAAATTTAGTAGATTCAATTTTGTAATGAAATCTTGACAGAAGACCAAGTCTAAAGCTCTTAATGGTCATTACATTATTTATGTGGACTCCCTGGATTCTGTCCTCAAGTTTTTCGTTAAATTTTTCACTTTAAGGTTCCTATATCTTAAATATCTAGCTGTAATTATTTCTCAAAAGGAGAATTCCCACATTGTTATGAGTATTGTGAGGTTTTTCCTTTAATTTAATATTTTTTTACTTATTCACTTTACATCCCACCCACTGCCTGCTCCTAGCCACCCCTTCCCTCAATCCTCCCCCCTCCTCTGGGAGGGTGGGGATAGGGTGGGGCCCCCTGGGTATCTCCCCACCCTGGCACTTCAAGTCTCTGAAAGGTTAGGTGCTTCCTCTCCCACCGAGACCAGACAAGGCAGCCCAGCTAGAAGAACATGTTCTACATGCAGGCACCAGCTTTCGGGACAGTCACTGTTCAAGTTGTTCAGGACCCACATGAAGGCCAAGCAGCAGTTTTAAAACCAT
>NC_034608.1:82164783-82166538 GCF_900095145.1 Mus pahari | reverse complement strand
GAGATTAATTTCTTCAATATATATATATATATATATATATATATATATATATATATATATATATGCTACAAGAGTACAGGTATAGACAGAAGATATTAGCTCCCCTGGAGCTGATGGCTGTGAACCTTCTGGCATGGGTATTGGGAACTGAATTTGAGACCTATGTTAGAGGAATGACATGGTGAGGGTTTCATTACTGTGAAGGACAGCATAATCAAGGCAACTCTTATAACAGAAAACATTTAATTTAGGGCTGACTTACGTTTCAGAGACTTGGTTCATTATCATCACAGAGGGAAGAAGATCAACATCCAGGCAGGCTTCATACTGGAGAAGGAGCTGAGAGTTCTCTCTCATGACCTGAAGACAGTCAGGAGGAAATTCTGATTCCACATTGGGTGGAGCTTGAGTAGTACAAGTGACCTCAAAGGCAACCTACGCAGTGACACACTTCCTCCAACAGGCCACACCTATTCCAATAAAGCCACACCTCCTAACAGTGCCACACCCTATGGCCATGTATTGAAACACATGAATCTATGAGAGCCAAATCTATTCAAACCACCAAAAGCAGGTAGCAAATGTCACCTATGTTCCATCTCTCCAGTCTTAAAGTTAGAGGAAAGTGGAGGATTCATTGTTTCTTTAAAGTCTAAAGCCTGAGACAGAATCATATATATATATATATATATATATATATCAACATGAGCTCTGAGTTCTGATTCTCCAACTTCCACCTCTGGAGTGTCAAGGGTTGCAGATGTCTATACCCCCAGCAGCACATTCTAGGCTGTGCTAGGGATAGAACCCTGGGCCTCTGGGCCTCTAGACTAGTAAGACCTCTGATTCTCGAGACCCACTAGGATACGTGACCAATTGGTGTTTTTATTTAAAATTAAATTATGCTCTTGGTTGTTTCTAGCTTCTATCACAAATAAGGCCACTATGAATATAGTGAAACACATACCCCTGTGGCATGTTGGGACATTGTTTGGGTATATGCTCTAGAGTGGTATAGCTAGGACGCCAGACAGATCTATTTCCAATTTTCTGAGGAAACTCCAGATTGATTTCCAGAGTGGTTGTACCAGTTTGCAATTCCACCAGCAATGGAGGAGTGTTCCTCTTTCTCCACATCCTCCCCAACATGTGCTGTCACTTGAATTTTTGATCTTAGCCATTCTGATTGGTTTAAGGTAGAATCTCAAGATCGTTTTGATTTGCATTTCCCTGATGATTAAAGACTTTGAACATTTCTTTAAGTGCTTCTCAGCCATTTGAGATTCCTCTGTTGTGAATTCTCTGTTTAGTTATATACCCAATTTTTCCATTGGGTTGTTTTGTTTTTTGTTGAATAGATTCTGGAGTTCTTTATATATTTTGGATATTACCCCTCTATCAGATGTGGGGTTAGTGAAGATTTTTTTCCCAATCTGTAAATTGCTGATTTGTCTTATTGAATATGTCCTTTACTGTTGGGCATCGGGCTATGCACAGACAGGCTGGTCTCCAGTCAAGTTGAGGTCTGAACCCTGGAATGGTGATAATTCACCTACATGACATGGTGGGTGTTCCCTCATGCTCCTGGAACTCTGGCTTCTGCCTCTGTTACCGCCCCCCACAGCCCCCACAAAAGAAGTATGGCTAGAAGTTACGAAGGCAATGCCCCAAGCTTCTGACCATCATGCTAAACTTCTCCCCAGTTACCTAGCAACAGAAAAGATAGCAGCTCACTTTAAAAGGGGTTGTTTGGCC
>NC_034608.1:82138532-82164623 GCF_900095145.1 Mus pahari | reverse complement strand
TCTCTTTCTCTCTAGCCCTCTCTCTCTCTCTCTCTCTCTCTCTCTCTCTCTCTCTCTCTCTCTCTCTCCCTCCCTCCCTCCCTCCCTTCTCTCTTTCTCCCTGCCTTTCTACAATAAAGCTCTAAAACCATAGACAGTCTCTGTTCATCAAGGCTGTGCTCACTCTCGCCAGTATGGAAACCTCTCTTCCCTCTTCCCTCTTCCCTCTCTCCCATAACCCCGGGGCTACAAGGTGTAACCCCAGGGCCCTCAGGTTGGGCTGCCCCTTGTTCACCACAACCCCCCGTTGAGTGGGTCAGAGGCTTGGATGCCCACCCGGGGCTGAGTGGAAAGTGTCTGGCAGCCCTCCCACATCTACCTGTCCAGAGCATAGGTGGAACAATGGCGGGGTATGGGTCCTTTCTCTTCCCTTTTAGTTCCCACACTTTGCCTTACCGAAGTTCTTCTGTTTGATGAGGTCCTATTTATCAATTCCTGGTCTTAGAGCCTGAGCTTTTAGAGTTCTATTTAGGAAACCCTGTACCACTATGCCAATGAATTCAAGGCTCTTTCCCACTTTCTTTTCTATGAGATTCAGTGTATCTGGTTTTATGTTGAGGTCCTTGATCCACTTGGACTTTGTGATAGCCAAAAGCTGGAAACAACCCAGAAGTTCCACATTGGAAGAATGAATACAGAAAATCTGATTCATTTACACAATGGAATACTATTCAGCTATTAAGAACAAGGACATCATGTGTTTTGCTGGCAAATGGATGGTACTAGAAAATATCATTCTGAGTGACATAATTCAANACCCAAAAAGACATGCCACGGTATGTACTCACTAATAAGTGGATATTAGCCAAAACATTTCAGAATACCCAGGATACAATCCACAGAGCTCAAGAAGGTTAATAGGAAGAAGGACCCAAGTAAGGATGCCTCGATTCCACTTGGGAGAAAGAAGAAGACAATCATGGAGTTGGGGGGGGGTAAAAGGAGAGAGGGACCTGGGTGGGAGAGGGGACAGAGAAGGGAAAGGAAGAACATGATCATGTCTTGGGGAAGGGAACAGGAATAAAGCCCTGAGGGCCAGTAGAAAGAATGGAAACAGGCAACTTCGGGAGGTAGGAAGTGGGAGGACTCTCCAGAATGTACCAGAGACCTGGGGAGGTGAGAGACTCTAAGGAATCAAAGGGAGGGACCTTAGATGAAATGCCATACAGTGGGGAGAGGGAACTTTTAAAAATGGAGAAGGTACTGAAGGAAAGGAGGTTCAGTGTGACCAACCCAAAATGGGATCCAGCTCAAGGGGTGGTTCCATGTCTTGATACTATTACTGATGCTATGTGCTTACAGACAGGAGCCTAGCATGGCTAGCCTCCAAGAGGCCTATGAAGCAGCTGTAAGAGTCTGATGCAGATAGTTACACCCAAACAATGGACAGAAACCGAGTACCCCTGTAGTTCAAATACAGAAAGACTGGAAGAAGCTGAGGAGGGGGGTGACCCCAAAGGAAGACCAGCAGTCTCAACTAACCTGAACCCCGAAGATCTCTCAGACACTGAGCCACCAACCAGGCAGCACACTCTAGCTCATATGATGCCCCTGACACATATACAGCAGAGGACTGCCTGGTCTGGCCTCAGTGAGAGAAGAAGCACCTAATCCTCAAGAGACTTGAGGCACTAGGGAGTTGGGAGGGAAGGTGGGTGAGTGTAGAGAGGACATCCTCTTGGAAACAGGGGCAGAGGGGAGAGTAATGGGATGAAGTCAGAGGGAGGACTGGAAGGGAGATTATGACCGGACTATAAGAAAGATATTATAATAATAATAATAATCTCAAAATAATGTTTATGATCTGTATTTTCAAGGGGTTATTACCATCTTAACTACTAACCTATAGAATAGCCAAAGATCTAATTTGCTATATTTCTTTCTTTGGTGTTGTAAGTCAGTGATTAATTCTGACTTCCCTTTCATTATGAGATTAGGAGGTTCTGAATATTCCTGGAAACATTAGGGCTAGAAGATACCAGAAAGCTGAAAAATGATAGTTGAGGAGAGGGGACCAGCAGATGAGGCTACTATCTTAAGAGACCTTGGACTTTGTCTGAGTCAAGTAAAAAGGCATGTGGGTTGATAATCTGCTTGGAAATTGGCAGTGAAATTTTCTACACAAGGCAGTGAAAGGTGCATGGTGAAACTGGATTATAAGTATTTCTAAACAAGATTTGAGATTCTTCTGAAGGTGAGAAAGACTAGAGTGGTATGTCCATAGACACATTCATGTCAGATAAACCTCATTCTGAGGACTAAGGCAGTTCTGATAGCTCTACAAAATAAATGGTGATAGTCATCATGCCTACTTTGGGAGAACTACAGAAGCTGCAGTAAGAATTGCAGTGATACATGATATGCACTCACTGATAAGTGGATATTAACCCAGAAACTTAGACTACCCAAGATACAATTTGCAAAACACATGAAACTCAAGAAGAAAGAAGACCAATGAATGGATACTTTGTTCCTTCTTAGAATGGGGAACAAAATACCCATGGAAGGAGTTACAGAGACAAAGTTTGGAGCTGAGATGAAAGAAAGGACCATTCAGAGACTGCCCAACCCAGAGATCCATCCCATATACAATCACCAAACCCAGACAGTATTGCATATGCCAGAAAGATTTTGCTGACAGGACCCTGATATAGCTATCTCTTGTAAGGTTCTGCCAATGCCTGGCACATACAGAAGTGGATGTTCACAGTCATCTATTAGATGCAACACAGGGCCCCTAAAGAAGGAGCTAGAGAAAGTACCCAAGGAGCTAAAGGGGTCAGCAACACTATAGGAGGATCCACAATATGAACTAAACAGTACCCCCACACACACTCCAAGAACTGTGCCTCTAGTTGCATATGTAGCAGAGGATGGCCTAGTTGGCCATCAATGGGAGAAGAGGCCCTTGGTCTTGTGAAGATATATGCCCCAGTACAGTGGAATGTCAGGGCCAAGAAGTGGGAGTGGGTGGGTTGGGGAGCAAGGCAGGGGGAGGGTATAGGGGACTTTTGGGATAGCATTTGAAATGTAAATGAAGAAAATACCTAATAAAAAAGTTAAGTAAAAGAAAGGAAAAAAGGACAAGGCTGGGCTAGTTTCGACAGTGAACAGAGGGCCCTTGTTGCCATATCTTCTGATGTCCACATATCTGCTCCATCAGAAAGTGCATGTGAATTCAATCACAGGGCTGTACAACATAGATCTTACAAATATTACCAAAGACCCCAAACTCTTGCTTTATGGGCTTTAAGATTAATACAAAGCAAACTCATTGTTTGGTCACAGATGAATGATTCTGTGAGTCTCAGAAGTGACATCATGGTGGAAATGAAATGAAGGTGTGATATCATTTTACTGGGTTGAATAAACTCAGCTTTTTTCCCAAATTGCCACACCCACTCCAATGAAGTCTGCTTGCCAGGCCAGAGGCCTGGAAGCACTCAGGAGGCAAAAGAGTTTCAAGGAAACTCAGCCTCCTGGAGCCTTGGCATTCAAATAACCCATATACTCAAACTCTATCCGAATGTTAATATGGTATATGCTCTCTTTCAGTATTATAAGTGCCTTTAATGATTGAATTTTATCAAAGGTGAGCCTCTACCAATGTTCCAACATCCTGGAAAATCCTTGAAGCCCATAAGCTTGGAATTCAATAGGATTCAGTGAGAAGGTTACCTATTCATTAACATTCAAATTCACTTCTATTAGAGACCGGTGAAACTAATCAGGCATTACAAGGAACAGAGCCAGAATAGCCCAGGGCTAGTCTGCAGAAGTGTTTACTGAGGACAGGGAATACACATTGGCCTGGCGAAAAGGTGGGTTTTAAATCCCCCTGAAATAGGTTTTTTCACTAGGTCCAAAGGAATAGCATAATCAAGGATTTACGGGGAATCCCTGGTGGTGGGGTTTAACTATTGACTAGCTTTGCACCTGGCTTCCTCCTTAAGCTGCCTGGTCCCCCCACCATCTTTTGATGTATACAATCTTTTGTGTGTGTGTGTCAGTGTAACTCTGTGGATGTGTCTCACCTGGTTTTTCTTGTTTGTTCTGTATAAAAAGCTTGATGCTCGATTTGAACAATACACTCAGATTCTACACGCTCTCTGGTGTTGGTCTGTTTGTCATCCGCCAAATCCTTGCCCATCTGCCACCAGAGACCCGTTCCACGCAGACAGGAGACCCCAAAATGAGGTAGTCTGCAGCACCAAATACCACTGGAAACTTACCTCTGGAGGTGACACTGAGGAGAGATCAACTTAGAATTACCTTGAGAACAGATGAGAACACTTTGAGATGAACTCAAAGTGACATATGGCTGTGTTATTTTTTGACACATGAAGGAAACGTAGTGATAACTATTTGTGGTTTAAGAACCCCATGAGCTGTGTTGTACAAATAGTACAATGTAATACTATGTAAATGCTATATGGGTATGATGTTTAATTGTATATAACAACTTGACTACCAGTTTACTTGGTCAAATGATATTCTAAGTGTTTGTACAATTTTTAGGGAAAATTACATTTACATAGGTGAACTTTAAATAATTTAGCGTCTGTGATGTGGTTAGTGTTCTCATACAATCAGGACTGAACAGGATAAAATTAACTGGCAACCCCAAGTGCCTTAGGACTTTGTCTGCTTCATAATCTCTCTCTGGGTCCATAGAATACTGTCTTTGGACGAAGACTATAGGGTTGGTTCTCCCGAGTCTCTGTTGCACAGATGTCAGGCTCGTCAGCCTTTATAAGCATGTTAGCAAATTTCTCACAATAGATCTCTTTCTCTGTCTTTTCTCTACCCACCCACTTACCTATCTGTCTGTTTGCCTGTCTGTCAATCCAGCATCTATCACCATCCATCCATCTATCTATGCAATTAGTTTTATTTCTCTGGAGACTCTGACTGAGCTACCTTGTTATCCCCCATCACAGATGATGAAATTGATGTTCAGAGAGTACAAGTCTGTACTACATGTGGAATTCAAGTCTATTTGACTTCAACACTTGACCACGCAGTTTTCTCTTCGGCTTTCTGGGAACATGAAGCATTAAAGAGATAAATCCAGCATTACAGATCAACGAATCTTTCCTCTAGTTCTGACTTCCAGTTTTGGCTTCTACTCCTCACCTCCACTCTCTATCAGGACTACTGTCATGTTCCTTTGTACTTGCTCTTGGATGTAAATCCTCAGCACAGAGTATTAGAGACTATCTAACTCTTTCCTGATTGGCATAGATTAGACCCTGTGTGGGCAGGATTGTATTGCTGGGGAGTCAGCTCCTCCTTATCCTTTAGCATCTGCATAAACACACACAGGGGAAGCCACTCTCTATGTGTGTGCCCTCTTTGAGGTTATCAACTAAGCAGTATATTTGGTTTTCAAATCAAGTCATCTATAAAAACCAATTTGTTAGACTAATAAATTCAATTCCGAATCACAAAGCACTGCAGAGGGTGGGAGCTCTGAAAGCTTATTTTTAAATGTTTCATCTGCAGCCCTGAAAGGAAAAGCCCTTTCCACCCCCTCAAGGGTAAGATTGTCTCATTCTTCTGATTCATATTCATCTTTCAAGATACAAGGTTTTTCATAGTTCTCTTCCTTTTGAAAGTAGGCGTCTCTTTTATATCAAGTCTAAACAATAACTTCACATCCTAGGGTCTGACTGTTTCTAGAAATCTATTTCATTTCACAAAACAAGTCATCAAAGCATACAGTCTTATGCAATTTCCATTTTAATATCTCTACCTGAAATTTGGGGTTATATGACTATAGTCCAAAGCTGAGAATATTCTGAATTTTATACATTCTTCTTTTGTAGAAGGAACACCTATTTGGCAAAACATGTTTTTTTAAATTCATGCTTTGTTTTTGAAAAATGAGAAAAAATATAAATCTTAAAAATTCCCCATTTCCCAGGGCTTTGAGTTTGTTAGAAAAATGAGCAAACAAGATCACAAATTGCCTAAACTAAAAATACAAGAAATTCATTTTGGGTAAAGATTTATAAGGCTCTTGAGACCTTAAGGAAGCTGTAGAGGGTTATCAATCATCAGTGGTGTTTGTAGCTTTTTTTCCTCCTCAAACTGCTTTGCCTAAAATGGTGATGAATTATGCCTTCACCCCAATCATGTGTGCTCAGCCATAAACTTCATTCGTTTATAGGAAAAAGATGCTGTTGCTTGTTTATATTGTCATTTATTTTATGTTAGGAAGCAATTTACTTCTTAGGAAGATGTGCTAGTGGTTTTGAGATTTGCTTTCTTCATGACTAGGCTTCATGGATGGTAGGTAAGGGATGGGATTTTTCATGTAATCCAATCACTAGCTAGGCACTACTGAGATCCCTCTACCCTCAGTGTTTTCTCTTTTGCAGTATCTTTAAGATACTCTTATAAGCAGTCAATACGTTGTCGCCTACCAAGGTTTTAGGAAAGTGCCAGACATGCTAAGCATTAAATAAAGTTACTTACTCTGGTAGGAAACACTTTCAGATGGCTCAATTTGTATGACAGCATTTCTGCAGAGGGAAGCATCTTCTCGAACCAAGTTTTTCTTCTTCACAGTGTGGCAGTTTAATAGAAGAGGCAAGGGGAATATTATCAGAAAGCAAGACTTTCAGCAGGCTCTTTGATTATTGTGAAACCATGCTCTGAAATTGTCCCATCTTTAAATCAGAACAGGAGACAAATAGGATAAATACAGTCAATGCAACTAATTAATTTAATGGCTTTGTGACTATAGAATGGTACATTCATGAGAAAAAAAAACGGTAAACTCTAGGAAAAACTTTATATGTGCTTCTATTTGTATATAGAAGTATATTAGTATTATACCTTATACCTTATATTAGTATTTGCCTATACTGCAGTTTGTGAATAGCAACTACTATAGATAACAGACCAAGTATGCTTTGGCAGCTTCTCCTTGACTTATGTCTATAGGGTCTCTTATTCTGAGTCTTTTAATTAGGGTAGAGTTTGGCTCCAGTAAAAAGAAGTTATCGATTCTATTTTCTTTATTCAATGAAGCAAGTTGCTTAACCATAAATAAATAAACAAACACCAACAGACACAAGTGACTATAAAGTAGATTCATCTTTAATGGTCTAGTGTGTTTAATCTTGTTTTGGTTTGTTTTAAAGGTTTTAATCTAAAGGAAACTGGCTTCAGTTTCCTTACATGGAATGTGTCTCCTTATGCATATCTCTGGGTCCACTTTTCCAAGTTCTTCTGCAGGCATCAATTCCTTGGTGATTGACTATGCATTCCAACTATCCATCCTACTTCCTCCAAGGTCAAAAACATTTTGTACCTTTTTGTATGTTTTTGCTTTAAACTTAGGAGATAGGGACTCATATAGCCAAGCGTGGCCTTCAACTGGCTGTGTATTTAGAGACAACATTGAATTCCTGACCCTCTTGCCTCTACTTCTTAATTGCTGAGATTATAGATGTATACCACAATGTCTGGCTTTCTGTGTGTCTCTGATACACAATATAGACTCAAAATATCTATAAATCAAGCAATGGGTATATTGACAACAAACTATAGCCAAGCTATAAACCAGAATACATTTGTGCTCTTTGTGTCCACTGTTGATTCCTAAGAACTTTCACAGAATAGCACATACCCAGCATTGATGAAATAAATGCTCTGCAAGAGAAGACAAGAGAAGATCAAGCTTAAACTAGGATATTGCATCCAAGGAGGCTGAGTAAGTACATTCAGGATTAATAGATCAAACTCCAGACTCTCCACACAGTGGTTAAAAGATGAGCTATCACTTCTCGTTTCTTCAGATGGGAAAACATTCAACAGCTTGTTTCTCACTCTTCTGGTAAAGCCATGGGGAAACAGGTACTTCCATACAATGCTGTTAGGGGTACAGAATGACTTAGCATCTGTGGAGAGGAATTTGCTTCTCTGTGGCAGGCTGTATGCATTTGCCTTTTAACCCACACGTCAGTCACATTGCTATAGAAAGGAAGTGGCTAATAACAGCCTGTTTAATAGCAGTGAGGGTTACTCCAATAGATTTGTTGTCTCGAGTTATTTTCTTCTTGTTAGCATGGTTCATAGATTTTTAAAACTTATAGATTATAATTTATATATTAAATATTATTTTATATATTATACATTATATGTTGTAAGTTCTATGTTCTATGTGTCATATGTTACATGTATTAGAGATTATAAAACATGTGGTTGAGCATCAGACATTATTTGTTATTAATTTTTATTTATTTATTTATTTCGGATGTGTGTGTGCGTGCGTGTGCGTGTGTGTGTGTGTGTGTGTGTGTGTGTGTGTGTGTGTGTGTGTAGGTCAGAGGACAACTTGGAGAAGCTGGTTTTCTCCTTCTACCATCATGGTTTGGGAGGCTGAACTCAAGATATTAAGCTGGGTGGCAAGTGTCCTTATGTGCTGATCCATCTTACTGGCCTGACCAACAGGTTTATTATCTGTTTTTAAATTGAGAGAGGTAGGGGAGGAAAAGAGAGAATGTAGATAGATATTTGTTCAGTTTTCTAGTTGTTTAAAATGTGAAGGTAACTACAGTGCCTTACATATCCTATCATTTATAGAAGCAGAATATATGTTTTGTAGTGTCTGTATGTGCGTGTGCGTGTGCGTGTGTGTGTGTGTGTGTGTGTGTGTGTGTTAACAGGCACAACACAGGGGTCAAAAGGATAGCATTGAGTGTTATTACCTTGCTTGAGATAACATCTCTTTTTTGCTGCTTCATAGACCAGACTAACTGCACTCTGACTTCCGAGGATTCTGTTTTTGCTTCCACAAGAGCACCAGAATTATAGATGCATTTGGTTTTGCATGGCTTACAAATATATGGGACTGTTAAATGATTTAAGCAATTACTTCCCAAAAGCCATTGCAATTAATTTGTTATAAACAGGAGCAAACAACATAAATGTATTATAAAATTGCTAAGAATCAAGGAAGCTCACAATTTTCTTTAAGGTGGAGAAGCCCTGGTTACCTATCTACTGAAGTATTGTGAGTAGGGACAGCATTCCCTTTGATGTGAATTAGACTCTATTATCCAGCCATTCATTTGGCTCTCTGAAATTTCAGAGGGGTTTAGAGTTGAACAATATTTTTAATGAATTCATTTCTTCCATTTCTTTATCTTTTCCTTCTCTTAGTTTTAGAATAATTGCTTTTGAAAAGAAAATGTCAAAGAGTATCAAGGGACGAAACGTTGATTCTCTATTGATTTGGTTGCTGCGGGCCGTCTAAGAAATGTTACTGTATCAAAAGCCTCTGGAGAGCCTTCTCACCTTCTGTGGCCTTTACTCAAAACAAGGAATGGAAAGGTCTTACATGATCAAACTGAATCTATCAGCGTGAGTCACATCTACGAAAATATCTTCTGTGTTGTAGCAATAGGATATCATAGGCAGGGAAAACTAAAGTTGAACCAGGCTATGACAAAACCATCAGCTAGAGGGGATGGAAAATGATATGATTTCAGGCCACGGAGGCTTCTCCTGCAACAGAGGCGCGTAGCCTGACTCAGAGCTGGAGGCTAGTGCAGTGGGATGCTTTTACAAACAAGTTGCCTTTCCAGCTCCAGAGTGCCTGCAGGTTCAGAGAACCAAACGCTGAGTTTTCATCCCCATGCTCCTTTCTCTCAGCCATCCAACCACAGGATCTGCCCTGACTTCAGGTCAGCTGTCTGGAAATGCTCTAGCTCCTACCATTCCAGGCAAGCCCGAGTCTGACGCTAATCTAGATGTTCCCAGCAATGTGTGACATTAACTACTTTCTTCACGCTTTCTTACTTTTCTTATGCATAAGGAGCATTTGCTGATCTTTTTTTCTTATCAGGAAACCCTACCCCTTACCTCATTTTCCCTTCCCCACATTCAGAATAGACTTCCTAACACTAAGCCAAAATGGTTCATGAGGCACATGTTTTTCTAGTTGTAGAAAAACAAATCTTAAGAAATACGAGATGAGAAGAAGCTGCAGTCATGCTTTTTCCTCTTCTGTTTCCTTCCCCCTCAGCCCTTTATTTGTTAGAACTGTTTTCTCCATGGTGTCTTTCCTTCTTGACCATGGTGTCACCTCCTTGATACCTACAGGTGGTGCCTAATCTTTGCCTCAGCTTCATCTCTTTTTAATACTGCGTCTCTGTAGCTCAGTGGAAAGGGATCAGAAGATAAAGAGTTGACAGCATACTGAATTTCTTAATTCCAGTTCCCAATGGGACATGGATGGGATAAACATGTTCATTGTGGTTCAGTGAGAAAGATAATTGTTTGCTGAGTTTGTATATAACTTATCTCTAAAAAATATTGTATTTCCAAATTTTCAATTTTAAGGTCCATTTAGGCAATGTGGTATAAACTGGAAACATCTCAGACTTAGCAAGCTCCAAACTACCTAACACATATGGTGACTGGATTCTGGGATAGTCCTCTAAGTAAAGCCATAACAAGGGCTCATGACACAAAAATACCTTCCTTAATGGCCTATCTGTGGAGAACTTTTCTTTTTTTCTTTTCTTTTCTTTTCTTTTCTTTTCTTTTCTTTTCTTTTCTTTTCTTTTCTTTTCTTTTCTTTTCTTTTCTTTTATTTCTTTTCTTTTCTTTTCTTTCCGTTATTTTTTCCCTGGCTTTCCTGGAACTCACTCTGTAGACCAGGCTGGCCTCAAATGCAGAAATTCACCTGCCTCTGCCTCCCAAGTGCTGGGATTAAAGGCATGAGCCACCATGCCCAGCTGTGGAGAACTTTCAGAGTACATTAACACTAGAAGACCAACACTCTCAGGCAGGTCATGCCATTGTAGGCTTCAGCTTGTCTCTCTCCTGCTTTTCTGAAATTTCCTCTCAACAAGCCAGTCCCTTCAGATAGGCTTTCCATCTCTGACCAAAACTTTCTGAATGGCCTTGTGTTGCTTGAAGTTCAATGGCTTTCTTATGCCATTGAATCAAGTCTGTTTCTCCACAAGATTGTTTGGATTGTCAGGGAAACTCTAAAGGACCAAATGATGGTCGTCGGTAGGTTAATTGTTTGCTGTATAAGCATGAAGCCTGGAGCTCAGATCCACAGCAATCTCAGTAAAGCAGGTAGGCTTGGCATCCATGAGTAATCCTAGAATTTACAGACAGGAGATCACTGGAGCAAGCTGGATAGATGATAGATAGATAGATAGATAGATAGATAGATAGATAGATAGATGACAGGTAGATAGATGACAGATAGATAGATGACAGATAGACAGATAGCCAGACAGACAGACTAGCAGGAATTGATGAACAAAATGGTGAGCAATCAAGGAAGACATGTCATGTCAGCCTTAGGTCATATGTGCACATGAAGACAGGTACCCCTTACACATTTATGTGTTCACACACTTGTGAACATATGCACATGCACATCTACACACACACACACACACACACAAACATGTACACATGCATAGTCACACACATGTGTAAAGGCAAATTTCCCAGTTCCATCAGTATCCCCCTGCCACAAAAGACATTTTAACATTCCAGTCTATTCATTCCTGCGAGCAAAAGGGAAGCAAGTAGCAATAAGCAACAGCAAAGGTTTGAGGCCAGTGAACTAAATAATTATATCTAGGAAGACTCGTATGTGTGTGTGTGTGTGTGTGTGTGTGTGTGTGTGTGTGTGTGCGCGCGCGCATGCATGCGTGCATGAACATGCATGTGTATACTAGAGTAAATTTTAATGGAAATGCATCTTCTACAGTCCAGGGACTTGAAACCAAGGACAGGACTAGTGTGACGACAATAGGAATATGAAGGAAGGGACCAATACCAGAAATATGGTAGCAGTTAAATGGTCAGAATATGGACATGGGTTTGACAAGGAGGTGAACAATAGGAAGTTGAGTGCAAAGCACTTGTTTCATCCTTAGATGTAGATGACTAAAAAGATGCTTCTGGAGAAATAGTTCATTCGAAGGTGGGGCTGGACAAGTCCTGGCAAGTTAAAAAATAAGGGCTTCTGGTGCAGTTGTATGAGCCACCTCAGAAGCCAGGTGTATGTTTTAAGTTTAGGCCATACATTTGAAACTCCCTTGCTTCAAAGCAAATGCTAAAGTTGCAGGACAGAGTAAGGTGGTGTGAGTGGAAACCTAGAGCAGTTGAGGGAAGGGAGTTCTGTAGCCAACTGGTGGATATTCCTGTGAGTGTTTGAGTTGACAGCATGAAACTGAGGTCACATCATCTGTTGGTGTTACTGTGGACATTAAAACAAACAAGCTTATTTTCCTTGGTCCACAATGATATTAAAAGGAATAAGAGCATCTGGAAAGTCAATTGACTCTACATTTTTACTTTGTACCAAATAACCATGCAAAGTTAGATGCTGTGTCTCAGACGACAGTTACAGTAGTAATTATGGTGTTCAGTGATATATTTAGAAATAATAAATACTCTCCCCTTAAGCATAAAGAAGGAAAACCTATTTAATCTGTAATTTGTATTCTGTAAAATGTCTGATGGACCCTCTCTGAAACACTTCTTACTTAGAATAAAAGCAAACTCGTGCACACATACAGGCAAGACAGCCCATCTCATTTCTTAGTCAGGTTATAATCATCCGCAAAGCCTGAAGTAGAAAGATGCACATACAATCTAAAGGGACCTCCCTTCATCCTGCTCCATAATATCTGCTTCCTGGTAACCTAGGACGATGATGTGTAGACATGAGAAGAGAGATTTGAAATTCTTTTACCTTAAGTTGATTTTGACTCTGTACACCACACAAAGCATTTTCATAAGGAAAAGGCATGTTATGATTTCTACTATGATACGCTTATCTTTTCAAAGTACAAGAAAAATGAAAGGATTCTGTTATTTCAAAGATAGGGAGAGACAAAGTTGATAATAGACCCATAAAAATAATAGCCCAGGTATGAAACCTTCCTAAAATCTAATTTAGGGGCCAAAATTGGGTGCACTTTGATGAATAATACCATTCCATTCAAAAGATCATCCCTGCAGACAGAGGTAGACATGGAATAATCACATTAGAGACTTACTTATTTTTTGGAGTGAATAGCTTTAATCATATATGTGTAAAAATTCTCTTGGGTTGTACATTAATTACTAATGCCTAGAAAAATTTCAGTTTTCACCCACTTAGTTGGTTACTCTGACTGCTGGAAAAAAAATGAGGGTCCCTTGGAGAAAGAGGCATAAGCAAGATAAAGGAGATGTGTCTGTTGTAGACAGCTTTGACAGCCCCATCATTGACCTGGGGCTATTTTTGGTGTGGTTTCTCCTTTCCCTTAAAGAAGAAAGCAGGTTAGATTTTAGATTAGAAGCTTTTCAGACTTAGATTGCTAGGGTGTCCCAACATAACCACTTAAGATTCTGCCCAGGGTTATACACATGGCTTCCAGCATTGCCCTAGGAAACCTTTCAAACGTGGAAAAGCCACGTTGTCAGTAAAACTGAAGGCCACCACAATACTGCACCCTGATTGTGGGATACCCTTCCCCGTTTATCCCAGAGTTACAGCCTTGGTTTCAGTGAACTTCTAGACTGAGGAACTGAGGGCACTGCTCCCGAAGGTGCAGAGATTTAATGTCACCTCTGGTGGTTTGAATAAGAATGGGCCCCATGGGCTCATATATTTGAATGCTTAAGGCATCAGGGAGTGACACTACTTGAGAAAGATTTAGGTAGGGTAGCTTCCGGGATTCAAAAGCCCAAGCCAGTCCCAGTGGCTCTCTTTTCCTGTTGCCTGTGGAGCCGGATGTAAGATTCCCAGCAATTTCTCCAGCACTATGCTTCTGCGTGCTTCCATGCTTCCCACCATGATGATAATGGACTAAACCACTTCACTGTAAACACGCCCCAATTAAATGCTTTCTTCTATAAGAGTGGTTGTGGCCATGGTGTCTCTTCACAGTAGAAAAGTGACAAGGACATCACCATATCAAGGATGGAGGAGAGAAGAGAAGCTAGTAAAGATTACTCTTCAGCTAGTGGCATCCATTTTGAATTTGGACTTTCTTAAAAGCTCTTTCTAATATGTTTCCCCCTAGCAAATGGAGCCATATCATTTACTTTCTCTCCCAAGATTGTATATTGGAAAAGGACACCTTGTCTAGTTTAAGTAATTATAGCTAGAGGAATCTTGTTTCAGATTAATGATACCACCAATAATACCCATGCCTGATTTTGATGATGTAACGTATGTGATTTGGGGTTTAACATGGTTTGAATCAGAACAACTCTCATAGGTTCATATATTTGACTGCTCAGTCATCAGGAACTGGAACACTTTGATAGAACTGGCAGGATTAGGAGGAAGTATATCACTGGAGTTGAGCTCTGAGGTTTCAAAATTCCATACCATGCTTGTTCTCTCTAGGCCTGTGAATCAGGATATAGTTCTCAGCTACTGCTCCAAAAAGAAAAAGAAAAAAAATATGTGCCCCACCATGGTGATAATGGGCTAAAATTCTGAAACTATAAGCAAACCCATCATTAAATGCACTCTTTTGTAATAGTTATCTTGGTCATGGTGTTTCTTCACAGCAATTAAACAGTGCGAAGACAGGGTTTATCTTAGATTTTAGAATGCGTTAAGAGTTTATAATAATAGTAGTGAGCAAATTAATTTTGCATACAATGTGAACATGAATTATGGGACCAGGGGGTAGAATGTTATGAACTGCACTGTGTTTCTCTCAAGTTCATACAGCTCCCAATCCATTCCACCTTGGAATCTGACTGTGTTTGAATATAGTTTAAAAATATAACTGAGGTAAAATGAACTAATATTTCTGGGCCATAATACTGTAGCTCTTGTCCTGATAAGAATAGATGAGGGCATAGCATCACAGATGGGAGCAAGGACATAAAGAAGACTAAGGTCATCTGAAAGCCAGGGAGAGGGATCTGGAGGGATGAAGCCTGTCAACACCTAGAGCTTACACTTCTATCTCTAGAACTATGTGGAAATTAATTACTGTTGTCAGAAATCCAGTGTATGCTACTCAGTCCTGGCCAATAAGCACAGCCAATGGGAAAACTTAATAGGAAGCTACTATTTAAAGTAGCTACCAGACTGTACTACCAGAGCCTTACTGTTAAGAAGAGAGGATGTAGTTTGTTTGGACATGGGGTCTCACATTGTTACTTGGGCCCGGATACTGTTGAGGTCCCCATTCTTTATTAGAACAGATCACTGGCCTTCAGCCTGAGGTCCTTTCCCCACAGAGGGACAAGGCTCCTCCTCAGTGGCCTCTCACTCCACGTTGTCTCCTCAAGTTTGTTGTTGTTGTTTGGTTGCTTGCTTTAATGACTGTTTCAAAAAGCACATTGTATTTGGGAGGCAGGTTGACTCAATATTCATGAACTTACAGGGTCTTATGAGAAAATTTCTCAATCAAAAAATAGAGTTTTCTTAGGTACAATTTCAGTCTCTGGAAGCATGGTTGGATAGAGGTAAAGCCAACTCACAGCTATCTGTCCCTTACAGTGATAGATATGTCCACTTTGACTTTCAAGCTCTGGACAGACATTTGGGTCACTGTAACGTGGGTCCCTCGGGGCCTGGTGTTAGAGTTTTAATTTTCTATGAAAAAAGACAAAAATCAGAGAGCTGCTCAGTAGACTCAGTGTGTCAGAACACTTACTGTGCATGAAAACCCATTCAGATCCCCAGCTCTAAGTTAAAGTCTAGACCTTGAACTCCAGCATATGGCCATATCCATGCATATCCTGGCAACACTACTGGAACTCAGTGGGCTATTTCCAAAAATATTTAAGAAGAAGATGAGGTGAAAGATATTAAAGTTAGAGGTGGATGCATTAGAGAGAGTCCAGAGAGGAGTGAAAGAGAGGAATGAGGGGTGTATGCGATCAAGATGCATTGTATACAGCTATGAAATCACCAAAGAATATTTTAACGCTAGTTGTGGCCATATATACGTGTATAATTCCAGAAGGACTTCTGTGAAGATGGAAAATCTTAGATGATCAGTGGCCACCTATCTAGCCAAAGGATTGAGCTGTAAGTTCACTGAGACACCCTGTCTTCATAGACTGTGGTCAATGATAGATCACGATATGTAGTGTTCTTCTCTGGTCTGGCCTTCACATGTGCACACTCACAGACACAGGTGTATATAATATATATATATATATATATATATATATATATATATATATATATATATGAGACATAAGACACACACACACACTTTTTTAAACTGGCAAAAATTCTAAACTCATTAAGCAAGCACTCTTAGTTCTTGTCCAAATCAATGATCTTATAATGGATGGTGAATTAGTGAGTCTGAGGAAAAATGCCAAGAGTGTTTATGACAGTCATGGGAGTATGGTATTGGCTGTGAATCAGGGATTTTTATATATATATATATATATATTTTTTTTTTTTTTTCAGCCTGGCTGAGGCCAAGGAAATGCATGAATTCTCATTTTGTTGGTTAAACCAAGTTCCCTGTTTATTGTTGAAGGAATCTTTAATTAGCACTGCCAGAGTGCTGGCCTAGCAGCGAATGGAAAGGCTTAGCTGTTTTCAGTTGTAGGTAAAATTCATAGCTGTTTATCAATGTCCAGTGATCAGGACTAACCATTTGAAAGAGTTGTTTTCACATATATTAATTGTTTTAAGTGTATAATTTGATAATATTAGTCAATTAATTATATCATTATACAAATGGTCACCACAGCTGACTTTAGTGTTTGGCTTCTTTTACTTACCATGTTTTGAAGTTCAGTTATGGAACTTCTAAGCTTCACTATTTCAAGCATATTTGATAATATCTTTATTTCATAAAATTTCATTTCTGTGTCTTCTTTTCTCACAGAGTTCTAGACACATAGCTAGCATTCAGTAAGTTCTGTTATTTGTAGAATGTCTACTCAAAGGATTATCTCTTTAGTAACTCAGTTTTGGGACTCCATGAGGCAAAGATATAAATTTACAATGAATGATTCTCCTCCAACTCTCCTGGGACCTGAGGGCATCACAGACACTCTCCTTGGCTTAATATTGGCAGAGTTGGACATAAATTCACATACTTGGCCTTATCATGAAGACCATTATCCCAACCTTTCCAGGCAATATGGGGTTCTTCCTTCTACCTTATAGTCTTGGGGTCCAGACAAGATATGACATTTTCTAGTCTCCAGGAAGCCACCTAAAAGACAGTTGGTTCTTTAGAAAGACACATAGTGGAGAGATGCTTTAAAATCTTTAGTCAGACATGTTGGCTTCTTTCTCCTTCAGTCATTCATGTCTCACACAGTAACTGCTGACATTGTGTAGTCAGTGTTCAACCATTCAGTCTTCCCACAAAGATCTACAGCTATACATTCTTTCAGCAAATGTTCCACAACCTGTGCAAAACGCTTGAAATATTGAAGAAAAGCTGATTACACTGGAAAGGGTCACTTTACACATGGACTACTGATAACATTTAAATGTAACTGTATCATTTTCTGTGATCTACTTTTCTTGACTAGCTCACTGGTTTGTTGTTGTTGATGTTTTTGTCATTGAAATGGTCTTGGTCAGAACATGCAAAAACCCTTTGAGCTCAAGGGTACCAGGTTGACTTGAGAACCATGGACCTGGAGGACAAAGTGACACCTGAGATCTTTTCTTCCCACCTAGGACAGTTTGTCCACCTCTTCCTAAAATATTCACCCTCAGTGACTATTTCACTATATAAAATATTCACATGGATACCTGGCCTATTCTCTTAATAATTGGTCATTTATTCCAGCCCTTACATTTCTCATTACTTTCCTTGGTTGAGGACAAATGGAAGAATAAATTTGAATTTTAAACTATAGCCCTGACATTGAATCCACAAGCCAAAGTACCTGTTAGGGATTCTGCTTGATCTTGGATGTCTCACACTATCATTTAATTAAAGATGATTCTGAGAAATGACAATGGAACCATGATTTCAAGCTAGGAAAGACACACAGTAGAATGGATACAGAACTACTCTAAGAAATTTTTTATTTCTTATCACATTGAGTGGAAGAAACTGCAAGAATCTGATTTTTAGATGAGACAGTACATTCAAAGAAGACAAAAGTGTAGAAAAGTCACCTAGGCTCAAAAAAAGTTACTGCTTTAAAAACCTCTGATTATTATTGTGTTAGTCAACAGTACTGTCTTGTGCTGTGTTTTCCATCTGACATGTATTCTATAGTGTATAATTACTATTTTATACATGAATTATTTAATGGAAGTAGAATACTTTAAGTATGAATGCTAACAATTTGAGGAGCATCATGAATATAGAATTGAAGATGCCAAAGCCATTCTGGAAGAATTGACCAGTTGTGCTAAGTTCATGGCTTTTCATCTCTCAGTACTTTCCTCTGGTGTTATTCTTATTTTCAGAATTACTTATAACCAACACTGTATCTTATTCTTCCCTGTTTCTGCTTTATGTCATAGAAGGGCATTTTGTAAAAATGAATCTGAATCTTGGCTAGGTGAACATAAACTCTGCATTGTACACTTTACCAAACCACCATTAAAACCTTTGAGTGAGTCCAACAATGAGTCAACATGGAGGGTTTTATAGTATACATCAAGACAACGATATCATCATTAAAGCACTTTTATTGTGATTACGTTTTTAATGGCACATTTCTTTAAAAGTCATTTAGTTACATAAATGGTTAATTTTGCGAAAAGAACAATTTGATGTCTATGATTTTCTTAACATAATGTAGGGGACAGATGTTGATATTCCAGACAATCATTGATGAACTTTGTGATGATCTCTCAAGGCTTCTTAGTCTGTCACCTAATTTGCATAATTTGATTGTTTTACATGAAGGAATAAGTGCATATAGGAACATTAAAGACCATTCCCCCTTATTACTCTAAATAGTAAAAAAGCCGTTACCACATTTGGGCACAAGCTTTGTCTCCAAGTGAATACCAAAAACACTCTTCAGGACTTCTTCTATTTCTTCTTCCTTCAGAGTCTTAAACTCTACCAGATCTATATTGTCCTTATAATTGAACTTCTTATAGGCAAGAATGTTGCCCATTAAACCATGGACTCCCTCTTGGGTATGTAGGGAACAAAGTGATGTGTTTGTCATCACAGATGTTGGAGATACCTGGTAGGATGTGCTTGTACTCTGGAAATCTTCAATCGTTCGTGGTTCAAGAGTGAAAGAGTAGATTTTTCGATGTGTGTTCTTGTCAAGAAAATTAGAATCAATGAATTCTTGGTTTGGAACATATTCTTGTCTTTTAGTTTGTTCCAGGTACCAGGTTCCATTCTCTTCTGTCAGGTGGAAGATGGCAGGCACCTGAGGCTGCTCCTTCCCAGATGTCAATTCCAGAGGCTCCCATATCTGGCAGGAAAATGGGAATGCACTATCTACAATATATGTTTTGCCCCTGATGGTTACCTGGAGTAGAAGGTGTACCATAGTGTTACTATACTTGCAGGCTGAGGGGATATACACACATCCTCCTAACATTGTGGCCTCAAACCCTATCATGGTCAGAGCCCAGTAGAGAAGATGATTGACTTGAAGACACCACCCTCCCCGCTTCTTCCTCACAATTTGATGAAAGGTGGCCTCTAAGCTCAGTTCCATGGTTTTCCCACAATGGATGTTCAAGTTCTCAAAAGGAATAGCCCGTATCTGATGCTGAAGGATTTCAGTTAATGTCTGCAAGTCCAGTTTGATGTTGGACTTCTGATAACCAATTCTTTCAAAGTATGCTTCAATGTCCATGGTCCTCTAAGGCAAGGAAAACAAAACAATCAAATGTTAATATCTGCACTTGGAGTTCCTTATAAAAGTTATTTATCTCTTAAAGTTATTTCAGAGAAAAATGTAAACACACAAATACAAAATTAGCTTGAAATATCTGTCATAACAATTACTTGAAACTGCTTAATAGTGTCTGTGAACCTAGAGAGAAAGTTTATTCATTTTTTCTATCAGAAATTAGAAATCTAGATTAGATGATGAGGCAAATGGTATGATAAAGGGTTAGATGTGATTTTCTCTGTCATGAATGAACATTTCTGTCATGAAGGGTTCCCAATTGATGTGCATTAAATAAGCCCGGAAATGGTGCCTAAAAGAAATGGGAGTAGTTAGCAAAGGAACACCGGGCCTTTCTTGTCCCTGATTTCCTCGGGGGTTTAATTCCTGCAACCTAGAGTCATCTGAGAGCAAAACCCGAACTAAGGAATTGCTTAGATCCTATTGGCTTGTGAGCATGTCATTGGGGAAAATTGTCTTGCTTATAGGTTGATGTAGGAAGCCCCGGCACCCTATGGGTGACACCATTCTCTAGGGTGGTGGCCCTAGACTATATAAGAAAGCTGACTAAGCATAAACTCATGACTGAGCTAACCAGCAATATTTTTCTATGGTTTCTGCTTCATATTCTTTGCAGTCTTGCCCTGATTTTCTCAGCCATGGACTGAAATCTATAAACTATTATCTAAAAACCCTTCCCTCCCCTAACTTACTATTCCTCATAATTTATTTAACACAGCACATAGATAAGGCTAGGACACAGACCACCTTGTGTCCTATTAGAAAGCTGGGTATGTATGCATTCACGTATTGATTGATGCACTTAGGAAACAAGTTACTGAACATTCACTAAGCATTTCCCACTGATACAGAGATGGAATGACTTTCGCTGTGTTCCAGAATATTGTTGTAATAAAATTCCACAACCAAGGCACTTTGCAGGGTTTATTTGGACTTACAGCTCCAGAAGAATAAAAATCCATAATCATGACAGGCAGGCATCGGTATCTAAGATTATAGTAACATAATCAATATTAAATATTCTGGAACTAAACATGTGTAAATTCTATGTTAGTTAAGCTGGAATTTGAGGTAAAATGCTAAAAGTACTGAAGAAGCAATCTCCAAGAGCTGAATGGAAACAGCGTTAGCAGCTCAGACTGGCTTGCGGACCCTCTCTACAGGTATAGACTTTCTCCTTCACCTTGACAATTAACCTAGGAGAAGACTCAGAGGAAACGGAGTAAGCATACACACGGATCTCACTGACACATTGAAGAAGTTGTACCTGTTCTAGTTAGCCTCACACAGCTTGAATTCAAGTGTCTTGGAATACTTCTTCTTCCTCATGCAGATGACGGGCTAAGTAGAGCATGACTTTTCTCGAAAACAAAAGGGTAGTTTTGAAAACTAAAATACACAGGATCTCTAAATCTCATGACAAATTTGTGAGGTGATATCTAGGTTCAAAAAGGAAGTGTGTGGAAGTAAGAATGATGGAGACGTTATCTGAATCTTTCATTTACAACATATGTTTTCATGTGTTTTGTTTTGGCTAAGGAAATTCCTCCCGCTGCCCCAATGACATTTTAATGGGAATCCAATAAAGATGACTTAAAAGCAAATTGGTCCAAAGGTTGACTGCATAGGCTATGTGGCCCTACATGAAGGTGACTGTACCCCAACAAGCCAGATTTGGTCATTGGTTCTCACTAAGCACAACAAACGAGCTAAGCTAACAGTGAACAGCAGAAAGGGAAATGTCTTCAACATTGGGGAGAAGGAGAGAGAAATTCAACCAGCCCTCAAGTCTATTTGCAAGGTGCTTGCATGAGGTTTAAGCTTAAATAGAAGACAAGATATATTAGATATATAAGTCATAAAGTGCACCACTGTCTCATCCAGACTCTCCAGCAAGAGTGGTCTTTACCACATCATTCTCTCACAAGTAGTAAATATGCTCCATTGGCTGCAGATTCCTTCTCTGCCTTCTCCCAGAGCAGGCAGTAGTTTCTTCTCCCCAAAAGAGACTCCTGATGGACTTCTAAATCCCTGAGCACCATTGATTTAACAGTCTGATAGCCAAGAAATGGACACGTGTGTATCATTAGTATATTCCCATTTCTGCCAGCCAGGCAGGTTACATTGTCATTTGTGAAGACTATACCAGCACAAGTCCAATTTTCAGAGATTCAGCTGAGTCTTCTATGTGCACTTCAGAGATGTTTGTTGTTACTGAGAAGAGCTGCAGAAAGCCAGGGACTTGCTTTATTTGATTTGAGTGTGGTATTTCTTTGTCCTAGTCCTTCTTTTCTGCTTGCTTTGTTCTCATCCACACTGAAGGCTACTGAATCATTAACACCACACCCCAGAACCCGAACAAGCCAGCCCTTTAACTATCTGGACAGAAAAGGACTGGCTGGGTTGGCCAAACTCAAAGACCATTAACCAACAGTTCACAGTGTTCAGAAGACCTACAACTCGGAGATGGCTGTAATGGCACTTCCAGTGATGAAGGAGGAAGAGCAGGGTATTTCCAGGGAGCCCCCAAAACAAATCGAAAGGACGATAGTGTTTTAGTGTCCATAACTAAGGATGGCAAAGGCCAAACGAAAGTAAATCTCAGGCAGAAAGTGGTTGAAGAGAAGATAGTTTTAAGTTCTTTCTGAGGGACAGAACAAAGTGTTTTGCAGTTAAGGCAGTGGAAGGAAGGTCTTAGAGAAGAGAAACAGCATTTCTAGAGAGATCTGGGGAGTTGTTAGTTGTGTCCAGAGCCAGAAATAGAGTCCTGAGCACAGACCATGGGTCCGACCCCCTTTGTAGGAACATTGCCCTTGAAGAATTCTGTGTTCTGTGATCAAGGACAAAGCAACTGATTAAAAACAACAAGCATGACAATAAATCCAAAAACAAAACAAAACAAAACAAAACAAAACAAAACACATATTTTGTCAGTTCTTGGAGAAGTTCCCCACCACCACCACACACACCAACACTAAGCCTCCATCTGGGGAGAACTGGTGGGACCTGGGAAAAGTGAGCAGGTTTGACCCTTGTCCTTGCTGGAGTCCAGGAATCCAGAAATTGGGGGAAAGGGGGATAGGCACCTGGTTCCTCATTACTTCCCCTCCTAAACGAACGCCTGCCTGGAAGCCACATGGCCTCTGACCCCATAAGTCCTCATTTTCAAGAACTGAAACTACAAAATTGTTTAGAAGATGGGCTGTAGTTGGGTCAGTAAAGAGTTTAGGGTCTCCAACTATGTTGACTTCTGGGTGTTGAGGGGCGATCATGGAGACTTAAGATCATAAGGCGAGTAAGAGGTAGAAACTGGCTAGCAGGTTTGGAACAGGGAACTGACCAGAAAAACCTCTGAACGTGTCCTTGGCAGAGGCCCCTTTGAGAGAGAATACACTTCTACCCCCCAGAAGGTCCTGTTCCCAGTACAGTTGCCAGCAGGTCTCCACAGCTAAGCCTGTCTGTGTCTCTGCTCTAACTGAAGAACAAATTGTTCTACTTCTTTCCATCTATTGTTATCCAGATTCTAGCCAGAACCCTAGCAAGCTTTCCTAGACACTCATAACCTAGCACATTTTCCGGGCATTCTGGGTTTTCTCTTGGTTTCTCTGAAGCCTCTACCTCCCTTCCTGTAGTCACTGCCCTTCTTGTAGTCGCTTGTCAACCTCCATGTCCAACTTGAAAAGCATGACTTTCCCCTCCCATCCCCTCTTACCTTCCAGCAACTGCCAAGATTTTCCCCTGGTCTGCCTGGTTAGTTTTCTCTTAAGCTCTATTATAGTGGTCTTTGAGTTTCCTTCTGAGTGAATTTGTAAATTCTTATATTAATGAAACTAAGAACCCACAAAACAAAACAAAACAAACAAAACAAAACAAAAAACGGTTTCCTTGTTTCATTGGTTGTGTTCAGCTAGTATTTTATTAACACTAAGGACATTATTCTGACTTTTAGATGTCTTCCTATACACTCCATTTAAAAATCTATCTTCAAGACCCTTGATACCTGGTGCTAGCCCTTTGGCATCTACAGCTCTAGTTAATTTCTTTTGTTTGTCTACTACGTAGACTGAGGCTGCTCCTGAAGGTCCCCAGTGCCATGTGCTTGGCACTGGGGTGAATAGGTGGGCTGAATAAACCAATTAAGGTCTCCATGACAGCACATCCACTGAAGATGACAGGAATTAGAATGTTTGTGTTCCACCTGATCTAGAAGGCTTGCCTGGGGCACATCCAGTCCTGCTTCCCATGTGATCCAAGCTACCAATCATGAACCATTGTTAATTCTTTCTTTACCACCTCAGTCCTTCCTTTCCACCAGACAAGATGACAGTGCTACCTATCCCCCAGCCATCCCCTCTCACCAGCGTCTTCCCGCTGCTACATCACCACATCAGATACCCATTTTGAAATGTAACCAATTATTTCTATTATTTTAATTGTGTGTGTGGTGGTGGTGGGGGGTGTTACATCCACATGAGTGCATGTGCCGGAGAGGTCAGGGGTAGGTTTGTGGTCCTTCTTGAGCTGGGCTTATAGACAGTTGTAGACTGCTTGATGTGGAAGTGAACTTAGGTGTCCAGGAAGAGCAATGTGAGCACATGGCCACCGAGCCATCTTTCCAACTCATAACCTATTTTATTCCATTTCCTCCCTGGCTTTTCCTCCTGACTTTTCTGGTAACCACTGGTTGGAGAGGAAGTATTACCTAATACATCTATATTTGGAGGAGACAGACGTTAGAGTTGTTCACAAGCAAAGATTCACTCAGACTCTGAAATGCAGGCCATGAACTTAGATCATGGACATTTGATATCAACATTTCATCAAGGATAAACAACAGGTGAGGTTGGACCCCATATTTCAAGCTTGAGGAATATATAACAAGATAGTTTCCATCAAATTCTCATTTGCTGTCAAAGCTGTTACTGACATTATGTTCATCCATTGAAGGAATACATATTGAAAGCTTATTCTCAATCTGGCATTGAATTATACAGCTAGATAACCCTGTTTGCCTCTGAGGAAGTAGATCTGCAGATGTATCCTATAAGCACCTAGTTGCTACAACATTTGAACCGAGATGTACATGAAGAATCTTTGTTTTTCCCTGTGTCAAAGTGTGGTGGGAAGTTAACAGTAAAACTGGAAGATGAACAAGAGCCTGTATAGAAGCATTAAATTACTATTTTCTATCTTTAGTTTTCATAATTTTAGTTTATAAATTATAATGAAATAGGCACTAGTGACAGTAGAATATGCAAACTATGTCACATGCTCATAGCATATGAGCATTAGAATAAACAAACTGTGTAGCTCTTATGCAAACTATGTTACATGCTCATAGCATATGAACATTAGAATAAACAAGCTGTGTAGCTCTTATGCAAAGTTGAGAGCTGTCAGAATTTAGGCTTTTATTATTAATTTTGCATAGTATTCTATTAATTTTTATATGAATATATTTTAACATATCCTTCATACCTTTCTATTACCACCCTTTCCTCCTGCCTATAATCTTTATAGTATTAACATTTACTTTCTTCATTGCTATGATAAAACCGTATGACCAAAACAATTGAAGAAAGGGTTTCTCTTGACTTACAGTTCAAGTGTAAGGCCACTAGTTGCATCCACTGACAGGAAACAGAGTGATGAATGCGTGTATTCAGCTAGCTTCATCCTCTTTATATAGTCCAGGAGCTAATCCATGGAATGGTGCCATCCACATTTAAGATAGATCATGCCATCCTAAAATGTAATCTAGAAAAACCCCTTACAGATGTTCCCATAGATTTGTTTCCATATTGATCCTAAATCCTATCAACTTGACAACCAAGATAAACAGCTCCACCTCTCATCAGTTTGATATGTCACAACACATCTCTTTAAACTGTAAGATTCCACCTCTGCCTCCTAAGTTTTTCATTTCTCCTCAAAATACATATAGTCTCTCTCTGTAAGAACCCATAAATGTTAACAGAACCCATAAATATTAACTTCAAAATCCCAAATCTAAGTCTACTCAGAGGTTCAAAACATTCTCTTAATTATGACAAAGATATGTTTAAAAACCCTACATACTTCTTGTAGAAAATCTAATCCTGTTTTCTATTGCCTGGCCTTGGAGGCTCTCTCAAATATTTATATTTATTTTCTTTTATTAAAAGTATATTTTATATACTAGTTTCTTTTCTTTTCTTTCTTTCTTTCTTTCTTTCTTTCTTT